>NW_006208406.1:2054183-2088926 GCF_000334495.1 Tupaia belangeri chinensis
TTCCCTACTTTATATTGAAGCTTGAAAATTTCTACTCAAGTAACTTCTGGCTCTTATTCTTTGTATTGTGCTTCATTGGTTTATCTCTTCAACAACTGTATGTTCTAAAATGATGGGTATTAGCAGGTAAAAAAAAATCAGATTGATATATTTAAATTAATTTTACAATGATGATAACTGATAAGTTCTATTTTACTCTGTGATGCATAGATATAGACATAATTCAAATAGAAAAGCATAAAAATCAAATTTGCATTTAAATTCATTTTAGTTCAAACTAATAATTTATTAAGAATTTCCCATTATTTTGCATTTTTTTTCCTTTGTCTTCGGGCATTCATGCTCCACTGATTGCTTTCTCCACATTTTTATTGGTATTGATGCCTTTTAAATATCCAATTCTTGTTTAAAATGTTATCATTGGTTTCCTTTCTTATGACTTCGGATTTGTGATACTGCTCCCCATAAATTGTTGGAGCATCTTTGTTTAATTTTATGTAATTACTTTCTAATGGTGATCACGAAAATGTTAACAATTATCTAACCAAGTTATCTGTAACTCATGATGGGCTTTCTTTGAACATAGGGAAACATTAAAAAAATATTGATTTTTATGGAATTAGGTGATTTTACTTTTAGTTTTCTACTATACTTTGAACACATCTTTCTCTTTTTTAATTGCCAGAGAGCATGTATGCTTGCTAGAGAGAGACAGACATAGAACAAGAGAAATAACTTACCAATGAAGCATGATTATGCCACAATCCCTTCTCCTTCATTTCTATGTCTTGTTTGGATTAGGGGCATGCATGCACATGTTCCTGGCATGGTTTTCAAGCTACTTGGATGTTTGAGAGAAAGATTTTTGCTATAGGGCACATGTGCTTGCCGGAGAAACAGAGAGACAGAAAGCAAGAAATCACCCCACAGAGGTGATTTTCCATTATAGAAATAGGAAAAAGCAGTCAGACCTCTGTCCTCACCTTCTATCTCCGGTTTATTCTTTAAAAAAAAAAAAATTGTATATATCATAAAGGTATGTTGGACTTTCATCAAGTGCTTTTTTCATATCTATTGAGATGATCATGTGCTTCTTTGCTCTTCAGTTTGTTGATATGCTCTATTGTGTTTTTGGATTTGTGTATGTCGAACCACCCTTGCAGTCCTGAAATAAACTCCACTTGGTCATGGTATATAATCTTTTTGATGTACTATTGGAGTCAAGCTAGTATTTTGTTGAGGATTTTTGTGTCTGTCTTCATGCAGAATAATTGGTTTGTAGTTTATGTTGTTTTCTGGTTTTGGTATCAGGATAATGCTGACCTTTTAGAACAACTTTGGGAGGGTTTCTTCTACTTTAATTTCTTGAAATAGTTTGAGGGACATTGGTATCAGCTCTTTTTAAAAGGCTTTGTAAAATTCAGCCATGTCACCAACTGTTCCTTGACTTTTCTTTTTTGAGATTTTTTTATTCTTGATTCAGTCTCATGGGTTGATTGTCTAGTCAGGTTTTTGTTTCTTCCTGGTTAAGTCTTGGCAAGTTCTCTGTGTTCAGGAACATATAAATTTTATCTAGATTTTTCAGTTCATTGATGTGCAGTTGTTTGCAATCTAATAGTCTATCTTTCATATTTCTATAGTATCAGTTGTAATGTATCCTTTCCTGTATCTGATTTTATTTGAGCCTTTTTTCTCAGTCTGAATAATGGTTTGTTAATTTTGTAAATCTTAAAAAAATAAAAGCCAACTCTTTGTTTCTTTGATCTTTTAGTTGTTGTTTTTGATCTCAGGTTACTTTCTTCTTGATTTTCATTATTTCTTTTCTTTGACTTATTTTGGGATTTTGTTCTTGTTTATCTAGTTCCTTGAGATGAGTCATGAGATTTTGCTTGCTATAGGGTGCATACATTTGCTGGAGAGAGACAGAGAGAGAGAGAGTAAAGTGAGAAATCACCCTCCAGCTGGGAAGGCCACATTACAGTCCCTTCTCCATTCTCATGTCAGAATTTTGGGCACACATGCACATGTGCCTGGCATATTTTTCAAGCCATGGAGTTCAGGACTTGAACTGCACAGTATGCCATGTGAGACCTAGCCATCTTACTCTCCATGCCTTCTGATGACCCATGACATATTTAATTTGACTAATTTTTTTTTAAAGAATGCTCTTCTAGCTGTAAACTTTTCTCTTAGAACTCTTTTTCATAGGTTTTGATATGTTGTATTTTCATTTTTATTGTTTCCAGAAATTTAAAAATTTCAGTCTTAATTGCTTCTTCAACCCAGTAGTCACTCAGATTCAAACTAGGTTTCATGAATGTGAATGATTTTCAGTTTTCTTTGTGATTGTGTTTTCTAGTTTTATTTCATTGTATATGGTCCACAAAGATATTTAATGTGTCTCTATTAAATTTTTTTCCCCTAATTTGGTGTATCCTAGAATGATTCATGTGCTGATGAAAAGAATATGTATACTGATGTAGTTGTGGTACAGTGTTCTGTAAATGTCTGTTAGGTCCCTATATTCTATGTTGTGGGTTAGGTCTGAGGTATTATTTTTGGTTTTCTGTCTAGATGATCTGTCCAATTCTGAGAGTGGAGTGTTTAAGTCTCCTACAATTATTGTATTAGAGTTTATCTCTTTCTTTAGCTACAGTAATAATCGATTTATAGATTTCAGTGCTCCCATGTTAGGTGCATATATATTCACAATCGATGGATTTTCTTCCTGTATTGATCCCTTTATCATGATATAATAGCCTATTTATCTCTTTTTTTCCAGTTTTTTAAAATGGAAGGCTGTTTAATCTGGTATCAGTTAAACAAATCCTGCTAGCTTTTAGCTTCTGTTTGCATGGATTCTTTTTATATCCTTTAACTTTCAACCTATGTGTGTCTTTTTTTTTTTTTGGAGAGGTTTTTGCTATAAGGTGCATACGCTCGCCAGAAAGACAGAGAGAGAGACAGAGAGACAGAATGCGAGAAATCACCCCCCAGGGGAGATGCCCACGCCATAATTCCTTCTCCATTCTCCTCTTGGGATCTTGGGCACACACACACACGTGCCCAGCGTGAGTTTAAGTCACTGCGTATAGGACTCAAACCACAGTCGGCTACATGGGAGTTCAGCGACATAGCCATTATGCTAACTGCTGGTCCCCAGTCTATATGTGTCTTTATAGGTGAAGTGAATTTTGTTTAGGCAATATAGATTTGAGTTGAGATTTTTTTTAAAGAATTATTTTATTAATTTAATTTGTTGTTAATATTATTATTAATTTGCCATAGGGAACATGTGCTCATGAGAGAGGAGAGTAAAACAAAGTGAGAAAGCAAGCCACCAGGTCTGGGACTTGAACAATGGTCGCCCACATGGGAGTCCAGTACTTTAATCACCATGCCACCTGCTGGCCTGAGTTTAGTGGGGGTTTTTGTTGTTTTGTTTTTTGCTTTTTGCTTTTTTTTTTTTTTTTTTGAGAGATATTTTTGCTATAGAGTGTGTGTGCTTGCCAGAGAGACAGAAAATGAGAAATCATCCCCACCTCCCGGGGGATGGCCATGATGCAATCCCTTTACCTCTATTCTCTTGTTGGGATTTTGGGCACATATGCACATGAGCCTAACATGATACGTGAGCCCAGCATGAGTTCTAAGTCACTGGGTCCAGGACTCAAACTGTGGTCAACTACATGGGAGTACATCAACATAAACATTGTGCCATCTGCTGGTCCCTGAGTTTAGTGTTATACCCATTCAACCAGTCTACATCTTTTCAATGGAGATTACATTTACATTAGAGTTACTATAAATTTACATTAGAGTTACTATAAATACATTGAAACATACTCTTGTCAGTTTTTTTAGGTGTTTTCTAGTTGGTTTGTGTATTCTTATTTCTTTTTCCTTTTTAGTTGTCTGTGATTGTGTTTTGGTGATTTGTTGTGAGAATAGTGTTTGATTCTTTTCTGTCCTGATTTGTGGTCTAGTCTACTTGTATGTTTTATATTTTTGTTTTATTTTTTTAATGTTCATAATTATTGCTTTTTTGCTTCCAGATTTAGGACTTTCTTCAGGATTTCATGTAAGCTGCTTTAGTGAAGGTGAACTGTCAGTTTTGTTTGTTGAAGAAAGATAAGATTTTATTTCTCTTTCTATTCTGCAGGATAGGTTTGCTGGGTATAGAATTCCTGGTGGCAATATTTTTATTTTGGTATTTTGAATATGCCATCCTATTCTTTCCAGGTCTACGTGGTTTCTGCTGAGCAATAGTGGGTTCTCCATTATATGTAACTTGATGCTTTTCTCTTGCTGATTTCAAAATTCTGATTGTCATTGACTGTTGACATTTTAATTGTGTTATGGTTCTGTAAGGACCTCTTTGGGTTGAAGCTGTTTGGAGATTTTTGAGCTTCTAGCTGTATGCCCACTTTTCTTTCAGTATTAGAGATGTTTTTGTCTGTTAAGTAAGTTTTACTTTTTCATATTTGCCTCTTCTCCTTCTGGACATCTCATGATGTGAATACTTATTCACTTTATAGTATCCCGTAAAATCTGAAGATTATCTTAATTTTTTCATTTGTTTGTTTTTTCAGTTTTTCTCCCTGATTGGATGATCTCCAAGATTTTATTTTCTAAGTCTGAGATTCTTTTGTCTGCTTGTTCTAATCTGCTGCTGAAACTCTGTACTATATTTTTAATTTAATTTATTGGGTATTTCAGTTTTTGCTTTTTTTTATGGCTTCTATCTCAGTTTGATTTTTCATCTTGGTCGCATATTTTTTTCTTACATCATTGAATTTCCTATTTTTATTTTCCCATACCTTCTTCAATTTCTTTAGAATCATCATTCTGAATTCCCTTTGAGGCATTTCAAGAATTTCTTTATCTTTGGGATTTATTACTAGAGAATAATTATGTTCCTTTGGTGGTATTAATTTTTCTTGCTTTTTAATATTTGTTGCATACATACATCAATATCTGTGCATTCAGTGGGTTAATCCTGCAAATTCTGAGAGTAGTTTTTTAGGTGGACAGCTTTTATCTTGAGAAAGTGCCCTTGAGTGTTGTTTAGGTGAGTGCTTTGCTTTCGAGCTGGTGTCGTCACTGCAGATTTTCTTCCATTGTATTCACTGACAGTAGTGACTATGAGAAATTCTGTTTTAGACTTTGTGTGTCTGTGGTAGTAGTGGTGCAGTATTGTTGGATATGGGGATTATCAAATGACCTGCTTGGCTCTAGGAGTGTTGGCCTGCCATCTTTAGGGATTCTGTCAACCCCCAGCATTGGAGAAGGAGCTGTCACCCAGGAAGACAGTGCCAAGATTATAGGCCTTTAGAGACTGAGGACCCATGCTGAGGGCAGGATTTATGTGCTATTTCTACTGGGCTCAGCACTAGTTAAGAGTCAGGTTTGCCAAGTGTGGAGAGCTCTCCACAGTGGGGAAAGGTTCTTATGTTTGAGCTGCACTGCATGTCATATGCAGCACAGGTCTTTTACAGATGCTTGCTGTTCCTGGAGAGATCCTATAGAAGGCTGAGGTCATTTCTCTGAACTGCTGTGTAAGTTGGACTTAGGGCAAGACAATGGCTATTGAGACCAAGGCTTGAGAGTCCCTGCAGGGGACAGGGATGGCATGCTGAAGCTGTGACATGAACCAGGTGCAAGACAAGCTAGGTGCTATGGGGGCAGAGACTGTAGTGCTTGCTCATTAACCAGAGCCCTTAAGCTCAAGGAGGCAGTTTCAGAGGAAGCTAGAGGCTATGGGTGTTTATAAAGGGAGGGGCAGTGTACTCAAGGTGCTGTGTGAGTCTGGCCCAGGGCAAGCTGGAGGGTCGGGGGTAAGACTGGAAAAGGGTTTAACACTCAGAACTCTGCATAGACTGGACCCGGGGTAAGCTAGAGGCAATGGGAAGAGGTCTAAGAGACTCCAATAAGGGGGAGGAGCTATGTGTTCAAGGGGAGTCTTAAAGCAGGGACTAGGACAGGTTTGGGGCAATGGGTCAGAGGATTAAGAGCCCTACATGGGGAAGGGCTACATGTTGGAGCTTTATTATAAGCAGGAGTCAGTAGGGGGATTTCCATTTTTGTTTACTTATTACTTGAAGCAGACTTCTTTCTATCTTACTGCAGAATTAACTGTATTAGTTGTTCAATTCTCAAAATAGGAACTTTGTTTCTCAGAGTAATCGTACCACTGCGCTGGTCCACCTTTGTTCCAGGGCATATAATGATGCATGTGTTTGGGTGCTGGAGTTGCAGTTCTAGCTAGTGTGGGCACTGTTGCTACCCACACATGCCTGGTGTGATTTCAGTGGGTTCTAAGGGATATAAAAACTTGGAAGCTTTCAATCCTTGGTACAGGTTTTACTCTAACATTTCTGTTCTGAAAATGGTGTTGCTGTCCTGCAGCTTGGATTCTGGAAGTTGGTTTTGTCTATGGTGAGATCCTTCCCTGGAATTCTACAGCCCTGTAGATCTAAGAAACTTACTTTTACTGAGCTCTGGGATAGCGTGGAGTGCTGAACTCCCAGGCAATAAGGAATGTTATCCAAGATGGTGTCAGAGGTTGGTAGGGATTTCTAGTTCACTCTCTCCCAGCAAAGGGGAATTTTTACTGATTCTAGCCTGTTGAACTCAGCTAACTGGGTACTTCAGTTCTTTTTCTATGTCATTTTTCTTGAGTTTACATGTTTCATAAAACTTTATGTCTTTTATTGGTGATTCCAAATGTTTTTCCTTACAAATTTCAGTAGAAATGTGTATAATTATTATTTTATATCTTGATTATAGAGGAGATGGGTTCTGGGTGCTTCCTGATGTCCATCTTGATCTGACTCTCCTGGTACCCTGGAGAACTTTTTTCTTTTTAACTGACTCAATTTCTTATTATTGGTCTGTTTATATTTTCTGTCTTTTATAATTTGGTTTTCATAGGCTGTATGCATTCAGAAATTTATCTATTTCTTCTAGGCTATCCAAATAATTAACATGTAATTATTCATAGTAGTCTCTTATGATCTCTTTTATTTCTGTGGCACCAGCTGTAATGTTTCCTTTCCTACCTTATTTTAGCTTAGTTACAGGTTTGTTGATTTTATTTCCTCAAAAAATAGAAAAACATCATGTGTCCTTTATCTTTTCTATATCTTTCTAGTGTTTTTTTTTTATTCTACTCTACCCATTATTAATTCCTTTTCTTGTGTTAATTTGGGGTTGTGTTTGTTCTTGTTTTTCTAGTTCCTTGAGGTAGAGTGATAGGTTGTTTGAGATGGGTCTTCTTTTTTGATGTAGAAGTTTATTGTTATAAATTTTCCTTCTAGAACTTCTTTTGATATATCCTTGAAGTTTTGGTATGTTGTATTTTCATTTCATTTGTCTCAAGAAATTACTAATTTTCTGTATTGATGCTTAGGTTATTCAGGAATATGTTGTTTAATTTTCATGCATTTGTCAAGTTTTTGAAGTTACTTCTGTTATTTCTAGTTTTATAGCATTGTGGTCACAAAAGATACTTGATATAATTTCAATCTTTTAAAATTTGTTAAGATTTGTATTATGTTCTAATATATGCTCTGTTCTGGATAATGTTTCATGTGAAGTTGAGAGTAACGTGTATTCTTCAATTGTTGGATAGAATGTTCTGTAAATGTTCATTAGATCCATTTGGCAGTTTATGTGTAATATTTGTTTGTTAATTTTCTGTCTGGATGTTCTGTCCATTATTAAGAAAAGAGTGTTGAAATCTCCTACTCATACTGTTTTGCACCTTTATTTCTTTCTGCAATTTATTAACATTTACTTTAATAGATGTAGGTACTCATTGGGGTGCGCCCAATGTCTGTTGCTGATGTCTGCCTACCACTGAGGTTTTCTGGAACCCAAGCCTGCTGTAGTGTGCTGGCAGTGAATTTGGCCGTAGATTATGTCTTATAGGGGTTACAGGTTCACACTTACTGTCAGTACAGGTCAGGAGACTGATTTACAGGCTCTGGCCTAGATTTAAAGGGGCATGGAATTTTCCCAGGGTCTTTATATTGCAGACCTGGTGTAAGGACCACTCACTTCTCTCTCTTTCCTCCAAGTGGATGGTGCCTATCTCTGTATTGTACTTCTTTAGGGTTTGGGAAGGGGTGATGCACATAATGTAGAATTCTCTTTAACCTCTTCAGTGTGTCTTTTGTTATTATTATTGGTTAACTAGGTACTGTGATTGCTCACTATGTTTACTTAGCTCTTATGAACTTTTTTGTGTGTATCTTGATAGTTGTTTAAATTGCTGTTTCTGTGGTGAATCCTATTCCACTTGTTCTTCCTTCTCGATGGCTCCATTGGTGATTTTTTGAGAAAATTTAGATGAAAGAATCATTTTGATCCATTTAGTTTTAAATGTAATAGCACTTTTTAGATTAAAAATTTTTCCCAATCTAAAACCATGAGTAGATCCAGCAATCCCGTTACTGGATGTATATCCAAAGGAATTGAAATCAGTATGTCAAAAAGACATCTCCACCTTTGTGTTTATTGCAGCCCTATTTATAGTAGCCAAGAAAAGGAAGCAACCTAAGTGTTCATCCATCTATGGACAGAAAATGTAGTTTATATATACAGTTGAATACTGTTCAACTGTGGAAGGAATGAACTCTTGTAATTTACCACAACATGGGTGAATCTAGAAGACATTATATTAAGTAATATAAGCCAAGCACAAAAAGACAAATACCACATGATCTGACTAATGGAATCTAATAAAATTGATCTCATAGAAGTTGAGTATAGAATAGAGGTTGTCTGAGGCTAATAGGAAGTCTGAGAGAGGGAGCGATGCGGAGAAGTTGATCACTAGGTACTAACTGTTAAAAAGGAGGAATAAGGGACCAGCAGTTAGCATAATGGCTATGTCGCTGGACTCCCACGTAGTCGACCGCGGTTTGAGTTTCAGACCCGGTGGCTTAAACTCATGCTGGGCACGTGTGTGTGCGTGCCCAAGATCCCGAGAGGAGAGTGGAGGAGAAGGAATTGCGGCATGGCCATCCCCCCTGGGGGGTGATTTCTTGCTTTCTTTCTCTCTGTCTCTCTCAGTCTGTCTGGGGAGCGCACGCACCCTATAGCAAAAACCTCTCCAAAAAAAGAAAAAAAGAAAGGAAGAATAAGTTCTGGTGTTGTATTTTACAATTTTTCTGGTGCTATTTATTGAAGAATGCGTCTTTTCCCCAGTGGAGATTTTTAGCCCCTTTGTAGAAAATTGACTGGAAAATTTTTTATAATATTCATGGAAAATGAATATTATAAAAATTATACATGGATTTCATTTTTTTGTACAAAAGCAAAGTCATACTTAATTTTATTTCTATATATTTAAACTTCTCTTATAAACTGATTCTTTGTTTTCTTTTATGATCCATTGTTCTATTTGTCTTTTTTTTTTTTTTGCCAGACTCATGCTGTTTTGGCTATGGGCTTATAGTATATTTTTCAAAGTGGTTGCAAAACACCTTCAATTCAGTCTTTTTATTTAAAAAAATTTTTTTTGGCTATTTGGGAGTCTTTTGTTCTGTATAAAACTTAGATATTTTGGGCCAGCCAGTGTCATGGTGATTCAGGCAGCTAGATTCTATGTGACTTACTGCACAGTTCAAGTCCCAGACCCAGTGGCTTAAAAAACACACCTTATATGTGTGAGTGCCGAAAATCCAAAGAGGAGAATAGAGAAGAAGGGACTGCTGCATGGTCATCCTCCCTGGGGAGTGCTCTCACTTTCTCTTACTCACTCCCTCTCTCTGTCTCTCTCTGTCTCTCTTTGGCAAGTAGACATAACCTATTGGGGAAAGAGATTAAGATTTTTTTTCTATTTCTATTTTTTTAATTGTTATTTTGATAGAGATTATTTTGACCCTGTAGATTGTTTTTTTTTTTTTTTTTTTTTTTTGAGAGACAGAGAGACAGAAAGCGAGAAATCACCCCCCAGGGGCGATGGCCATGCCATGATCCCTTCTCCTCCATTCTCCTCTCGTGATCTTGGGCACGCACACACACGTGCCCAGCATGAGTTTAAGCCACTGAGTCCAGGCCTTGAACCGTGGTCAACTACGTGGGAGTCCAGCTACATAGCCATTACGCTAACTGCTGGTCCTGACCCTGTAGATTGTTTTGAGTAGTTTGACATTTAAATAATAATCTAGTAATAATCTAAGAATGTGGGATGTCCTTCCTTTTTTTTTAAAAAAAAATCTTTCATTGATTTTTATAGTTTTAATTATATATTATTAAAACTATATTTTTATATAGTTTTAATTATTTGCATATTTGTGAATTTATTTATTATTAAATTTATTAATAGGCATTTTATTTGTAGCTAACTATAAATAGGACTGATTTTTTAAATCTAAATTGTTTTTGACTAGTTCATTATCGACGTATAGATATGCAACTGATTTTGGTATGTTGATTTTGTATTCTGCAACGCTATTTATCAGTTCTACGAGTTTTTTGGTGGAGCATTTAGGTTTATCTATATATAAGATTATGTCATCTACAAACGGGGCAATATGAGTTTCTCCTTTTCAATTTGAATGCTTTTATTTTTTATATTTTTATCTTCATCTTATTGTTCTGGCTAGGACTTCCAGAACTATGTTGAATAAGAGCACTCAAAGTCAACATTTTTGCATTGTGCTTAGAGAAGAAGCTTTCAGTTTTTAACTGTTCACTATGATGTTACTGTGAGTCTGTCTTTTTTAAAAAAAATTATTTAATTTTATTTATTCATTCATTTATTTTAATTTGACCACAGAGAGACACACAGAGAGAAAGGGAGAGAGAGGGAAAGTGAGAAAGCAAACCACCAGGTCTGGGACTTGAACTGTGGTTGGTCATGTGGTAATGTCCAGCCCCTTAACTATCACACTGCCTGCTGGTCCTGTGAGTTTGTCTTATATGGCCTTAACTGAATTGAGGTACATGCCTTCTATACCTAATTTGTTGAGCATTTTTAACCTAAAGATAAATTAGATTTAGTCAAATGCTTTTTTTGCATCTATTGAGATGATCATATGGTTCATGTCTTTCATTTTGATAACGTACTATACTTTTCTTTTATATATCTTGAACCATCCTTGCATCCCAAGGATAGATCTAATTTGATAATTATATGTAATTTTTCATGTGTATAGAATTGATTTGTTAGTATTTGGTTGAGGATATTTGCATCTGTGTTCATCATGAATATTAGTCTGTATTTTTATTTTTTGTCATTCTTTGGATTTTGTATCAGAGTAATACTGGCTCCATAAAATTTGTTTGAGAGATTTTTTTTGTTTGCTTGTCTGTTTTTTAAGATTTTTGCCATAGGGTGAATGTGTGTGCCAGAGAGAGACAGAGAGGGAAAGTGAAAAATCCCTCCCTGGAAAATGGCCACACCACAATCCCTCCTCCTTCATTTTTCTCTTGGGATTTTTGGTACTCACCCACATGCACCCCACATGTTTTTCTAGCTGCTGGATCTGAAACTTGAACCACAGAGTCGGTCACATGGGATCCAGTACCTTGATCATCACACAACCTGCTAGCCTCTTTTTTTTTTTCTTCAGAAAGGTTTTTGCTATAGGGCGCGTGTGCTTGCCAGAAAGACAGAGAGAGACAGAGAGATAGAATGCAAGAAATCACTGCCCCGGGGAAGTGGGGGGGGGATGGCCATGCCGCAATCCCATCTCCTCCATTCTCCTCTCTGGATCTTGGGCATACATGCACACGCACCCGGCGTGAGCGTAAGCCGCTGGGTCCGGGACTTGAACTGTGGTCGACTATATGGGAGTCCAGTAATGTAGCCATCACACTAACTGCTGGTCCCTCTGCTGGTCTCCTTAAAGGTTTATTTATGTCGATTTTTTGATAATAGTTTGAAAAGGTTTCATAGAATTCAGTAGTGAACCATTGGTTCTGGGCTTTTGATTTTTGTGTAACTTTTTATTAGTCAATCAGTCTCATTACTCATTATTGGCTTATTCAGGTTTTCTATTTCTTTCTGTTTATACTTGGTCAGGAAGATGTGTCCAGGGACTTATCCATTTTGTCTACTTTTTTCAGTCTTTTGGTGGATAATATGTGTGTGTGTGTGTGTGTGTGTGTGTGTGTGTGTATTTGAGAGGTTTTTGCTATAGGGCACATGTGCTTGTCAGAAAGACAGAGAGAGACAGAGAGACAGAAAGCAAGAAATCATCCCCCAGGGATATGGCTATCCTGCAGTCCCTTCTCCATTCTCCTCTTGGGATCTTGGGCATGCTTGCACATGTGCCCAGTGTGAGTTGAAGCCACCAGGTCTGGGACTTGAACCGCGGTCGACTACATGGGAGTCTAGAGACATAGCCATTATGCCAACTCTGGTCCCGGATAATTGTTTTTAATAGTCTCTATCTTTTGTATCTCTTAGGAGTATGCTAGCAATTGTAATGTCTTTTTTTTTTTTTAGTCTAGTGAATAGTTTGTCAGTTTTGTTTATCTTTTCAAAAAAAAAAACCCACTATTTCTCTTTATTTCATCTTTTGTATTCTATTTCTGGTCAAATTCATTTATTTTTTCCCTCCTAGTAATTTTGAGAAGAGTTTCTTTTCTAGTTTGTCTAATATATCATTAGGTTGTTCATTTGATATCTTCCCCTTTTTTGATCTAGGCACTGACTGTTATAAACTTTCTCCTTAGTGTTACTTTTGCTGTACCCATTGGCTTTGTTGTTGTGCTTTTATTTTCATTTGTTTCTAGAAATTTAAAAATTTCAATCTTGACTTCTTCTTTAAACCAGTGTTTGTTCAGGAGCATGTTGTTTAGTTTCTAGGTGTATGTATAGTTCCCAATGTCCCGCTTCATAATGATTTATTTAAATAATTAAAAAAAATATTTTATTTAACTTTATTTATTTACTTAGTTCAGTTTAACCAGAGAGGGACAGAGTGAGAGAGAGAAAAAGGGGAAGTGAGAAAGCAAGCCGCCAGGTCCAGGATTTGAACTGCGTTTGGCCATTGTGGGAGTCTAGCACCCTTAACCACCACACCAGCTGCTGGCCCCTTTATAATGATTTTTAGTTTTATTCCATTATGGTTACAAAAGATATTCAATATGATTTCTATTTTTGTAAATTTCTTGAGAGTTTTTGGCATAATATGTGATCTGTTCTAGAGAAAATGATCATTGAGAAGCTAGGAAGATGAGAAAATGTATGTTTTATAGCTATTGGATGGAATGTTCCATGAATATCTGTTTCATCCATTTACTCTGTGGTGTGGTTTAATTCAATTTTTTAAATAGATTTTCCATTTTGATGCTCTATTTATTGTTAAGAGTAGAATGTTGAAGTTTCAAAATATTATTATATCAGAATTTCTCTTTTCCTTTAACGCTAGTAATGTTTGCTTTATATATTTAGATGCTCCCATGTTGGGTACATATATATTCACAATTTTTATATTTTTGCTGTTTGATCCTTTTATTATCATAGTATTTGCTCTCTCACTTTGCAGTTTTTGACTTCAAGTCTATTCTACCTTCTGTCACTCCCGAAAAGTTTTTCCCCTTAATCTTTGTATATTATTGGGTTGTAGAAAAGTCATGATGTATTTTTACTATGTATTTTTCCTGATAACCCAACACATACATACAACTTATAGCTTATGATTATATATTCCCTATTTCTTTTTCTTTCTTTGTGAAAGCGCTTCACTGGCAGTGTATAGGCTCCCCAAACTAATAACCTTAGGTACTAGCAATGGCCATGCTACTTCTCCTCAAATTCCAGGCTACTCATGTACTTATACCTGTCTAGAGCTAGAAATCAGGGAACATGTCTGGGGTCTTACAGACAAGGAGTCCTTATGTTTCCCTTTTTACATTGATAATTTTGTACATTCTTCACTGTGGAGCAATTGTAGTTGGTGCAATTGTAAAGATTCCTTTTTTAGAAAATGTCTTCAGGTCATTTTCTATTCCCTGTTTTCATCCACCAACTATCTCTCTTACTAACAGAAGGTAATGGGACTGTTGCCTGATTGTACTTCCTTTTCTTAACTCATAATGTTCACTATCTGCCTAAACATAAAAGAGATTTCTACCAATACCTTGGCTTTCTCTAGCACATGGGACATAGCAATCTTATGAATATACAATTAAATACTGTCGTGTTTAAAACAGAATATTAATCCATGCTAATCCATACCCCCTTTCACTCCTGCACAGGTAAATTATAGGTTCATTTTAATGTTATGATTTAAGACTGTATGTTATGCATTACCTAATCTAGAGGTAGATTAATTGTAACCTTGAAGTATTTATGATTTGACAGAGCTTTTAGCAAGAATGAGCTATAGTTTGAAGACGAAGGGTTCAGATGTCTTTCTTTCAGTCAGCAGTTGAGAAAGTGCACTAGTCAAATGAACAATTTTCTACATCCATTTTGTGGCAAATTATGATGATTATTGTGTGTTTTGTAGCATTTGATCAGCAGGCTCTGCTAACATCTTGGAATAGTTTTCATGGTGGAGAAGTAGAAATGATCTCTGCTTATAGACCAGATAATAAGGCAAGAGTATTATCTACCTAGGAGAAAGTGGAGGCTTAAGAATTTCAGTATGAAACCTAGCTGAATATTTGTGGGATGAATTACTTGTAACATGTGAGCATTATCTTTTTTCTTTGAGGTTTTGAGAGTGTGATCATTTTGTAGAAAATTGCCTGATGAAGCATCAGCATAAAGAATAAGATTTGGATTTAAGGGCATGTATTAAATATATTTTTTGTAAAGTAGAAATTATTGAGTTAGTGATTACCACATGAGTATTAGTAATATCTGAGTTGCTGGGACCATAATAACATCAGTTACTTAGATTGAGTGCTGAGTATGAGGGTGGGAATATCTGACATTTAGTCCTCTTTTATACTTGTTGTCAAGGGTGCTTTTTCTTTCTCCTTCTTGCAGGAAAAATTTTACCAGAAGTGAAATATGGTAGTTCACACATAGAAATGAAAATGAGATTGTTAAGTCGTGCATCTTCATTTGTTTAGAGTTATTTTTCGTTTACATGAAAATGACTGAATTTGATGAGTTTTTATTTTTCCTTTAGGCTCAGTTTATGAACCTCTTAAAAGCATTAATCTTCCAAGACCTGATAATGAAACTCTATGGGATAAACTGGATCATTATTACAGAATTGGTAAGCAAAAGCTGAGGAAAACATCTCTTTAGATAGCTATGATAGCTATGATTAGTATTTACTATGTCCTAGTTATCTTGTGTATGTTAAGTAGTTAATGATGTTCATTATTTGGATGCAGGGGTAATTTCAATGCTTAGGCAGGTATTTGAGAGGTTTTCAGAAATTTCATGGAAATGCATAATATGAGTAAAAGTATGCATGAGTTTCTTTTTTTTTTTTTTGCAGCAAGTAAACTCACTGTTGAATTACACTTCTCACAAACTTTTTTGATATCTCCTGTGTATGCTAATTACACATCAGTACTGGTACTGTAAAAGGAATCTAGTAGTTTATATCTCGTCCTTGAATAATCTAAAACTGTCACCAATATCTTCTATGTTTTAACCTTCCTAAACTTTACTAGATTTATGAACTTGAGTATATTTTTCAATTAATATAAATATCTGATGTAATTATTAAATTGCTCACTTACCTATACGTGTCCTTAGGTAGTCCTGAACCTTTGTATATCTATTTCTAATTCATTGAGCTACAAGAGGTAATTATATGTTACCATTATTAATATTAGCTCCCCGTTTTTTTCTTAGTTTTATTTTAGTTTTCCAGGATTAACCTAGCAAATTTTGTTTTTCAATGTGATATGTATGTATAGGACTTTTCTTTGCACATCAAACCACAAATTGGAATGTATATTACCTTTTTTTTGTTGTCACTGTTCTTCTGTCATTTTCTTACCCTTATTTAGCAAATAATATAAAATTTGATTTGTCTATCCTTGAAATATACATTGTTTTGTCTATTTCAACCTCATGTAAAACCTTAATTCAACTTATTTTGATCAGTTCCCTGGCATACATTCTTATGCTGTCTTTTTAATTATCTTTGTCGCAACAACTAGCTGAAGAGAATTAACTACATATCTTAAAGAAATGTCATTTTTTTTACTGTGAACTCTAGGGACGAATCCTCTACTATGGGAAAATAATAAATACCTTCATAATCTGAAAAAAATGATCATGATTAAATCAGTTTAGTCTGAGAAAGACTAACACAATTTTGATTCTTTAATTTCTATGAAGGGCTAGAGTGCTTTAGGCTTTTGAAAAATTATTCTAAAAAGTAATTGAGGGACCAGCAGTTAGCGTAATGACTATGTCACTGAACTCCCATGTAGCTGACTGCAGTTCGAGTCCTGGACCCAGTGGCTTAAACTCATGCTGGGCGTGTGTGCATGCATGCCCAAGATCCCGAGAGGAGAATGGAGGCGAAAGGATTGCAGCATAGCTATCCTCCCTATATGCCCTATAACAGAAACCTCTCAAAAAAAAAAAAAGTAATTGTTATATGCCAGCGCAGGTTAGATTAATTTATTTAGGGTAACCATCATCCTTTTATAGTTAGACAGGAATAAAATAACTTTTAGAAAACATAATTTTAGTGACCCTTTTATAAAAGATAATAAAACATTAACAGATATCTTTTATTTAAGTATAAGTTCTCAATTACTTGTTGCTTTTATGTTATTGTAAAGATGAGATTCAATTTTAAAATGTTAAACATATCTCTAACCTATAGCATAAACAAATGAATACACTGTTCTGAAGACCTGGCACAAATTAGTCATTAGTGAAATACAGAATTCTGACCTGTTCTGTATCTTTCTCTATCCTTCCTAAGTTGTTGATAATTTACTTTTCTTATAGCAATTGAGATGGTTTTGTGATTTCCAAATATAAGTTTCCCTGTTAAACTTATGTCTTTAATATTATACTGTTTTTGTATACCCGATAATTATCTTAATAAAACTTAACAAGTATTGCTATTAACTAAGATAATGCAAAATTATTTGTAAGTCCTAATTAGTAGAGTCTTTTCCTTAAACCTGGAAAGAACTAGGTCTTGCTCTTGACCTAGTGATTAAGGGAGTCTAATGGGAGACTGAGACATTTGAATCCTGGCCTTGGTGGCTGGAAAAATGCGATGAGTGCTTGTGTGTCTGTGCCCAGAATCCTGACAGGATGGAGAGATGAAGGAAAAGGGACTGTGGTGTAATCATGCCTCACTAGTGATGCTTTCTCCTTTTTCTTCTCTTTCTTTCTGTTGTGAGCATGTGTGCCCTCTGGCAAAATTAAAACAAAACAAAACAAAATGAAAAAACAACTGGAAGAATCTTCATGCAGGGTAGATTCCCACTTACGCTAGAATGATGTGAAGTCATTGAACATCTTCAAAAGGTTTATATATTGGGAAACAACAAAATGTCATAAATGGGGGTGAGGAAACAAAAGGATTACAAGACACTTAGCCCCAGAAAAATAGCAGGTGTACAATTCTTTGTTTCTCTCATCTTTCACTGCAGTCAAGTCAACATTGCTGCTGTATCAAAGTCCAACCACAGGTCTCTTTCCTACTAAAACGTGCGGTGGTGATCAGAAGGCCAAGATTCAAGACAGTCTGTACTGTGCTGCTGGGGCCTGGGCTTTGGCTCTTGCATACAGGTAAGGTGGCATGTGCTCTCCTATCACCTCCAAGTCTAGATTAATAGGATGTTATGGGACAAAACAAATTGAGCAACTACCATTTGGTTTTGCTGCTGACTCACTGTATGACTTGTGATTGCTCATTTCCCTCTTGAGGCCTCTATACCCTTTATTTTATGACTCTGATGAAAATTTTTTGTTTCTGTATTTATAGATCTTCATTATAGTCTTGACAGCATGAACTATTTCCTCACTGACATTGAGTTAAGAAATTTCAAGCATAGAAGGAATTAGTAGTTATTTTTATCACCTGCAAAATAATTTTTGATAAAATTAGATCCATAGTCATTAACAGGTTCGTTTAAAAGTACACAACTATGGGGTTGTCAGAAAAGTCATGATGTATTTTTCTATGTTTTCCTATTGCAAAACTGTGTCTTGACTTTTTAGACTGCCCAATAGTTAATTATAGAGCCAGGACAAGTACTACTTTTTACACTCTTTTTCTTACTTTCTAGTGTTTATTCCCACTGCACTTCATTGAAGTATATCAGATGTTAAATATTGTAAATCAAAAAATTATTTTTAATACTTAAAAATTTTCCAACACCACCAAATTTCTCTTATTTCATTATACATAGAAAGTACCAAGTTTGGATCCTGATATATTTTCACCAGTAATATATTTTAACTAAAAGATAATTAAGATTAAATTTCTGGAACTTATGGGAAGATAGTTGACTAGAGGTGCCAATGAGTTTCTCTTCCGCAAGGAAGGGCCTAAACAAAGAATGACTAGCTGATATTCTGCCGGAGTATTTCAAAGTGTTGCAGAAAGTTGGAGAATAGTGGCGATTTGGTAGAAATGTTGTGGAGGATGGAGACTGAGGATGGCCTTCTATATGGGAAGTAAAGCTTCCCATTTCTGCCATTCTGTCTCCCCTAGTCAAGACCGACTTGCAATTAGAAGGATCTTTGGTGACAGTGAGAGGTAAGTGAGGTACTCGCAGTATCCACCATTAGCAACTCAGATATATGAAATCTTTACACAAGGGAATCCTGTTTCAGAAGTTCTCAGCTTAGTTCAGGGAATGACCAGGAGTTCACACTGCCAAATTGTCCCTGCAGAAAAATCTAGTTGATATTTTACCCTCTCTCACCCACACTGTGTCTGCACAAAACCATCTTGTGACCACATCCATCAATATCCTGTAGGACCTGAGCAAGCAACTCCACCCAGGCCTCCCATGCAGGGAACTTCTGGAGTAGCCTGCTACATATTCACTCATTACCCACTGTGTCCTGTGGGAGCAGCAAGAGAATAACCCCACCTTCAGTTTTCCTGTAGCTCAAGCCCCTGCATTCTGTGGGATCAGCCAGACGAGTGACCTAGCCCACAGTCACCTATACTGGCAGCTTCTAAACTAGCCTGACCCCCTCCCCCCGAGTCCTTTGGGAGCAGGCAGATGAATGACCACACCCATAGCTGCACACTCACTGAGACCCCATCCCTATGCGTGCCCCAAGAGCAGCTTGACAAGTGATTTCAGACATAGCTGCCTGTGACAGGAGGCGCCAGAGTGACCCTGCTCCTTTTCTTGTGTTGTTGGAGAGTAGCTGGGTGAGCATCTCAGCCCAGAGATGCCTGTGCCAGGAGCCTTTGCTGGTCTCATTCCTCCACATCTCCAGGAGAAGCTGTGCAGGCAACACTGAATAGCACACAGCATCCCAGCAGCTGCCACAGCAGCCTTGCCCTCCTGTGATTAGTGGAAACAGCCAGGCAACCTGTTGCCTGCTACATTCTATACCCAAAAATGCCAGAGTGATTCCAGCCATCCACAGACATGTCCTGCCTATAGGAGAGCTGGGTCCCAATCAGCAGGCCAGTCCAGGAAACCTCTACATCCCAGACCACAGGGCACTGGCAGGCATTGTTGACATTGCTTTTATCACAATAAATTACACAAATTTCATTTCTATGCCTACCTGGAGTCAAAGCCAGAATCCCTTACCAAATTGACATTCTAGGACCCAAATGCAGGAGAAATTCTTTCATTATGAAAGCCATTCAATAAATTTGGTAGAAGTGGCTATTCAAGTACTTCTACAAATATCAACGCAGAGATACAAGAAACATGGAAAAGGCAAGGAAACATGATACCCCAAAGCAATACAAACATTCTCTAGTAACAGACCTTTCAAAAATAAGGAAATCTACAAAATGACTGAAAAGGAATTAGAATTTTTTTCTTTAATTACTCAACAACATACAAAAGAATATCTAGAAAGACAGTTCAATGAAGCTAGGAATGCAGTTTATGATCTGAATAAGAAATTTAGCAAAGAGGTTCATCTGTGGTGTTACGTGATACTAAGACATTGTGCTCTGTAGTCTGTGATGACATGCGAGGTCTAGGTTCAAGTCTTTGTCCACCCTAAAGGCTGAATATGGTAGCATGTGCCTATAATACAGCAATTTGGGGAGGTTGAAGCAGGGGGATTACAGCCTGGGGACTGGCCTAGGCAATATAGTAAGACCTGTTACTGGGGGGAGGGTGATGAGATGGATGTGATAACACATGCCTTTGGTAGCAACTGAGAGGCTAGGGAAGAAAGATCATAACATGGGAAGACCTTGTTTTTCTAAAATTAAAACAACAACAGCAACAAAAACAAGCCAAAAAACTTGGACTGAAATAATTCAGTGAAGGAAATAAAATATTCAATTGAGAATTTTATCAATAGACTGGACCAAGTAGAATAAATAATTTATAAAATTTAAGATAGGTCTTTTTAAATAACTTAGTTTTCCCCTAAAAGTAAAAAATGAAATACCATTACATGAACAAATATTCTCACTTTGGAAATTTCTTGAGAGATTAAAAAAAAAAACAAAAACATAGAACAGTGATTTTACATTAATAATAGTTAAATAATTCCCAAATTGTAGGAGATATTTGGGCATCCAGATATAAGAAATCTAAAGGTTTCTAAATAGATTAAACCAAAACAGATCTCTGTGAGGCATATTATAGTCAAACTTTTAAAAACCAAAGGCAAAGAAAGAAGTCTAAAAACTGCAAGAGAAAGAATCAAGACACTTACAGGGGAACCTTTTTCAGACTTATAGTAAATTTCTCACTAGAAACCTTACATGCCAGAATAGAATGGGATGATACATTCTAAAAGAAAAACGATCTATAAACTTTGGAAACTACAAACCCATGGAAATTAAATAATATGCTCCTGAATGACCCCTGAGTCAATGAACAAATTAAAGAAGGAAATTTATAATTTTCCTGAAACAAATGAAAATGGAAGCATTAAGGTGCTGGACTTTCACATGGCTGACCACAGTTTGAGGCCCAGATCTGAAGGTTTGAACACTGGGCACATGTGTATGCATGCCCAAAATCCCAGGAGGAGAACTGAGGAGAAAAGATTACCATATGACTATCGTCTTTGGGGTAAAGCTAGAACAGGTGTAAGATAGAAGTCAAACATCAATACATGCAGACATCAAAAAGTAGAAAAATTTCAAATTTAACCAAGTAGGTGAAAACTATAAAAACTATAAAACTATAAAACCACTCTGGACAGAAATTAAAGAAGACACAAAAAAATAGAAAGACTTCTCATGTTCATGGATTGGAAGAATCAATTATTAAAATGTTCCTACTACCAAAAGTGAGCTACATATTCAATGTATGTAATATCTATCAATATACAAATGACATTATTCACAGAAATAGAAAAAATAATCATAAAATTATTATGGGGGCCCCCAAATACATCAGAGAGACAGTGTTATTCTGAGCAAAATGATGAAGCTGAAGATATCACATTACCAATTTCAGAACGTTCTACAAAGCTACCAAACAGCATGGTATTGGCATAAAAATAGATATGTAGAGCAATGGAATGAAATAGAGTACCCAGAGATAAATCCATGCATGTAAATCAGAATTTTTTGGTCAAAGTTACTAAGAACATTTGTTGTAGAAAGGGCCATCTCCTCAACAAATTGTACTGGGAAAATTGAGATATCTACCTGTAGGAAAATGAAACTTGGGTCATTGAGAAAGTCATGATGCATTTTTGCATAGAAGAACATATAAAAGTATGTCATGACTTTCCTGATGACCTAATAGATCCTTTCTCTCCAAAATATCAACTTAAAATGAATCAAATACTCTTATATAAGACCTGAACCTGTTAAAATACTGCAGGAAAACAGAGAAAATTCTTCAAGACATTGATCTGGGCAAAAATCTTTTGGTTAAGACCTCAAAAGCACAGACAGTGAAAGGAAATATAAGCAAATGAGTTGATTTCAAATGAGAAATAGAAACCATTAGCAGAGTAAGGAGTTAGGTATAGAATGGGAGAAAATACTTATAAATTATTTATCCAACAAGGGATTAATACCGAGGCAGAGCATTGACGGGCTGGGGAGGTGTGGTGTTATTGGTTGAAGATATTTTGATCAACTGAACTGGGGAGAAACTTTCACATACTGAAATACTCACTTTGCAAACTAAACAATGTGATTGAATGTATATAAAAAATTAAAAATAAATAAATAAATAAAAAGAATTTATAAGGAACTCGAAAAGTTCAGCAATAAGAAACAAAAAAGCAAAGAATTTAATTTAAAAATGGGTCGGCTTCTTAATACAGTACCTTGAAATGGGCCTATACATTTAAAAATACTAAATTCATTGATCATCAGAGACATGGAAATCAAAATCACAGTGAGATTCTATCTTACCCCAGTTAAGTGGCTTTTATCAAAAAGACATAAAATAATAAATAATGGTTAGGATGCAAGAAAAAAGAAGTATTACATACTGTTGATGGGAATGTAAACCAATACAGCCATTATGGAAAAAGACATAACGATTCCTTTGAGTGCTAAAAATAGAACTATCTTATGATCCAGTAATACCACTACTGGGTTTATATCTAAAGGAAAGGAAATCAGTGTGTTGCACAGATAATCTGCAACTCCCATGTTTATTATAGCCCTATTCATAATAGATAAGATACAGAATCAACTTAAGTGTCCATCAACAAATGAATGGGCAAAGGAAATGTGGTATATCTATATACAGGGGAATATAATTCAGGTATTAAAAAGAATGAAATTCTATCATTTGAGGCAGTATGATGAATATGGATGGCATTATCTTTAGTGAAACAAGCCGTTTACATGTGGAAGCTAACAGTATTTATTTTGAAGGAGATAATAAGATAGTGATTAATAGCGTCTGTGAAGGCTGGAGGGAAGAGGAGATAAGGTGATGTTCATTAAATAAATTAGATTAAAAAATTGCAATTAGATAGGATGAGCAAGTTCTAGCACTCTAGAGGAGACTCCAAAGAATTTGTGGAAAAATGGAATTAAAGTATGAGTTTATTTTGGTGTAAAAATAATTTAAAAATCTAAGAATAGTTTTTTCACAATATTCATGTTCCATGAACTTTCTAAAGAGTCCTCTTGTAGTATAGTATGGTGACTATAGTTGACTATAATTTATTGTATGTTTCAAGATAGGTAGAAGAGAGGATTTTTAAATGTCCCCAACACAAGGAATGACAAATGTTTGAGGTGACAGATATGCAAATTATCCTGATTTGATCATAGCTCATATTTACGTACCAAAAAAGCATACTATACTCATAAATATGTACAATAATTTTATCAAATGAAAGTAATAAAATAATAAATATAAAAATTAAACATAGTAACTAAAAAAGATTACTTTCTGAGCATTTCTTTCTTACTGAGTTGTTTGCGTATTTCTGGTTTGAAAACTATGGGACCAGTAGATGGTGTAATGGTTACTCCGCTGGACTCTCACATAGTTGGCCACAGTTCGAATCCTGGACCTGGCAGCTTAAAGAGACTCATGCTGGGCATGTGTGTGTGTGTGTGTGTGTGTGTGTGTGTGTGTGTGGGTTCTCAAAATTGTAAGTGTGTGTGTGTGTGTGTGTGTGTGTGCTCAAAATCCTAAGAAGAGAATGGAGGAGAAGGGATTAAGGAATTGAAGTATCCTCCCTAGAGGGTGATTTCTCACTTTCTGTCTTTGTCTTTCTGGTGAGCACACATGCTTTATAGCAAAAATCACTCCAAAAAGAAAAATTATGTCTTCTACATGAACATAATTCATTCATCTTAAATCGTTGATGTGTTGGATTTTTCAGAGAAAATTAAATCACTGTGATAATATGAATTTGTCATCTTTAGCATACTTATATACTAATGTCACTAAATATTAATCCATTATCTTATATATACTATATATTTACAATACAGTTTATTAAATGTAGTGCTTTTACTGATCTTAGGGTTACAGAGAACATCAATAGCACCTTCATCAAATGATTAAACCAGTAATGGAACACTGATGTTATGTGCCTCCTAATTTTTCTCTTTTTTTTAATACTGAAAGGGTTTTTCTCTGAGTCATTTTGAGGGACAATTGCCTGGTGAAACATAGACTCAAAAAGCCTTGAGAAAGTAATCCAAGGCAATTGGATTATAGCAGTTCTTCTGAGAAAGAAAAAGTTGTAGCAAAGTTGTAAATCAATACATGGAGTTGTAAATAAAAATGAGGGCTTACAGATCATAGTGGATTTAGAGATTTATTGGGTTGTTGGAAAAGTCATGGCGCATTTTTTTTTTTTTTTTGGAGAGGTTTTTGCTATAGGGCGCGTGTGATCACCAGACAGAGCGAGACAGAGACAGAAAGTGACAAATCACCCTAGTGGCTTCTTTTCTCTCTCTCTCTCTGGTTACACTAAAGAATAAGAATATACAAAAATTAAATTAGTAATTCTTTAAGATATATGTATTAAAGAATTATTAGAGGGACCAGTAGGTGGCGTGGTGGTTAAGGTGCTGGACATTTCCACATGGCTGACCATGGTTCAAGTCCTGGACCTGGTTGCTTGCTTTCTCACTTTCTCTCTCTTGCTGTATCTCTCTCTGGTCAAAATAAAATAAATAAATGAATAAATAAATTAAAAAAGAAAAGAATTATTAGGTCGTCAGAAAAGTCATGATGCATTTCTGCACAGAAACATACAAAAGTATGTCATGAGTTTTTGACATGTTCTTATACCTTATTCTTTCTCCTTTAGAATATGTATCTTAGTGGTGGCTATACATGCATAGACTACTCCATATTATAAACATTCTCACACCAAATTATTTACCTAGCTATATAGATTTACTAGTTTTCTTTCCATTTTCTTGTAGACATGCTTCAAGTCTTGTTTTCTCTAATCCATTTCTTACCTCTGGTAAAGTAGAAATGTTATTGTTCTCTAAATTTAATTCTTCAAGTGCACTGCATTTTGCTAATGATCTGGGTATTGCTGACAGTCTGTTATATCTCAGACCAAGACGATTTAAACTGCACAGGTTTCCTGTAAACACACAAAAAAAGGGAATTTATTTTTTTAAAAATCTGATGAACCTGTCACTCTATCGACTAGGTATTTATAAATTACTCTGAAGTACTATCAGCAGGATCACTAACTTGTAGTACCAAGGAACCCACGTTATACTCTATCAATTAAGATGAAATTTTCAGAGACCACTTGTATTGGAGAAATGATGTAATACAAAGCTGTAAGTTAATTTTAAAATGAACTACCAGAAAACACTGACATGCTTTAACAAATTAATCTTTAGATAAAGCCTAATTTAATTGCATCAAAGTAGTGTACATTTTAAACGTATAATATCTCATTTGTATCTATGTAATGATGACCAGATCAAGTGGGCATGTGTGTGTGTGTGTGTGTGTGTATGTATGTATGCAAATGTAACTTTGGAGAAAAAAATTTTCTTATTTCTAAAATGGTGTTCTTTAATATAAGATATACAATTATTTTATAGGACCAAAAAGATTCATTATTTTTCCATTAGTTTAAGGATAAACATTATAAAATGTCTCTGGAAAACTTGAATTGATGATAAAAAAAATTTCACAAACCAAAAATGCTATAAACAAAAGTGAAAGTAATAGTTTGCCTTACCCAAGTATATCCAGCTTGAGTATAAACCAGCCACTATTGAATAAATAAAAAGCAGAGCATTTTGCTTTCTAGGCATTTTCTAGTTTTATTGCTAAGACTACATGGCATGCTATCCAGACAAATATGATGGTATCTGTGGTTAAAAAAGATCCAAATAAAATTTAATTTCCTAAGCAAATATACATTAGAAAATAAGTTCATTTTGATACCAAACACACACACACACAAAAATAAGTTCATTTTGATACAAAAAAAAAAAAAAAACGGTAACAGTAATGGGAATTTAGTTTAATACATTTCTGTCATGATTCAGTTTCTTTTCTAACTTCAAATTATATAACTATTGCTATGACATTCTTGAATTGGCCACGTTAAAACATCAAATATAGCCTTTAGTTATTAATCATAGGCATTTTCCCTTTTGCTGAACAAATCAGTAACTTAAGTAAAAAATGACTACTTAGAAGTTAATTTTTACCAATTACATTTCAAAGTAAGAATCAGCCATTGATGGGCCAGCAGGCGGAGTGGGGATTAAGGTCGATGGACTCCCACATGGCCGACCACGGTTCAAGTCCCTGACCTGGTGGCATGTTTTCTCAATTTCTCTTTCTCTGTCCCTCTCTGGTCAAATATTAAAAATAAATAAAAAAATAAAGTTAAATAAAATATTTTTTTTGGGGGGGAGAGGTTTTTGCTATAAGGGCGCGTGTGATCACCAGACAGACAGAGAGAGACAGAGACAGAAAGCGAGAAGTCACCCCCCACCCCCAGGGGGGATGGCCATGCTGCAGTCCCTTCTCCTCCATTCTCCTCTCGGGATCTTGGGCACGCACGCACACATGTCTGGAGTGAGTTTTAAGCTACCGGGTCCGGGACTCGAATCGAAGTCAACTATGTGGGAGTCCAGAGACATAGCCATTATGCTAACTGCTGGTCCCCATGGCACACTTTTGAATAGAAAAACAAAAATATGTCATGACTTTTCTGATGACCCAATAGTTTGTTATTGGCTAAAAGGGAAAGGCTTTATTTAAAATTTGAGGAGAGTAGAAAAGAATGTTTAAGCTTACCTTACCATAGGGAATTTCCTAATCTTCACATAATGTTTTGCTAGTCAAGATATGAGAAATAAGCCATAATTACTGAGGCAAGGTGACCTGTTTAATCAGATTGAGGGTATGTGATCATTACTTTTCACAGACCTCTTAAGGAAGAAATCTTAGATGAAAAGTGGCCAGAGTTGAGTCAACAAGGTGCCTCAGCGGAGAAAACACTTTACCCATGCTGACTTCTTACCAAAATGGCTAAAGTAATGTACACATGAATAAATGATCAGACAATAGTTCTTATAAAACATCTTGTTTGGACTCATAAATTATTGATATCATAGAAGATTAGGAAATAGTTATGAGGATGACTAGATTAAGAGAGACTGAAGAAATATGACAACCAAATGCAATACATGATCCTTTATTACATCATGCATTTTTTTTTAAAGAGAGATTTCCGCTATAGGGCTTGTGTTTGCCAGCGAGACAGACAGCAAACAACAGATCACCCTCAAGGAGGGATGATCCTGCCCTAATCCCTTCTCCTCAATTCTCCTGTCAGGATTTTGGGCATGCATGCACACATGCCTGGTGTGTTTTAAGCTGCCATGTCTGGAACTCGAACTAGAGTCATCTACAACCGCAGGAGTCCAATGACGTAACCATTATGCTGTCTGTTGGTCCCTACATCATGCTTTTAAACCTTATATATGTATGTGTGTGTGTGTGTGATATAAAGTACATTTTAGAGATAATTTAATAAATTTGAATGTAGATTATAAGTTAATATAGTATCAGTATTAAATATAGTGACTGTATTTTGGCTATATAAGAGAATATACTAATTTTCTAAGCTAATTTTGAAATATAAAAGGGCTAAGGCATGAGATAGTTTACTTTCAAACAGTAAAGCTGCCCTGGCAGTATTTAGCACATGGCAGAGCGAAGTAGTTAGAGAATGCAAGCTAATGGTAACGAGTGGTGAATCTAGGTACAGAATAAAAGGCTTATTCATTGTAGCATCCTTTAGCTTTTGGTAGATTTGAAATTTTTCTAAATAAAATGTTGGGAGAAAATTGCTTTAAAAATACAAGAGTACAGGCCTCATATGGACAAATGTCAAATACTAAGCTTTCTCAAAAGGTTTCAACATCTGATAGAGAATTTAAAGTTCTTGCTTTGATGGGCACAATGTCTATGTAGAATTTGCCTCTATTAAAACACATAAGGAGGGAAAACACTGTATAAAGCAAGTTCATGCTGGTTTTACTTAGTGAGAAAAAGGAATGAATGTGCTACTGATGAATAACCTACTTTTTACTGATAGTCACCATATTGTATTAAAATAATAATCATTCCTCCCAGTAGTGCTATATGAGATCTGAGATTAGAGGAGGAGGTAATTATTGTATACTTTTTAAAAAGATGGGTGATAAATTTTATTAAGTGGGAATGATGACCAATTATTTTCGTTAAGATTAAGTAGAGCAAGGAACAAGTCACTTTTGTTTTTCAGTAGTTGGTAACTCTCATTCACCTTTTAAAGTCAGTGATCTATTAAAAAACCAGCTTATGAACAGAAAGAATATCTTGTCATTGTTTAAAAGTTAGACTTTTAGCTGTTCTTTATACTTAAAAGAGATGTAAACGATGGGTAATTGATTTTAAGTTAAGGCCTGAGTATAAAACTTTATACCAAAATACATCTTGTATCATATTGGGTATACATTTAGTTGAAGGCTTTCTTGACTGTAACTAAAGTGGCTGCTCTGGCTGTATTTAATACATGGCAGAGCAAAGTAGGCAGGTGCCTTCCTTAGCCTGTGCTTTCTTAAATCCAAGTGGTCATTGCATAGCCTGACAAGATAGGTATTAGAAATTGCCTCTCTGCTCTCTATCAGTGAATTTAAAAATCTTTTGGTAGATTTTTTTTCCAATATAGAAATATCTTTTAAAGTTTCAGTCAAATCACTTAGAAGATACTGTATGCTATTTTTAAAGTGATTGGCTTACTCCCTTTAAGAGGAAAAATATGCACCAGTTTCATACAGATTTTTTTATTATTATGATTGCAGTGTTTCTACATCTACTGGGAAAATGGAGTTTCACTGTGACAGAATTAGTAGACGTCACCATAACACAGGATTAGCCAGATAGTTAAATACTTAATTATCAAAAGCTCTGGTTCTTTTTCAAATACATTTCCAATTTGTTTCATGAGTTATCTCTCTCACCCAGGCGCATTGACGATGACAAGGGAAGGACCCATGAGCTGGAGCACTCGGCTATAAAATGTATGAGAGGAATTCTCTACTGCTATATGCGTCAGGCCGATAAGGTAAAACACTGTGCTGTGGACTGGAATTCTCGCATCATTCTGAGGGATTAATTTAACCAGTATAGCAACAGCATCTTCTGAAGAAGAATGTAGTTTTTAAGAAGGTAAAATGACATCCTAGGGCAGTCTAGGTAGGTTAAAGCAGCCTCTGTCTTCCCAGCCCAGGAATTTGAAATCCTGAAATGGAAGTAACACCTTAAGCAAGAGGTGTCAGAATTGTTTCTTAGACTGCAGTTGGTTTATGTTTTGTACTTGATGTCTGCTTGTTAAAGACCCAGTTTCTCAGGAACCTCACAAATATCTATAATTCTAACTACCATTATATTACTTACATTTTTTGTCAGAATTACTTTTGGTCATGTTCATTGCTGGGGCTTAAGTGAACTTTAGTTTAAAAATGCAGTACTTCGTTTATTTACAAGCAAAGAAGCTAGGAATTATAGACTTAGCAAACAGTGAACTTTACAGGGGTATACAGAAATTAAAGAAAATAATATATATACTATTTCTTAAACTATAAAGCCTTATACAAATGTAATGTGCTATTACCCCTACTTACCTATATCTCTGTGTCTCCAGGTTCCAATTCTGATATAGTTAAGTGTTTATATGTGTACATCAATACATCAGGGGTCCCAAGACGACTCCCAAGTTGGCACATTCATTAGAGACTCACATGACTCAACATATATCATAGTCATAGACATGGTTTATTACAGATAACAAAAGCAAAGCTTAATCAGCAAAGGGAAAAGGTGCATGGGGCACAGTATAAAGGAAACCAGGGGCAAGTTGCCGGCAGTCCTCACCCAGTGTTCACACAGATGGACTTAATTTTCCCACCAACCAATTGTGACCATACATATAAAATGTTCTCTACCAGGAAAACTCAACAGAGGCTTAAGGCTTTTATTGCCCAAGGTTTAAGTGACTGGTCATGCATTTACCAACATTTCAGACTCCCAAAAGGAAACCTAGTGGTTAGCATGAACCACTTTGTCTAATCAGTTTAAACTTACTAAGCCACTTTTTATGAGGGAACAGTGAGAACCTTTCAAAATCCAAGTTCCTACATATCAATCAAGGCCAACCTTACAAGCAGTCTTTGTAAGTTTAGCAGTCAAGGCCTATATCAACTCTTATTATTCAAGACATCAGTCTAAATTGATGTCTTGGTTTCTAGTCTGTTACTAGCTATGTGATGTTGGAGAGATTATTTAACTTCTATGTTGCCTCAGTTTTCTTCATCTATAAAATATAAGTAATAGTAGGACCTCTGTTGTAGGGATCTTGTAAGAATTAATTAATAATCGGGGCCCGTAGGTGGTGTGGTGGTTAAGGCACTGGACTTCCACATGGCCGACCGTGATTTGAGTCCCCAATCTGGCAGCTTGCTTTCTCACTTTCCTTCTCTCTCTCTCTCTGGTGAGCACACATGTTCTATAGCAAATTAAAATAATAATAAATAAAATTAAATTTTAAAAGTAATGTGTAGAAAGCACTTAGCTCAGCGGCTGGTACTTGGTGAGCATACAGTAAATAGTTGTCATCATTAATATTTTTTCCTCTCCTTTCTAGACCATGTGCTTCGGATGTGTTTCTAACATTTACATTTTAGCAAAGATGCACATCAGTAACTATGCAGGCAGTTTTGACCCCTTAATATTTCATATATTTCTATCACGTTTCTATCATAAGAAATATTAAGTTTTAATTTATGCTTGAATTTTTTAATGTGATTTTTTAAGACTGTATTTGATGTCAAAATTTTAAAAACAGTTTATATTCTGCTACTAGAATATGCCAATAAGAAAATAGTAGACAAAGCAGGTTTATCTACTAGCTGATAATATATATGAAAAACCTGTAATTTTTACATAGAAAAATACGTCATGACTTTCCTGATGACCTAATAGCATGTCGTATATTGTGCTGATATGATTTTGATTAGTTATTTTTTCTTACATGTGAAATGTTATTGTTTCATGTACATTATTTCATGAATGCCTAAATGCCTAATTTATTTACGAATTCAATTTTTTGCTCAAGAAAACATTGTGAGAACCATAAATTTCATTTGTTTGCAAGGTAATATAGCAGACTTACGTTAAAATTCTCAAAAGAAAGGCAATGATATAATAGCTTAAGGTTTTTTTTTTTTTTTGAGGCATGACTGGCAAATTGTTAACAGCCTTTTACTGAATATAATTCATCCTTACTAACTAGTCATCACAATTATGTTTTCTTTTAAATGCAGCTTGAATATGACTTAAACTGTCTTAAATTTATTAAATTACCAAGGATAAGCATCTCTTTTCTCATGTTACTATGATGGTAGACCATTAAAATAAATCTGAGTTGTAAGAAGGTATGAATCATATTTGGTATTTATACATATCACCAAATGCCACATTTCGATATTCATGAATTAAAGATGCTTTACAAATTTTAAGACATTTTCATTGTTACAATTTTTTTGATCACCATCATTTTTTAGAGTAGGCAAGGCCACTTTCACTATAATCAACATGTAAGTGTGAGGGACTGAATCAGGGCAATTGAATTATGCACTCAGCTCGATGCCTCTCACCATACCCTGATCTCTTATTGGTGGTCACCATTCTCTTTCCCCCCGGCTTGTTCATTTACTAAAAGATGTATAGCAAAAGGGAATATGAACATATTTAACATGAGAAATATTTATCTTTTGGCTTTTCCTTAAAATTAAAATGAAGCACATCAGTAGTGTTCATTTGCTTTTTGATCTCAAATCTCATCTTCTTTTTCTTTTGAAGTACAATTATGACCTAGAAAGTCTAAGGGCTTTTCACTTTTACTGGGTGCATTTGCTCACCACAGAAAGACGGAGATAAAGAGGGAGAAAGAACCTGCTTATGGGGCGTGGTCACTCCCTAATCTTTTTTCCTTCATTTTTCCACTCTTTTGGAATTTGGGGCACACATACACATGCACCCTGCATGGTTTTCAAGCTGCCAGGGCCAGAATTTGAGTACTTGCTTGGCTATGTGGGATTTGGCTCCCTTTAACCACTAGGCCATGGACTGGCCCTTCTTTCCTTTTAAATATCCCTTAAGGAGAAGCATTCAGAATTTTTCAGAGTGGATTCAATCCGTAGTTAGTAGTTTGGAGGGTTGAGATTTGCTTAACATTAGAGTATGAATGTTGCTGTGCCTAATTACCTACTTAAACAATTTATTTTAATTGCTACTAAGCAGTTTCTAATTAATGAGAAATCATTAAAATTTTATAAAATTTATTCTAGGATTCCCTTTGAGATGATTTTTTTTTCTCCTCTAAGTCCATATTTCAAGGCTATAAATTAAGAATGAATGACCAAATACTGTTACCCTTTCCAAATGAGAAGCTGTTTATTCACAATGATAAAAGGTTTTAGGAACAATCTACATAAAATGGAAGTAGAGAAAACATTATTCTAGGTTTATTTTAGTCTAGAAATTTTGCTGTAATGATTATCTTATTTTTTACTTGCCAGATGCCCGACATCATATAAAATACTAATTAATATCCTCTTGTTTCTGACTGCTTTCAAGAGTACTTTTTGTTTATAATTGACATACAACATGCCCCATTAATCTTCAAAGCTTACAAAGTTTGGATCTTATTTTTTCTGAATTTCTAAATTACTTGTCTTTTAACAGCTTTAAAACTCAAAGCTCAGTTATATAATTCCCCATTTGAGCATCTTTAATCATTTAGTAGTTGCTTTTCTCCTGACACAGTGATTGAATATAAATTCTCCTGCTGGGTTCTTGTATGTCTTGAAGACAAATGACAAACACCACCTTGTCAGCTGAGCAGTCACTTTATTAAACTGATAAAATCTTATCCTTTTAGATTCCTATCAAGTGGGAAAAATGTATTTTGTTTCAGTTTAGCCATAGTTTTGTATTGGAGCCCAGAATAATGTTCACGGCTTTGAGATAACTATGTTAGTGTAAAAGGAGTGACCACATTGATTTCTATTTGTGTAGTTTCAGGCTATTGCCTGTAGATTAAGATATTGAGAAGGTATAGCCACTGTCTATGAGTTGACAGTGGATGGTGTGGTCATTTTACAAGTATAGAACTACATCCCTAACTGTATCCTCCTCTTGATCCAGATCACCTATGAAAGTCTGGACTTATAATAGGTTGATCAGGTACTGTAGTCATATGGAGACTGTATTTGTGCAGGGCCCTTGAGGAAGGTAAAGATGTATCAGACCTTTAGAACAGTACTGTTCAATAGAAATGTCTATGATGATAGAAAACCTTCTGTATTACTGTGTTGAGTGACCCAGTAGCATTCGTCACATGTGGATATGAGCACTTGGAAAGTGGCCAGTGTTACTGAGGAAATTTTAGTTTTATTTAATTTTAATTAGTTGTAATTTAATTAATCACATGTAGCTATTGAGAACCATATGGGCAATGTAGCTTCTAGAAGCTTACAAGAAAGTAATTCTAAAGGAGAGTTATTTCTCTACTCAAAATATTCTGACACCAAAAGAATGGGTTTTCCCACACGAAGCAGTTATCCAACTGAAAGCACCAAATGTGTTTATTTTCACCCTTTAATGTAATTCAACCAGTACCTTCCTGGAATTAGCACAGATCCCACAGTTAAAGGCCCAGTCCCAGAAGACTGCTTCTCCCCCACGTCAGACACCAGATGCAAGTAGTGTGTCCCCAAGTTACTCACATTTCTATCTGACTTGACCACATATTGGGAGTTTCTCTGACCTCTTCTTCCTCAGGGTCAATCATCTGTTATTGCAGCTAACAGAACTCAGGGAATCACTATGTATTATTACCAGTTTGTCATAAAGGATTGTATAATAGATAAAAATGAACAGCTGGAGGAAAAGGTACATAAGGCAAGGTCCAGAACTGTCCCAAGCACAGGAGCTTAACTTTGTGAATTCTGTGTGTACTGACCTTTGGGGATATGGATGTGTTCACTGATGCCAAAACTCTTTAGGGCTTTTCCTGAGGTACTGTTATGTAGGCATGATTGATCAATTCATTGATTACTGATTACCAGTTTCCAGCCCTTTGTCCCTTCTTCCTTCTCTCTTGAAGTGGGGCTAGGTTGAGGGGAGCAAAGGCCGAAAGTACTAATACTCGTTGGGTTGATTCTTCTGCAGCCAACTCACCATCCTGAAGCTATCTATGGACCTATCAAAAGTCACCTTATTAGCTAATGTATTAGCATAAAGTTAGGTATTTATGGTTGAAAAGAACTTATTATCAACAACAAAATATGTTTCTCTCACCCCTGTTACTCAGGAAGTTTCAAGAGTTCTAGAAGCTTTCTTCCAGGGCCTGGGGAGGAAGATCCAATGTATATTTCACAATACCACAGGGAGATACAGACAAATAGTAAAAATACAGGATAGGAGCCAGCTATGTGGTGGTCTGGTAATGCACCTCTCAAGTAAAACCAGATCTCACATGGTGATTGTGGCTCAAATCCCTCGCCTGGTCCAACAGAAACACGCTGGGCATATATGTAAGTGCCCAAGATCTAATAGAATGCAGGACTGGAGGAAGGGGATCATGTCATAACCTGGTTGTGGGTAGAGATCATTGCTCATCTCTCTCTC
>NW_006208406.1:2088998-2119645 GCF_000334495.1 Tupaia belangeri chinensis
AAGTTTTTTTTTTTTTTTTTTTTTTTTTTTTTTTTTTTGAGAGTTTGGAGGGTGCATGTGCTTGTCAGAAAGACATAGATAGGAAGACAGAAAGCAAGAAATCACCCCCCAGGGGAGATGGCCATGCTGCAATCCTTTCTCCTCCATTCTCCTCTTGGGATCTTGGGCATGCACGCACACGCACCTGGCGTGAGTTTAAGCCACCGGGTCCGGGACTCGTATCACAGTCAACTACATGGGAGTCCAATGACAAAGCCATTACACTAACTGCTGGTCCTGGGAAATTTTTTTAAGTATTAGGCAGAAAAAATAAATTGCGGGATAACCACTCTTATGTGGAAGTACAGAGGAAGGAATTTGGTAGGAGTTCAGAAAGGACTTTATACATCTAATATTTTTTAAGATAATACTTTAAAGATGAGAATAATTTGAAAAATGGAATAGAGAATATGGTTCTATGTGGTTCCTAAGCCAAGTGAGACAAAAGCAAGATCACAACCACCTAGGTATTACCATCACTATGTCTCTTCAAAGAGAGAAGAAAACCATTGCCTGTACATAAAACTATATGCTATCCTATTTTTTAAATTTATGTTTCTCTCATACTTCCAGGGATTAGTAGAGTACTTGGTGTATCACTTTCATCAGTGCTTACTAAGTTTAGTTGAACAGGCCCTAAAGAAATGAATGGAAAGGCCAGCCTGTGTCATAGTGGTCAAGGTGCTGGACTCCCACATGTCCAACCATAGTTTGATTCCCAGACCAAGTGACTTAAAACTCACACTGGGTGCATGTGCGTGTGTGCCTAAAAACAGAATGAAGAGACGGAACTGTCATGTGGCCATTCCCCTCTTGGGAATGATTTCTTACTTTCTGTCTCTCTGACTCTCTAGTGAATGCACATGCCCTCTAGTAAAAATCTCTCAAGAAAAAAAGAAATGAATGTAGATCTATCTATCATCTATCTATCTATCTATCTATCCATCCACACACATACACACACACTCACACACACATACACATATAGAGAAACACTTATACATATTGTCCTTGGAGTTTGTTGGTTGGATCATTTAAGGTTTACTTGGTATTCTAAAATGGTTAAATCTTATATCTAATTAATAAATGAAGGTGCAGCCATTTTCTCTAAGAATCGGTGCCTTACTATATGTGAAAGAGGAAATGAAAACATGTTAACAGGAGTAGAGGTTAAAATTTGTGATTCTTAGAGACAAAATTGCATTTGAAGTAGCCTAGAGCATTATACATGCCATATAAACATTTCCAAATAATAGTATATTTGAATATAGCTATTGAAATCCTTTTTCACAAAATAAACCAGTATTTTACTCTAAAAATAGGATCCAAAACATGGGAAAATCAGTTGCTACCACATTAATGTGCTCCCTACTATACATGTAGGGAGCAATAACTCATACAAGTATGAGTTGTCATACTTGTAAAATGTCAGTTGAGGGCTGGCTTTGTGGCTCTGGTGGTTAAGAAGCCAGATCTAAATGATAAACTGTGGTTCAGATCCTACCCTGATGGCCTGTAAAATACACCAGGCACAGGTGCCCAAAGTCCTAACAGAGGATGTAAAAGTAGAGGAGAAGGGATTGTGGCGTGACCATTCCCCATTGGGCGGGGGCACGTTCTCTTTCTCCCCTACTCTCTCACTGCTGTCTCTCTCTGGTAAATTTGCACGCACTTTGGCAAAAAACAAAAAACAATTGACCATCCAGTTCACCCTATTGGGTTAGTAGCCATGGTCTTTGTCTGTGTATTGTTTCTTTAAGAAAGGGTGACATTTCGGGTTTGGTTAGTTCTCTTCCTGAAGACTTTAGCTTTGTTCATTAATAAGTTTGGTGAAAAATAACTTGGGGGCAAGCATGCGATGTAATAGTTAAGACAGCCGATCCCACATAGTTGGCTATGTGGTTTGAGTCCTGGATACAGCAGCTTGGAAAACACGCTCTGTGTGTGTGCATATGTGCCAAAAATCCTGAAAGGAGATTGGAGGAGAATGGATTGCAGCATGGCCATGAGGGTTTGGCTTCTTTCTCACTTTCCTTCTTTCTCTCTCTCTCTGTCTCTCTCCAGAGAATATCTATGCCCTTGAGCAAATTAAAAAGAAAAGAAAAGAAAAGAAAGAAAAAGAAAACCTGTAATCTAGTCTTAGATGAGTATGTTTCTTGCTAGCATTATCAAAGTGTTTTGTTTGATTCTAGGTCCAGCAGTTCAAGCAGGATCCACGTCCAACAACATGCCTTCACTCTATTTTCAATGTGCACACAGGAGACGAATTGCTCTCCTATGAGGAATTTGGTCATCTTCAGGTAAAAAGAGATTCATTTTTTTAATACTATAGGCCACAGAAGAGTTGAAGCTGGTTTTTAAAAACATTCAAGGAGATTTTATAAATTGTTCAAAAGAGAAGTATACAATAAATCCTGAAGTTGATAAGAAAGTGAAATGTTAACCACTGGGACTGCTGCATTAATTACTGTGAATAAACATTACATCTGCATTTTTTATCTCAAGCAAAAAGCACAACTGGTTAGGTTATAAAATTATTTCTATTTAGAAGGAAGCCTTTTCTATAACAAAAATTTTTACTTGTTACTTGTTATCAAATATAGGAGAATTTTAACATGTAGGAATGAGAGATAATTGACAGTGGTATATTATAACATCAAATCAGAAGTTTTTGCTACACAGCAGTTTATTTTTTGATATATCAGCCTTCAAAAAGCTAAAAACGTATCATTGAAATGTAATTCTAAAAGATATTTCTGAAGTCTGTAAGTTTTGTCTTATGTAATATATTAAATTTTTTTTACCTGTACTAAAAATAAAAATACACCATAGGATTTTGCATGTTTTTTTTCTTTTTCACATCTTTGTGTTGTCTTTAGCTGGACATTCCTTTGCCCTATTTCCAGAATACAAATATTATGCATACTATTTATTTTTAATGGATCTGCTTTCTGCTCATCATTTGGTTCTGCTATCTTTGGAATAGAATACTTATTATTCATATATTCCTTACTAAAATAAGAATATCTTCTTTTTATAGTCTCTCACTCTCTCTAGAGATTTGAAATGTCTTTTAGTATTTCTCCTCCAAACACAAGAAGTGTAGTGTCCCCATTTCTATCCAGCAGAGACTCTTGTACTTATTTGTAAACAGTTCCTTGGAGCTTTAGTGTTGTATGAATATTTAGTTTTTCAACCTTACCCTCCCAAGTATAACATAATTAGATTTTATGAGCCTTTTGCTTTGACAGCTCTATTTTCTGAAATAGAATTTTTAGAAGATAACAGCTCTTTTATTTTTGTATCCCAGAATTTAAGCTCAGTGCCAGGCACATAGTAGGTATTAAGTAAATGTTGACTGACATGTTTTTGGAAATCCCTTTAGAATTGACTATTTAATAGCTTCTCACAGAAGCATCCTGAAAGTCAGAGCAGAGAGCTCATAGAGATGTTCCTATAAATGACTGTCCATAGGAATGAAATTTCTTTGAAGTAATTTCTGACAGGCCATTTGTTAGCACTATAAGAAAATATTTGGGTGAGCCTGGCAGTGGAGTGAGACTCCTCACTGTGTTCTAAAGAAGGTCACACAAAAATTTATGTCTATCTAGAAGAAAAACTAAAACTAGAATACTATTCTTCTTGAGTGGCCCACTTGGACCTTGACAAGACCCTGACACCCACTGGATCGTGAGTGCTAGGAAGTCAGGAGACATCCAAGATAGGCCTGGTTCCTGAGGGGACCACCAGCAGTCCTAGGGGCTTAAGGGTTCCTTTGTCCAAGACTTCTAGAACACCAGTCATTTTCTAACTCACTTTCTCTCAGTCACTCAGTAAGACCTGTAGGAGAGTCAAGGGAGATATAAGCCACCAAGGCTGTTAGAGGGGAGCAATCTTATACAGTAGAATTACATGGAAACAAAATTACATCTTACTTTTTCTTTATTTTTATCTCAGGTTTACAGTTTCCTGGCTAACTTAAAATCTTTTGCTCCTTCCTTTTCCTCTTCCCACTCCCTTCTTCCTTTCTTATTTATAGCTTCATTGAGATATAATTCATATAACAAAAATCTGTTTAAAGCATACAATTAAATGCTTTTTAGTATATTCAGAGTTATGCACCCATTACCACAATTTTAGAGCATTTTTATCACCCAGAAAAAGCAGTGTTCATTAGCAGTCACTCCCTGTTTTTCCCAAAGCCTCTCCAGAACCAATAGGATATAGGTAAGTAGGTAGAGAGGCAGATAGATGAGAAGGGATTTATTAGAAAAATTGGCTAATAGGATTATGGAGTCTGAGAAGTCCGATGATAGGCCATCTGTAAGCTGGAGAACCAGGGATACCAGTAGCATGACTCCATGTAAGTCTGAAAGCCTCAGAACCAGAGAAGCCAACAGTGTAACTCTCAGTTGGAGGCTGAAAGTCTGAGAGCCTAGAGGTGGGCAATGGGGGTGGGTCTGCTGGTACAAGTTCTGGAGTTCAAAAGCCAGAGAACCTGGAGTTCCGACTTCTAAGAGCAGAAGAAGGGTATCTGGATTCTGGAACAGAGAGCCAGAATTTACCCCTCTTCTGCCATTTTTGCTCCCTCTAGGTCCCCAGTCAATTGAATAGTGCCTGCCTACTTTAAAGGCAGGTCTTCTGCATTGGGTCCACTGACTCACACACTAGTGTCCTCCAGAAACACCCTCGTAGATACCATCAGAAATAATGTTTTACCAGCTACAGCTACTTAGGTATTCCTAAATGCAGTCATGTTGACACCTAAAATTAACTGTCATTCAGGCTTTGTCCATGTTGTGGCATGTATCTTTCCTGCTTCTTTTTCTGAGGCAATTAACACTATTCAGGATTCTATGATTTCGTTATTGTTGTTAAAGTGAGTATTATTGTCTTTATTTTTAAATTTATATCATATGATGTCTATTTTAATAGCATAATAAACTAAAAGAATATCTCATTTGTTTATAAAACTAATTTGTTCATACAGTTTAAATTATGTGCTGTATCATTGATTAAAATTAATGTGTTCCTTCAGCTTATATAAATTCTGTATTGTCTGATAATAAGACTATTTTCAAGATGCACTGCCTATTGTTTATGGTGTACTAGCATACTCATAATGTCTTGCGTGCCAAATAACTTTTTCATTTACATATATTTGAGATGGATTGACATTACATAGCTGCCTGTGGGGCAAAATTATTCCAAAGTAGTACTTTAGATCCAGAGTTTAAAAATAAATTTGAGAAAACAAATGTTTCAGAGCAATTGCTAACAATTCTGTTTGCTGCTGTTTCCCTAATCAAGTGCTACCCATCACAATAAATTTGAGGATGTTACAATTTTACATACAAAGCTGGGATTTTATTATGAACTAAATTTACAGCTTCTTTTTTTCACAGTAGGAAGAGAAATCGCTTTTATAACACTATTAGCGAAAATGACTTGTAATTTTAGCCTTTATGTTTATTTTTATAACACGATATTTTTGTTGTTTCTTTTAACCTTTTACTGTTCCGTTTATTTCAGATAAATGCAGTGTCACTTTTTCTTCTTTACCTTGTGGAAATGATTTCCTCAGGACTCCAGATTATCTATAACACTGATGAGGTATGATTTTTCAAAATTCTCTAATATTAAATTTTATCTCTGAGAATAACTTTTTTTAAACTTTGAAAAAGATAGTTTTAGTACAAAGAGAATTGGTTCTTAATTTCATAGAATCGGATGTTGTGATATTAGATCAAAACTATGTATATTTTCCATACATTATACTTTAAAAATGAACACACTATGTACAGATTGTAAAATTTTACTCCAGTGAAGGCTGTATTTGAGGTGATCTAGAATATAAGTGTCTAACTTTCAGAAAATTTTAGTGACAATTAAAATGCGGTACCATTTGCAGATTTTCTGTTTTGTCTTTTTTTCTTTTTCACATCATAGCTTTTTGTAACCCATCTTTTTAAAAGTTAAAAGAAACTTTTATCATATTGTATTTTTTCATTCGTGTGGGACCTCAGTAGGGTTCTTCATGTTTTCGAAAGACAGATACCATGCTCTTATTGTTATTATTAAAATTATAAAGAATTTATATCTCAAAGTTGAGAAGCATTCTTTCACAGGCACTAATGCTCGAACACCCAGGCACACATGCTGACACACTTTGAAATGTGCAACAAAGGGAGAAGAGCGTTTACTATGGAGATGGCCCATACAATGAGAACGCCATCACAATGTAGGTATACTCTCCATACCAGTTATTATTCCTCTCCTCTGATCCCTTCAGGGAGGAACAATTACTAGGATCATCATTGGATTGTTCCCAGGGTGCTGTGAAATAGGGACATGCATTTCTGCCATCCAGTACTTTATAATCTTGTACCTCTTTATACTGTGTGAGTTAATAGTTTTATACAGTAAGAATACCTGATTGATTCTTTCTATTTGATTAATCAAATAATTGCATGCTGTCATTTCATTCAGATAATGCTTAATTTTTATAATATTGTTAAATACTAGTTTTCAAGCATTTTGAGTGAAGGAAGGGGTGCGAAACTATTTCAGACTAATTTTAAACAGCATCCTAAAATATAAAACAATAAAAAGAGGCATGATTCAGACTGAGTAGAAGATGGCTTCTAGAAGCAGCCTATTTAGTTTCTGATTTCTTTCCATTCATAGAACTTCCATAGCACTAGAAAATGTGGTCCAGCTCCCAATGGAACACAGGGTCTGATAACTATTTACAATAGAAGGTAACACTGTTGCAAGCAATTCCATACTAATATTACTTGAGGTAAAATGGTAGTTAGTGAAATTTCTTAGCTGTAACTTTGTCTTTTTTTTTTTTTAATCTTTGAATTTAAAATTTTGTTTCCTCAATATCTACCATAATTCATTTAAATTCTTTGTCACATCCTTTCAGGAAAAAAAAAAATGTAGCCTCTGATATTTTTCTTTCCAACTCAAAGTTTAAATGGAAATAAGCCTTAATCAAGGTTAATACTTGGTCTGCAGAACTACCGTATTGACAGAAGTTTGTCAAGTGGTCCAGTATGCTCCAGTTCCCTTAGATAAATATGCTTGAGTATTGCTTCCATAAATAAACGTTTGCTTTCTCAGGAATGGTCATGTAGTTGCTTTTTAGCTTTTTAGAGCAAGCTTAGTTTGCAAACCTTTTAATAAAAATGTATCCCAAAAATGCAGGTGCTTGTTTGGCCTGAAAACTGGGATGTTTTCCTTCACTGTCTGTGTTTCATATGCTATTTATATTTTAGTTTGCAAAGATGTTTTCAACCATCTGACCTAGAAGCTCTTTTCAAGTATATGATCTTTCAGACTGGATGACACATGGAATTGCTTTCTTCTGTATTAGTTGTCAATCACTGTACAGCATATTACTTCAAATTTTAGTGGCTTAAAAAAAATAAATACTGTTTCACAGTCTGTGGTCAGGAATGTTGGAGCAACAAAGCTCCATGGTGCTGACTTCTGGTCTATCATAAAGTTGTGTTTAAGTTGTCAGCTGGGTCTGCAGTCATTTAGTGGCTTTTCTGAGACTGGAAAACCCACTTCTAAGACAGCTCACTCATGTGGTTGTTGTTAATAGATCTTTTTTTTTTTTTTTTTTTTTTGACTGTGAGCAGAGGACCTCCACAGAGCTGCTTGAATGTTCATACTCAAGCATATTAGATAACTTCCCCCAGTCAGTGACCCAAGAGAGCAAGATGGAAGTGTATTTGTGACCAAGCCTTGGAAGTGAAACTCCCTCGGTTCATAATATCCCACTTATTATGCTAGAAAGCCCTCTTCTATTTAGAAGGAGACCACAAAAGGGCTTAAATACTAGGAGTTAAGTATGATTGGAAACCAGTCTACTACATTTAACAATAGCTTCTAGTTGAACTTCCAGTAAGAGAGATTTTTTTTTTTTAAGATGTGATTTTCCCCTTTTATATATCAAGGCATTGATTGATTGATTGATTGAGAGGTTTTTGCTATCGGGTGCGTGTGCGCGCCAAAAAGACAGAGAGGGACAGAGAGACAGAAAGCCAAAAATCACCCCCCAGGGGGGATGGCCACATCGCAATCCCTTCTTCTCCCTTCTCCTCTCTGGATCTTGAGCACACAAACACACACACCCAGCATGAGTTTAAGCCACTGGGTCCAGGACTTGAACCATGATCTACTACATGGGAGTCCAGTGACATAGCCATTATGCTAACTGCTAGTACCTCAAGACTTTTAAAGTTATGTATTTTATTTATTTTATTACTACTCACTGAGCTTTGACTTGATTTGCATGCATGTTTTTGCTGTAAAATATGAGCAATTAGGCAAATAGCATCAGTAAAATTGTTGGTGAAATCTATGGGAAAGATTTTAGTGGAAACATTGATAACTCTGGGGAAAAGAAGGTGAGACAAGGAAATACTGAATAATTCTTTTGAGGGGTTTGAGTCAGCAGTGGATTTTGTTTAAAGTTGGGGTTAGAATGATGGGAAAGGTCCAATATTGATGAAAAATTTAAGGATTCAATATAGAAAAAAGTATTGAAAATAGCAATGTTCTCAACTATGCAAGATAAGATGATATATATATATATATATATATATATACACACACACACACACACACACACACACACATATATATATATATATATACAGATAGATAGATAGAAAGATAGATATAGATATAAAAGCAGATATAGATACATAAATAAATGTAGAGAGCTCATTTTCAGCTAGGATTCCTAATAGTTGAGACAGTATAGCAATAAGGAATGTGAATGTATGGGCTATATATGGGCATGATGATAAATACAGAGTTTGAGTTCTCTTCTGATTGCTACTATTAATAAATAGAATTCAAGAATGTCAGCTAAATATGAAAAAGGGATCATGGAAGACCAAATGTTCAAAAGGTAGGAGAAAGAGTTAGTCACATGGGCTTGACTGTCGTTAAGAAAGGATTTTAGAAACCATTTTGATAACTAATTTTCATCATATGACTTCATATAATTGAAGGGTCAGCCTATGTTATGAAATTTGTGGCAAAAACCATTTAAACCAAACAATAGTTTTAATAATTTGGGCATACTTTTATGTCTAGAAATACTCTTAAGATTGGAAAAGTCATGACTTTTTTTGTTCTTAATATGCAAAAATGCCTCATGACTTTTCCAACTACCCAATATTAATCTGAAATGTTACTCAGAAGTCAATGATTTCTTTGAGCCAGGTATATTTTACCACTCTTGAAATTCTTACCCTATAATAAACTTACATGATTATTTGAAATTTTGCTTGAAGGTCGCTTAAAAATAACTAATACTGTATAGAGGTCCAAAGACCACCACTAGGTTTGGTGATTCTCACAGGACTCAATACATAGTCATCCTTGTGGCTAAGATTTATTACAATGAAAGGATACAAAGTAAAGTCAGGGAAGAAAAAAGTGAATGAAACTAAATCCCGAGGATTCAACTCACAGACTTCCAATAATCTCTCTCCATGTGGTCATATACAACACAATTCCTCCTGCATAGACTTGTGAAACATGTATTAAATGTTTTCTACTGAGGAAGGCTGAGGTTTTTATTGGAGGCTGGTCACATATGTACCTTTTAACCTAGCATGTTACAAATTTCAAACTCCCATAAGGAAAGCAAGTATTTATCATGAAACCTATTTATGGAAAACTACTGTTTACATAAACAGTTTATATACACTGTGGTTTAATAAGTGATTCTTTAGTCCTGTCTTTGAAAGAATATTTTATCATACATTATTCCATCTTAATTACAGAAATCTGTAGCTTATGTACATAAATGTTAAAAACTATTTTAGATGTTATAGTCTTTAGACTTTTTAAACAATATACAAATCAGCAAGCAGAACAGTTTCTAAAACAGGTCAGAGTATATGTTATCACTTTTTGTTTATTCCAACTCAAATGAGGAAATTATATGTGAAAATTAACCCAATAGCCCCTTATGTTTGAGAAATGTTACAGATTTGTGAAGAGTACACAATATTTTTAGATTGTGAACATCAAATGAGATAACAGAACTATCGTGCTTACTATGAAGTCACCTCGTTTTTGGGGGGCTTTTGTTTCTTCTTAATGCTTCACTCTACGTCTGCAGTTTCTTGACATCTTAGGATCTTTGCAGGTGCTATTAACCAGATTTCAGTGAAGCTGTTCATTCAGCCATGCATTGTGTAAATTCAAGTATAACTTTTCTTTGTTTCTTTGACCTTTTTTGAACATATATTTTAAAGAAAACTCAAGTATTAAATCACAATATGACTTATATGAAGATTCTAAGAAGTACAAAGTTCCAGGGATAGTTAAGTGTTCATTTCACTAATCTCATCAAACTACTTCATATTGACCCATTATATAGTTTTGTTAGCTTTGATGGGTTGTATTTTATAAGAAAAATTTATCTTTTACTCTAAGTCCTCAAGTATTAGCATACATTTCTTTTTTTTTGAGAGTTTTTTGTTTGTTTGTTTCTTTTTATTTTGTTTTGCTATAGGGCGTGTGTGCTTGCCAGACAGACAGAGACAGAGAGATAGAAAGTGAGAAATCACCCCCTGGGGGGATGGGCACACCGCAATCCCTTCTCTTCCATTCTCCTCTTGGGATCTTGGGCACGCACGCACACACGCCCAGTGTGAGTTTAAGCCACTGGGTCCAAGACTTGAACTGCGGTCAACTATATGGGAGTCCAGGACACAGCCATTACGCTAACTGCTGGTCCCATAGCATACATTTCTTTATAATACTTTTCATCAGTTTACATTTATAAGCCCTATAATTACTTTCACTTTTCAGTTCCTGAGTTTGATTAATTTGTGGCATCTCTATTTTTTTCTGATTGGTCTTTTTTATAGCTTTTAGTTTTCTTTTTTTTTTTTTTCTTCATTTTTTAATGCCAGAGAGTGCATGTGTGTGAGAAAGAAAGAGAGCTAGTTATGGTGCAATCTTCTGTTATTACATTTCTGCAACTCATCAGAATTGTGGACAGCCTACCCATTATGCTATAGAGCTGGCCCTGGCTTTATTAGACCATTTAAAGAACCAGCTATAAGCTTTGCTGAGATTTTTCTACTCTAAGTTTCTTTTTTTGTTTTGTTCATTTGTGCTCATATTGTCGTATTTAATTTACTCCTTTTCAGGTAAGGGGTATGGAAGCTTAGATGATTGATTTTTCAGATGTTTTTCCCCTAATATGTACATTTAAGGTTTTAAATTTTTCTTGCTTTAGCTACATTCTAAGCTTTTTTTAATGTCTTTTTTATTTATTCAAATTAAAAAAAAATTACTATAAGGTCCCTTGCCAGTGAGAGACAAAGAGAATGTGAGAAAGCACCCCTCTGGGGGAGCTGGTCCCATTCTGTAATCCATTGTCCTCTTGGGATTTGGGAAACACACGTATATGTATCTGGTATATTTTCCAGTGTGCCAGAACTCGTATTGAAACCAGTCAGATGGTCATAGCAGATCCAGCTGTCTTAACAATGCCTCTGACTGGCCCATCAGATTTTGATTATCATTTACATTAAAAATATTTTCTAATCATCTTTATGATTTTTTTGACCAGTGAAACTCTCGAAATGCATTTCTTAATTTCTAAACATTTGGATATTTTCTATTTAAAAACTTACTGATTTCTAGTTTAAATCTGCATTGGTCAGAGAGGATACTCTTGGTGGTTTCAGCACTTTAAAACTTGAGATTTGCTTGTGAACCAATGTATGGTCATTCCTGGTAAATATTTCTTTTTTATATTTCTTTCTTTCTTTTTTTTGGAGAGGTTTTTGCTATAGGGTGCATCCACGTGCCAGAAAGACAGAGAAAGATAGAGAGATAGAAAGCGAAAAATCACCCCCCAGGGGGGATGGCCATGCCGCAATCCCTTCTCCTCCATTCTCCTCTCGGGATCTTGGGCATGCACGCACACGCACCTGGCGTGAGTTTAAGCCACTGGGTCCAGGACTCGAACCACAGTCGACTACATGGAAGTCCAGCGACATAGCCATTACGCTAACTGCTGGTCCCTCTCTTTTTTTCTTTAGAGATTTTTGCTGTAGAGCATGTGTGCTCACTGGAGAGACAGAGAGACAGAAAGATAAATCATACCCTCAGGAAGGATGGCCACAGTCTATTCTCCATTTTCCTCTTGGGATTTTGGGCATGTATGTACATGCACGCACCATGAATTTCAAGCCACCAGGTCCAGCATTTAAACCATGGTTGGCCATGTGGGAGTACAGTGCCTTAACCACTATACCACCTGCAAGCCTCATTCCTGGTAAATATTTAAGCTGACAAGAATGCATTTGGGCTCAATAGTCCTTATATGTTAGTGAGGCAAGCTGTGTTAGGCTGTTCATATCTTTTTTGTGTGTGTGTGGTGGGTGAGGTTTTCGCTATAGGGCATGTGCGCTCGCCAGAAAGAAAGAGACAGAGAGACAGAAAGCAAGAAATCACCTCCCAAGGGGGATGGCCACGTCGCAATCCCTTCTCCTCCATTCTTCTCTCGGGGTCTTGGGCATACATGCACATGTGCCCAGCATGAGTTGTAAGCCACCTGGTCTGAGACACGAACCAGGGTCAACTACATGGGAGTCTAGCGACATAGCCATTATGCTAACTGCTGATCCCCAGGCTGTTCATATCTTTTTTGCATTATTGAATTTTATATTTAGTTTCCAACCATGAATTTAAATTTTTCCTTTAGTTCTATAATTTTCTGATTTATGTATATGTGTACATATACATGTATATGAATATTTACATGTTTATCTAAGTATGTATTATTAAATTTTATGTAAACTTAGATAAGTATGATTTGAGATTCTTATTTTTTTTATTGAGTTGGAAATATCTCATTTCAACTTCTGTAATATTTCTTTCTCATAAATCTATTTATCTATTTTGGCCATTTTCTTTTGGTTAATATTTGTATGGAATTTCTTTCTTCTTCTGTTACTTTTAAACTTTTTCTAGGCTTATTTGTATGGTGCATTTTTTGTAAGCATCATATAATTTTTATTTTGTGTACTTAGTTCATTTACATTTAATGTAAATGTTAACATACTTTGGCTTGTATCTTTTATGTTTCTATTTGTTATTGGTCCCATCTGTTTTTTGTACCTTTTTTTCTTTGTTACATAATTTTACATTAATAAAGCGTTTGTTATTATAGCATTCCCCCCCATTAATATGTTAATTAGATGTTCTTTGATTATAGTTTTTTATTATTTAATTTTATTTATTCATCCATTTATTTTAATTGGACCAGGGAGAGACCCGGGGGGGAGGGGGAGTGAAAAAACAAGCTACCATGTGTGGGACTTGAACAGTGGTCGGCCATATGGGAGTGTCTGGCCTCTTAACCACTGCTTCACCTGCTGGCCCCTGATTATAGTTTTAACAATCACTTTAGAAATCACAATATAGAAGCCACCTGTGGCAGAGTGGCTAAGGGAGCTGGATCCTGCATGGCCAACTGTGTGGTTTAAGTCCCAGACAGAAGGCTTGAAAAATATGTCAGGCGTATATGCGTGCTCTTGCCCAAAATCCCTAGAGGAGAATGGAGGTGAAAGGACTGAGGCATGACCATCCCACCTCTTTCTCTCTGTTTCTTCTCTCTGGCAAGCATCTGTGACACATTACAAAATTACAAAAACAAACAGAAGAAATCACAATAAACGTTCTTAACTTATGAGAGTCTAGTCAATTTTGGCACTTTATTGCTTTTAGACTATTCAAGGCTTTAAGTATGTTTCAGCTTTACATACCTATCTCACACTATACTGCTGTTAACATTATTTCAATTTTACATATATTTTAAACTGTACAAAACGTGAATATTACTGCTGTATACAAGTAGAGCTGTGTATTCATTTATATACATATACTTTAGCATGTTCCTTTCTGATGATTATGTTTCCCTCCTGGAATATGCCATCTTGGGTGATGTTCATTCCTTTAGTTACCGTTTTTCTGAAAATGTCTTAGTTTTAGGCTGCTGGCTGTTTTTTTTTTATTTATTTATGTTTTAAATATGTTATTATATTGTCTTCTGACTTCAGTCATTTTTGTTAAGAAATAATTTGTAGTTCTTTCATTGCTTTTATGGAAACATTTTATTTTTTGGCAGCTTTAAGTTGGTTTCTCTTTGTCTTTCATTTTTATTTGTTTTATTAAGAAATGCTAGCTGTAGGCTTTGTTTATTTATCCTTGGGGTTTGAAAAAGTTTTTAAAATTTGGAGCTTGGTGTCTTTCCTAAGTTTTGGAGTGTTCCAGCTTTTTTCTTCTTAAACGTTGCTTGTGCTCCAGTTCTTTACTTCTCCTCTTTTGTGATACTCACTACATGTATAGTAGTCCTTTGTACTTTGTCCAGTACCTTTTAATCTCACTTTTTCTAACTTTTTCATCATCATTTTTCTATTGACTTTGATTTGGAAATTTTTTGCTGGCTTATTTTCAGGGTCCCCATTTTTATATGTTCTGTTGTGTCTGATTGGCTATAACCTTTTCAGTGACCTAAGTTATCTATTTTATTCCTTAGTTATTTCTCTGCAACATCCATCTGTTTTGAATATGTTACTATGAGCTGCAGATTTTCAACTAAACCCATCAGTCTCAGAATTTACATTTGATATTTTTGTTGTTTTTTTTTTTAATATTGATACAAGAAATTATAATTTTAGTCTCAGAATTTACATTTGATTTTTTTGTTGTTGTTTTTTAATATTGATACAAGAAATTATAATTTTTTAAGTTTTTTCTTTAAATATAATTATTATGGTTATTTTAAGTTCCATGTTTGATAACTCTAATATATGGATTACCTGGGTGTTTTTTATGATTACTAGTCATCTAGTATTGTTTTGTTTTGACAATTCAGGTTTTTTTTTTTCCCTATAGTCACAGAGTTGTAAAACTGTGACTACAATCCCTTTTACAATTTTATCATTAACCCAAAAAGAAATCTGGTATCCATTAATCTGGTACCAATTAACAGTTGCTATTTGTTTCCTAAAGACACTTAAGTTTTGTAAACAGGGAGTTGTATCTTTTAGTGTTACAAGCTAGTATAACTTCCAGAATTATTCCAAATTACTATAAAAGGAAAGCTGCAACTTTTGCAAGTAACTGAAATTTTAAACAATTCCCTTGGGCTAGCCTCACAGCACAGTAAAGTCCTGTGCATAGGGAACCAGAATCTATATGACTGACTGCTATTCAAATCCCAACCCTAGTAGCTTGAAAACAAACTTGGCATGTGTATGTACACATCCAGAATCCCAACAGGATGGAGAAATGGAAAAGGAATTGGGGCATAACTATGCCCCACTGATGTGTGTGTGGTGGGTCTCTCTGTCTTTTGTGGGAAGCACACATCCCCTCTGACCATAAAATAAAAGCAAATTAGTTGATCTTTTGTTCTTTTTTTCTTTTATTGATTCCTGGGCCAGCAGGTAGCAGGGAGGTTAAGGTGCTGCATCCCACATAGCTGTTCTCTGCAATTTAAATCCTAGATGCAGTCGCTTGAAAATCATGCAGGCATATGTGTGTGCATGCCCAAAATTCCAAGGATGGAGAAGGGAATCGATGTGGCAGCCCCCCTGGATAATGATTTCTCACTTCCTTTCTGTCTCTGTCTCTGTCTCTCTGGTAAATGCACACATCCTATACCAAAAAACTAAAGCAAACAAATTTCTTTTCCATGTAATTAAATGGTGTTTGCAGTATAATGGTCTTCCTATGTTCTTAAGAATTAAAAAGAAGAGCATCATTAATAGTCTAGTGTGACAGAAAAAAAGCTTTCCAGTGACCTAAGTTATCTATTTTCCTTAGTTACTCCTCTGTAGAATCCATGTGTTTTGAATATGTTACTATGAGCTGCAGATTTTCAACTGTCATTGAAATGAAATCACTGACGATAACATTTGGTGCTAAAGTTAGCATTCAAATATTTGATCTGCAAATAGCATTCTTTGAAAATAGATTGGGTCCTCAGAAAAGCCATGACATGTTTTCTATGCAAAAATGAGGCATGACTTTTATTTTTCTTTTGAGAGGTTTTTGCTATAGGGCGCGTGCGCTTGCCAGACAGAGAGAGACAGAGAGACAGAAAGCGAGAAATCATCCCCCAGGGAGATGGCCATGCTGCAATCCCTTGTTCTCCATTCTCCTCTCGGGATCTTGGGCACGCACGCACACGCGCCCGGCGTGAGTTTTAAGCCACCGGGTCCAGGACGTGAACCGCGGTTGACTACGTGGAAGTCCAGCGACATAGCCATTACGCGAACTGCTGGTCCCGAGTCATGACTTTTTTGATAGGTCAATAGTTTTCCAGTATTAAAATTTCTTTATTGTCATTCAGTGATCCCCTGTTTCTGGTGAGGAAGTCTGAAAGGGAAAACTTTAGTATTTTTTCTCTTTATTATATCACAAAAATTCTACTTGCTTCCCTTAAAAATTTAAGAAGGCGTTTTTAAAGGCATTTTTAAATCACATTATTCAGTGTTCAAGAGTATTGAAAAATGACTATTATTATTCATGTAGTTGTAGTATCCTGTATCTGGCAAAGTTTGTGGCTTCCAATAGGATTTTTATTAGAATGATATAAATTATCCATTTTCCCCTGAAATCTTGAAATCTCTTTGTGAAAATGGTTTATTATTGAATTCACTAGCACTTGTCACCTACGGTTATATACCAGAGTTAGAAAAATAACTCCTCCTTGGACCAGTAGGTGGCATGGTGGTTAAGGCACTGGACACTCCCACATGGCTGGCCATGATTCAAGTCCTGGGTCTGGTGGCTTGCTTTATCATTTTCCCTCTCTCTCTCTCTCTGGTCAAATTAAAATAAATGAATGAATAAATAAAATTAAATAAAACAGTTCTTTAAAGAAAAAGAAAAAGAACTCTTCCCTAAGGACAAACTATTTTAATATTTTGAGAAGAAGAAATAGGGTATAGATTAGCCTAAAGAAGACTTTTTCTTTGATTTTTAATATTCCTGGAGTTACACCCACCCACAAGTTATCCCTGTTTCAGGACAGGGGTGAGTGATCTTTTCTTCAGTAATACTTAAAGGTTACAAAGGTAACTGGGGCCCAGCTATGGTGACACAAGCTGCTACAACACTGTGTTTGCAGACGAGGATCACATGGAAGCCCAGGTTCAATTCCCAGTCTAACTGGAAGACAGCACAATGGCATGCACCTGTAATACCAGTGATTGGAGGAGGCTGAGTCAGGAGGATTGAGAGCTTGGGGCTGGCCTTGGCAACATAGCAAAATACTGAGGTAGGAGAATCTCAGCCTAGACTATCTTACAGTTAAGAAAAGAAGGAAGGAAGGAAAGGAGGGAGAGAGGGAGAAAGAAGAAAGAAAGAGCTTACACTTTTTTGTCAGTGACAGAATGTGTGTGTGTGTGTGTGTGTGTATGTGTATGTATATATTGATATATATATATATATGTCAATTTCAGAATAAAGCAATAAAGCAATTGGGAAAAGGTGCTATTTGAAGAGATAATGACTGATCATCTGAAATGAAGAAAATGTAAATCTAATATGGAATTGATAATTATCCTTCCTCCAAGAAAGCTCAAAGGAACAGGAGATGGAAAGAACTTGAGTCCCTAAATGACTTTGTGGAACTAATTTGTCCCACCAACCTGTGCTTTATAAGATGTTAAGACAGACTTTCTTTCTTTCTTTCTTTCTTTCTTTCTTTCTTTCTTTCTTTCTTTCTTTCTTTCTTTCTTTCTTTCTTTCTTTCTTTCTTTCTTTCTGATAGCTGGAAACAACTCAATGGCAAATGCACAACTCTTTCTTATTCTTCCTTACCTTAGGTGAAATGCACAACTGTTAATTATTCACAACTGTGAATGAGAGAAAGCCTTCGTATAGGGCTGCAGAGAATTGCACAATAGGATAGTTTCATGGTAAGCTGCTACCATAGGGAGCAGTATGTATTATAAGGAGGATGGAAATTAGGTAAGTTTCTCAAGTGCCCTATGAATCGACTAATTTGAATGCCTTTGTGGTCTCCAGTGTAGAGGGTCTGCCTCAACTTGCAGGGTCTTCGGCCCGAGGCAATTAGGATGGCTGCACAGTGGTCCAGAGTATGAGAGCTGATAATAGAAGTGGTTGGGGTGTGGACAGGGTAGTAAAGAAGAGGTATTGCCCAGCCTCTAACCAGGGCCTCAAAATTGAATTAGGATAGCATATTGAAAAAATGATTATATTATACCTAGATCATGTCACTATATTTAAGGTAAATGTATAAAGAGAGACATTACTTAATGATTAAAGGAGTATTATATACCATGAACCTGACAGTATAGCCCTCAAAATGTGTAAAACAATAAAATAAAATTAATGGAGTAGCCTGAAGAAAAAATAAACTCATTTTTTCTTACCATACTGTCACACACAACTCTGAACTATTGTGTGTGGGCATTTTCCTCACACAACAAGCAATTCTCCAGCAGGCACCAGCTAGATGACCTACAGTTTAACTCAGTTTGATGCTATGTACCTGGAAATTGCATCAGTCTCACAGATTGAGGGCTTTGTCCCATGAAACTATCTCCCAATTCAGATGCCAATTTCAAGTCCCAGTTTACTCTAATTGGCTGTAATTCAAGATTTCTACTATCCATTTTGTGGGTTCAAAATTACTATGTCAAAAGACGAAATTATAACAAACTTAGTTATAGATCTAATTGACTTTTATTTATGACTCAGAAATGAGGCAACCTCTATTCTACATTATAGAATGAAACCTCCCCTGGGCAATAGCAGAACAGTGGGTTTTATAAGTAGGAACAAGAAAAACAGAACGACAGGGAAAAAAACCTGATTGGTTAACTTAAAGGTGTTTCAGGCTACTTTTTTATAAGGATCAAAGTATAGCGAACTTATTTATTATGCTGAGTCAGGCGGATAAGAGTCTCCTTTTTTTAAGGAAGAGCTGGTTTATTTTAGGATCTGTCTACTTTCTTCAAGTTTCAGTTTGATCACGTGACATTTAACATGAGTGACTCCATTTTGGTTTGGTCCAGTCTGTTTGGGCCTAGTGCATGAGCTCAGTCTAAAACAATGTCCTCCTATAATTTTTATTTAATAGCTGAATGGCTTAAAGCACTGAGAAAAATACTTACATTTTATTAGTTTATTAAAAAGAATATTATAAAAGAAGCAGAAAAGAGCCAGATAAAGAGATCCATAGGGTCAAATATGTGGTCAGGGCACAGAGCTTCCTTTCCTTTAACCCAGAATCTCTCCAGATCCAGTCCTTTTGGGTTTTTATGGCAGCTTTATTTAGTAAATGAATGATTAAATCATTCTTTATTGATGATCAATTCAGCTTGCAGCCCCTGTCCCTTTCCTGAAGGTTGTGAGTTGTGACTGAATCCCCCATTCCAGAGCTTTCTAGGAGCCCACCAAGAGTTGCCTCATTAGAATACAAATATTCCAGGGCCAGTAAGTGATTAAGTAGTGGTTAAGGTGCTGAACTCCCAATGGCCTTCTGCAGTTTGAGGCCCATACCCGGTGACTTGCTTTCTCTTCCTTTGGTGAGTGCATATGCCTTATTGCAAATTTTAAATAATAATAATGATAAGAAATGCAATTAAAGGAAAAGAATAAAAGTATTCCAATTATCCAGGAAATGCCAAGAAATTTAGGAGCTGTGTTCTTTTTACTCAGGAAATTACGAAGACTTGAAAAGTTCTGTGTGGGGAACCAGGGTCAAAGACCAAATATTAGAACAAAAAATTGTCCTGGTTCTGCTATCTACAAGGGTTGTAGGGGCTCTGTCTCAGCAACTGGGAGCAGAGGCTAAGTATATATTTCTTCTTATAGCGCATATAGGTAAGATGATTTTGAAACACATTTGTCTTAGAAAATGATAAACCAAGGAAGCAAAAATAAATAAATAAAAGCTATGCTATAGATATTATGAACAGCACAGTCTACAAAGACCAAAGTAAATATCAAAGAATCAGCATCTGTGTTCTCTGACCACATTGAATATAGAACTCAATAGCCAAAAGATACCCACTAACCACCCTGTTTTTAAGAATCAATGACAATAACAAAAAATCAAAAACCTGTATTATAGTTTTAAAGGACATCCATAGTTGTTGAATGTAGCTGAGATATTATTAATGGGCAGTTTTTAGCTTTGAATGCACATATTAGAAGAGAGTTTTGAATGGAAGACTTAATATATTAAATATCTAATTTGAAAGGTTAGAAAAAAGAATATTTTAGAAAACATAAAGCAAATAGAAGGAAGAAAGTAATAAAGGTTAAAATAGCAATAATTGCATGAAATAGAAAATCTAGAATAGAGATTCACAATAAAACCAACATTAAAAAAAAAGGACTGATACAAATGAACCTCTTCAAAAATTTAGCACACACACACAGACAAGGAATAATTATAGATATATAATATTAGCAGTGAAAGGACCAGCAGATGGTGTAATAGTTATGTTGTTGTACTTCTACACAGTCGACCATGATTCGAGTCCCAGATCCAGCTGCTTAAAACTCATGCCAGGTGTGTGTGTATGCATGCCCAAAACCCCCAAAAAAGAATGAAGGTGAAGGGATTGCAGTGTGGCCAACCCCCTCGGGGAGGTGATTTCTCACATTTTGTCTCTCCAGCAAACGCATGTGCTCTATAGCAAAAATCTCTCTTAAAAAAAAAAAAAAAGAGGGACCAGCGGTGGCATAGTGGCTGCATTGCTGGACTCCACTGCGGTTCTAGTCCCAGACCTGGTGGCTTAAACTCACGCCGGGCGTGTGTGCGTGCATGCCCAAGATCCCAAGAGGAGAATGGAGGAGAAGGGGTTGTGGTGTGGTCATACTCCTGCGGGTGATTTCTCACTGTCTCTCTACTTCTCTGTCTTTCTGGGGAGCGCATGCACCCTATAGCAAAAACCTCTAAAAAAAACAGTGAATGAGAATATAACTACAAATAAGTATAGGTTTAAAGAGAATATACCCTAAGAAATTATATGGTAATAAATTAAAAACCTATGCAATTAGAATATGTTTCAGAAAAAAAACTGTAAATTAACTGTTATGGACTGAGTTGGATGCCCCTTACCGCAAAATTCATGTTTTAAAACCCTGACCCCTGGTATCACACAATGTGATTTTACTTAGATATTTAAATACAGTCCTTTAAAGCAATAAGTTAAAATAAGGCCCTTGGGTGAGCCCTAATCCAATCTGATTGCTGTTCTTGTAAGAAGAGGAAATTTTGACAAACAAGAATACAGCAGGGTGTGGGCACAGAGAGATGGCCATGTGAAGACAAGGCAATAAGAATATGACCATCTGCAAGTCACAGAACAAGACCTTAGAAGAAACCAGAGTTGCTAACACTTTGAACATGGATTTCTGGTGTTCAGAACTGTGAGAAAACAATGTTCTGTTGTTTAAACCATCCTGTCTTTAGTATTTCCTGTGGCAGCTATAGCAAGCTAATGCTGTTACTAAAACTAAACAGAAGAATGAAATAGAATTACAACAGTCTTTCTGTGTCGCTGCTGTTGTGGCTGCTCCCAAGGAGGGGAAACCATTTAATTTAACGTAATGTGTGAAATTAAATACTAAGGAAAGAGCTTGTGTTGTGTAGAGTTGTGATTTGAAGGGCTGCATAATGTTTGTAATATCTAAGATTTTTTTAGTGCCCTGCCTCCCTGAAAACCAGTTTCACCTTCTTAGGAATACATCATCTGTAGTCCAAAGAAAGAAAACCGTTAGTCAGACATCTCTCTCCTTTTTATATTCTTTTGAAAAAAAGGAACAGCTGTGACTAGTTTTATAGGCACATTTTACCAAAACTTGAAGGAACTGGTAACTTCTATCTGACAGAACAAGAACAGTTCCCCAGTAGATTTTATGAAGTTGGTATAATTTTATAAAACTTGACATGGTTGGTGTTAAAAATCAAATTTGAGGTCAATCTCATCTGTATTCTTTCATTCTTTGTGTATTCTTTTATTCATTTAACCATTGACTTACCGAATTTACTGAACCTCTGCCATGTGGAAGTTACTGTTCTACACATGGGATATGGAATGATAAAGACAAAGGTCCTGACTTCTGGAAATTACATTTTAGTTTGGGAAATTAGAAAAACAGACCATATTTCTAAGTAGATAAAAGCTAAGATTCAGTGCAGCAAATTTAGATAGTATGGTATGAATGACAAATATATTAATTTTGACCAATTGGACAGGAAAGGTTAAGACTTTAAACAATTTGCAAAACCAACTGCAGCTGGCAGGGTGAAAGAAGGGGAAAAGAGATGTGTAAAATGGGATGGTAAATGAAACACAGATATAGTATCATTGAAAGTTTGAGTAAATTTTAGAAAACCCAGCTGACTGATATTATTAAGCATATATCTTCTTTATATCCTGCTCAGCTATCTTTACATGAGAATTTATCCAAATTATTATAATGCTACTGCTAGTTTCCATGTCTACACCTGGATTTTCATGCCTGCTTCTATCTGTTGCAATGTATAGACCATGTAACCTCTAACAAGCTCATTTTACATTTGTGAGAGGATAAGAGTGATGAAAATAGTTTTGACTTCACAGTCCTTTAAGGTTTTCTGTGTCATAGTTTGGGAACTATTGGGTTGTCCAAAAAGTCGTAATGCATTTTTGCATAGGAAAATGTAGAAAAAGACATAATGGCTTTTCTGATGACCCAACAGTATTATTCTAAGGGGAGCTTGAGAAGAATATCTTTTCGATTCAGGGTAGGAAGGGCTTTCTTCAGCAAGACATAATAAGTATAAACTACATGCATAAATAAAGATCATTTTTATCAGTTAAAGGATCAATCTGTTTCATCTGGAAACAACAATAGCGAACATAGAACGATAACCTATTACCTGAGAAATTTTTATAACACATGTATCTGATTATGATATTATATCTAGAATATACCACATGAAAAACTTAACTCATCATAATGAAGTTAAGAAATTAGGGAACCTAATCTAGGTCATTAAAATTAAAGCCCCAATTATATATTACTTTATACCTCTTAGACTGTTTCAATATTATAAAAGGGTTGAATGATTCTGGAAAGAAAAGAATGCAAAGCAATGAGAATTCTATGCTGTTGTGATGAGTGTACATTCTTACAACTACTCTGAACAGCATTTGACAGCATCTAGTAAAGTTGAAAATGTACTTAGTCTACAACTCAGCAATTCAGCTTTTAGGTTATATTCTAGATTGGAGCTTTTGTAATGTGGTACCACAGATGGGTTACAGGTATGCCAGGGTACTGAGTCCATCATACTATAGTGTTTGTGCAGCCTGGGCTCCTCATACTCTCCAGGCTAGTAACCTCTGGCTGTCATGGGTTTTATTCAGTTACCTCAGTGTGTTGTACAAATATTATTTCTGTGCAAACCATGATGTCAGAATAGTTGGGAAGCTCTTTCCTGAAGATATATTAGAATGTTTATTGTAGTAGTGTCACATAATTTTTTATAATAGAATTCCAATTCATATATGCAGAAGTGAAGAGAGAAATAGAGTGTAACCTTTAGGAAAGAACTATAGTCATAACTAGGGTAAACAAGACCTACTAAATGCTAATACTATAATTAGTGGGGGCAAGAACTATAGTCATAACTATGGTAAACAAAAACTACTAAATGCTAATACTATAATTAGTGGGGGAAAATAAGAGGAGAAGCCCCAGTGTCTGTGACACTGTCCGTAGCATTAATGAACTGCAGTGCTGGAAGCCACATGGACAATGTGGGTTCTGATCCCTTGTCCAAGCACTACTTGAAACAGATAATGCACACCCATGTACCCAAGATTCTGATGAGCTGAAGGGACTGAGGAAGAGAATCACAGCATGAGTAGACTCTGTTGACAGGGCATCTCTCTTTCTCCCACTACACGTACATGTGCTTTCTATTAGAAATTAATTTTTTAAAAAAATGTGGAGAGATAGAATGTAGTCTCAAAACATTTCAAGATATTTTATTAACTACAAAGGGAAATATTGTGACATTGTAGGACTCTGACAAAACCACACTGTAACTAAGTACAGCTACCACCAATAAGAAGACATATGGCCATCATGAATCCTGTGCTATGACACAAAGTTTCCATCATATTCTTACCAGAAATGCATAATGTTAGTCCAGTCAGGAGAAACATGAGACAAGCTGAAATTGAGGGACATGTGACAAAACAACTGATCAAAAGTATCAAGTTCATTAAAAAGGAGAGAGTAAAGAATAAAGGAAGGAGAAATATCGATTAAATACAATGATGACTAAAACTGCTTTCCTTTGGTATCAAGGAGAGAATTTTTGAAGTTAAAGGTACCCAGAGCTTTTTCCCTGCTGAGGGAATGGCTGACTGATTATAGGCATCAGTCACTTTAAAGAGAATGTGAAATCATGAAAACCTTAGCTTTTGGGTGAAGAGACATAGAGGGAAAACTTTCAATAAGTACTTAGGCTCATTTAAGCAGAATTAACTTATAAACATCCTCTTGAAACTGCATTAAGAGTTATCCTCAAATGCACCTAGCAGGGAAGAAACAGTAAATAGAAATCAGATGTGTGGTGCCCATTACTAATTTAACATGTATAGTAAAAATCATCATTTAAGCTTACTATTTGGTGTTTGGTCTGAATTACTTTATTTCAGAGAACATTTATTAGTATTCTCATTTTAAAGGATTTTTATTGGGTCATTTATAACTTCAGTCCTCCTTATCTAGTGTCTCCACAGTATCTTAAGTCTTCTTTTCATAAATTGTTCTACTACAGATATTTCTAAGAGTCTAGCCCAGACTCAGCCACTGTGGTGCATGCTGCTAAGATGCTGTGCTCTGTAGGCTGGGACCACAAGGGGAGGTGCAGGTCTGAGTGTCAGCCCATCCTGAAGATTGGGCATGGTGGTATGCATTTGTAACCCCAGTGATTTAGGGGAACTGAAGCAGGAGCTCAAGGCTTGCCTATGCAACAAGGCAAGACCCTATCTAAAAAATAAGCAAACTATGATTTTAATGGAGCAGGAAACATCATACTACCAGATTTCAAAATGCACTGTGAAGTTATAGTAACATGGTACTCGCAAGAAAAAAAAAAAAAAAGGAAAAGGAAACTAAAACAGACACCCAGACTGAAGGGGTAGAATGGATAACCAGAAATAAATCTATGTATATACAGCCAGCTGATTTTCAAAAAAAGGTGCCAAGAAAATCCACTGGGAAAGACAATCTCTTTAATACTGGGGAAACTGGATAAACATACATAGGTGAATAAAGCTATACCCATATGATGCACCATTTACAAAAATCACAAAAATCAACTCAAAATGGATTAGCGTGGTAAGCATAAAAACCTGAAACTACAAAACTACTAGAAGAAAATACAGGGGAACATTTTAGGACATTGATATGAGCAAAGAGTTCATGAATAAAATCTTAAAAACACAGGCAACAAAAATACAAATAGACTAATGGGATTATATAAAACTAAAAAGTGGGGCCAGCAGATGGCGTGGTGGTTAAGGTGCTGGACTCTCACATGACTGAATACAGTTTTTGAGTCCTGGATGTGGGGGCTTGCTTTCTCACTTTCACTTTCTCTCTCTCTCATCAAATTAAAAAACAATAATATCAAATAAAATTAAATAAATAAATAATTCTCTAAAAAATTTAAAAGCTATACAGTCAAGGAAACAACAAAGTAAGACAACCTTCCAGGGCTGGCAGGTGGTGTGGTGGTTAAGACAGCTGGACCTCCCACATGGCTGACCATGGTTTGAGTCCTGGACCTGGCAGCTTGCTTTCTCACTTTCACTTTCTCTCTCTCTCATCAAATTAAAAAACAATAATATCAAATAAAATTAAATAAATAAATGATTAAAAAAAAAAGGACAACCTTCCAATGGAATTTGCATACTATACATCTAGAAAGGGATTACTATCCAGTATATATAAAGAGCTCAAGCAACTCATCTGCAAAAAAAAAAAAAAAAGATAACCTAGTTTAAAAATGAGAAAATGACCTGAATGAACAGCTTTCAAAAGAAGACATACCATTAGATATGAAAAAATTCTCGACATCACTAGTCTTTAGGTAAATGCATATCAGAACCATGCTGAGTTATCATCTTGCCCTAATTAGAATGGCTATTATCAAAAAGAAAAACAAGGTCTAGCAGGTGGCATGGAGATTAAGGCACTGGAGTCCCAGACCCAGCTACTTGAAAATTATGCTGGGTACATGTGCATGTGTGCTCAAAGTCCCAAGAGGAGAATGGAGGAAAACAGATTGCTGTATGGTCACCCTCAGGGGGAGGGGGGTAGTTTTTTCTCTCTCTCTCTTTCTCTTGGTCTCTTTCTAGTGAGTGCATGTACCTCATAGCAAACTAGAAATAAATAAATAAATAATATATTGGCAGGGAGGTAAAGAAAGGGGTACTCTTTTATTCTATTAGTGGGAATGTAAATTGTAGTATACAGTTTGGTTAATAATTGATTTTATGGTAAATACCTTAGTTTTATATATATAGAAAGAGTTAAGTTAATTTTTGCCTTTGGAATTTATGGAAAACAAAGATTATATATGTTTATTTAATGAGAGAATTTCTCCATCTCTAATTTGTCATTGTTATTTCAGATTACACATATCTTAAATTTTATAAAATCAATGGAGATTTTGTTTTTTAGCATAGTATTACTCTGATACACTGTATCCCAAAACGTGATTGTTTCATTTCCATTTAATTGTGCTTTGAAAATATTTCAGATATTTGAATTATTGTTTGAGATTTTTAAAAAATATTTATAATATATAAATATATACCTACAAATGTTTGAATATTTCTAATCCAGAGTTTATTTGAAAGATACATACCTTCAATTAACACAAATTAAAAATTGGTATGAAGGGACCGACTGATGGCATAATGGTTACATTGCTGGACTCCCACATGGCCAATGGCAGTTTGAGTCCCGGACCTGGAGGCTTGAAACTCATGTTGGCACACGAGCATGCATGCCCAAAACCCTGAGAAGAGATTGAAGGAGAAGGGATTGCAATGTGGCCCTACCCCTGGAATTATTTCTCATTTTCTCCCTCTCTTACTGTTTCTGTATCTCCAGCAAGTGCCTGTGCCCTATAGAAAATATTTCTCTTTTTAAAAAAATGGTATGCAGATGGAGTAAAGGGCTAACAACATTGGATATATAAACTAGGATTAGGATTAAAATCAGTACACAAAATACTCTGACCTTGGAAGTAGTTGTGATCTTTATTTGCATATTATTCTAACAATCTCATGTTTCCTCAAGTACTCACTTCTTTCTAAAGGATTGTATTATTTGGATGGAAAATATGAAATTTTACTTCTGAGTTTATAAAGTTATACAGGCCTACAATTTCTTGTCTGAAGAAGCATGTGTAAACAGATGTGTTTCAGATTTCAAAATTATTTTGGATTTTAAAAAAGTAGTATCAGGTCAGCTGGTGGAGTGATGGTTAAGGTGGTTGGATCCTACATGGCCAACTACATGATTTGAGTCCTGGACTTGGCATCTTGAGAAACCCCCTGGCCGTGTGTGTGTATGCCCAGAATCCTGAGGGGAGGAAGAAATGGAGGAGAGGCAATTGTGGTATGGCCATCTCCCATGGGAGTGATGAAAACTTTCTCCAGCTCCCCTTCCTGTTCCTCTGGCAAAATTTTAAAATTTTTAAAAACTTTTTGATAAATATAACATGGTATAGATACTGTATATTACATAATAATATATTACATAATAACCTTACTAGTGTTTAGAGCTGAACCACATTAATATTTTACCATAAGACATAGACATTTCACACAAAGTGGTGTGCAATTGAGATTTATCTGAATTCTTATCTCAATTCCAGGTTTTGCTGACAACTTAGGAGAAAACTGGTAATAAGAACTTATGGTATTTTAGAATTGCAAACAAGAGATAGTGTACCTATATGCTAGGGATGAGAAGAAAACATCAAACCAAGAAAAAATAAGAGTGGTCTCGGCCCTGAGTACATGAGAGTTAAGATAAGTCAGACGTTACCAAAGAAGGAAGTTTTGAAGATGGGGCTGAAGGACAACTCTTAGAAAACTGTTTTAGTTGGAAATGGGCAAAACTTATTGCCAACAAACTCACTTGGAACCCAGGGCCTTTGTCAGAGGCTAGTGAAATAAATAGAGGCATGTGGGAAGAGGGTGGGCAGATTATGGGAGCATGAATGTCAAATATGAGAGCTGTGACACTGTTAAGATTCACAAGACTGGGGCAGGCAGGTGGTGTGGTGGTTAAGGTGCTGGAATCCCACATGGTTGACCACGGTTCAAGTCCTGGACCTGGCAACTTGCTTTCTCACTCTATCCCTCTCTTTCTCTTGTCTCTCTCTGGTAAAACTGAAGAAGAATACTAATGAGTAGTATTAAATAATTCTTTTTTAAAAATTTAAAAAGTTTCACAGGAAGCGATGTGAAAAATAGCAAGCGATGGTGACAGAATGAATAAGGGAGATATGTGTCAAAAGACAAAACTACAACAGTTGAAAGATTTAATTGACTTTTTATTAGTAATTCATCAATTGAGGACCATCTCATCAAATGTTTTAGAAAGGCACTGTGATGAAAAGAGCAAAGAATCTTGGCTGTATAGGCAGAAAAAGGTTAAAGAAATCATAAACAGAACAAAAAGAAGGTCAGTTGTTCTCTCTAGGGTTAAAATAGTGGGTCTTCTTTATTCAGACCCAGGTAAACTGGGTCTCTTTGTTGGTTGCTGTGAATCTTCTTTTGGAAAACTTATTCAAGGTTTAGTTTGATATGTGGCATCTAGTGCAAGCGATTTCATTATAGTTTGCTCTGTACTGCTGGGTCTTTTCAAAAGTTCTGTCCAAGTCATTGACCTTTTGTAAATTTTATTTACTAATAGCCCAGGATGAGTTCAAGATTTCCAGACTGAGTGTTTGGAAAAACCAGTGGTTTCATAGAGAAGAGAAGAACTAAGAAGCGTTTCCAGTGGAAGAGTTTAGAACATGCTATTCGGTTGTTGGGAAAGTCAGGGTGCGTTGTTTTTTGTTTTTGTTTTTTGTTTTGGAGAGGTTTTCTCTATAGGGCGCGTGCACTTGCCAGACAGACAGAGACAGAGACAGAAAGCGAGAAATCACCCCCCAGGGGGGATGGCCACACCGCAATCCCTTCTCCTCCATTCTCCTCTCGGGATCTTGGGCACGCGTGCACACGTGCCCAGCGTGAGTTTTAAGCCACCGGGTCCGGGACGTGAACTGTGGTTGACTACGTGGGAGTCCACGAACATAGCCATTACGCTAACTGCTGGTCCCAGGATGCATTTTTCTATGCAAAAATGAGTCGCAACTTTCCAAACTACCCAATATTTGATCAGAAATCCAAGTGGAAATACCTTGCAGTTGGGTACAGAAGCAAAGATGTAGGTTTCAAATCTCCAGAGCTAGAATGGAAAGATCACCATATTGTAAACATGCACTGTGAACATAAGCATTTATTTCATTTTATAGACATCAAGGCCTAGAGAGCTAATTTGCCATGCATTGTAGGTAGTTCCCTGTATGGGCAAGAGCAGAGCCAGGTCTTCCATGTGTGATGTTCTTGCTGTTGCGTTGTGCTCTGCGTATTTGACAGTGAATGAGCGTGCAGGAGGGATGAGGTATGTGTATGGAGATTAGAACAAGACAGAGCTTTGAAGAATGGTTACCAACAGCAACCGAAGCAAGGAGAGGACACAGTCAGGAAGGTGAGAAACAGATGGAAGATGTAGTATCAGAGCCAAGAGAGTGAGAATTTTTAGGAAGAAACATTATCAGCTTTGTAAAATGTATTTGCAAGGAAGAGAAGGAAGACGAGGAATGATTGGACTTTTATAAAAATTATTTTGTGGTAAACCTTGCACCTACACTTTCTGTAGTTAAGCTACAAATATTGGCTATGTATCAGGTACTGTTTTCAAGGGGCTATAGCAGTGAACAGAACAAATCCTTGGTCTCAGAGAGCTTATGCTGGGAGTGGGAACAATGAATAAACATATACATGGTATTTTAGCTTTTTCACAGGACTTGTTAATTCAGAAAAGCCTTTCCAGCTACTTGTTTTATCACTAGTACTGAAGATCTCTTACCTGGACCTAGTATTAGTCCTGGCATCCTCCAAAGTAAGGGAAAGAAACAGGTATAAAATCTATGTATTTGAGAAGCTTGCCATGAAAGGGAGAGATCTAGATAGTTTTAAAGCTTTAAACTTGTAGCCCTGATAAACTGTGTAGTAATTTCTATGGGTGTCATAAAATCTAAACTTTTTTTAAAAAAAATAATGATTTTCTTTAACTTTATTTATTTATTTACTTTTATTTTTATTTGACCAGAGAGGGCCAGAGTGAGAGAGAGAAAGAGAGAGATTTTGTGTGTTTGTGTGTGTGTGTGTGTGTGTGAGAGAGAGAGAGAGAGAGAGAGAGAGAGA
>NW_006208406.1:2119690-2145202 GCF_000334495.1 Tupaia belangeri chinensis
CCCCAGGGAAGATGGCCATGCTGCAATCCTTTCTCCTCCTTTGTCTTCTTAGGATTTCAGGCACCTACACAGGCACACACGCGCAGCCTAAGTTTTAAGTCTCTGGGGTCAGGACTTGAGTCATGGTCGACTGTGTGAGATTACGACGACGTAACTATTACACCATCTAATGGATCCAAAATCTAAACTTTTAAGACCATGAAAGAACTGATACCATGAAAATGACCAGGTATTTTACACAGGCAGTTTACCCTTAGGGTACATAGGCAAGGTAACAGAGGAAGGGGAGAGCTGAGGAGACCCACAACAATTTTTAAAGCAGAAAAAGTTTTCTGTGGGTATGTGCTCCTCCACTCTGCTCTATTTTTGTAAGACCCCAATTCCCCACTTGCTCTTTCCTTTACTGAAATGAGCGAGCTGTTCTTTGCCCAGATGGCACTGTCTCTGCTGGGGAGGAGAATGGAAAAAGCAGGGATTCAAGTGCCCCAGATATTTGTCATTTGTGACGTCACCTCTGTAGACTACTCCCTGATCAACCCTTGATCAATATGCTTGTTGACTCAGAGTTTATAGATTTTCTGGAGGCCCTGGAGAACAATAAAGACTCATCTTGAGAAGCTGTAGTTTCCTCTGTTCTGATTTCTCTACCAATTCCTTCCCATCTGTTATCTGTCTTCCTGTAATTTCTCAGTTTCTGGTCTCCTGGTGGAACCTTACTTTGGCTTTCTGTATTGGTATTGTTTCATTCTTAGAAGTATATATAATACATATGGAGCTGGCCCCATAGCACAGTAGTTAGGGAGCCAGAACACACATAGCAAACTGTGGTTTGAGTCTTGGCCCCAGTGACTGGAAAAGCACCCTGGATATGCACGCATGTGTTTGTAAAATCCTGAAGAAAGGGATGGAGAGATTGAGGAGAAGGGATTGAGGCCTGAGCATACCCTGTTAAGGGATGCTTTCTCTCGCTCTCATTTTCTGGTGAGTGGATGTACTCTCTGGCAATAAATAAGTATGTACATACATTGTATTAATTACATATATATATATATGGGATAGAAGTACAAGGTTTGTATTGCCATTTCAGAGGGATCTTCTGACAAAGAGTGGGCAGATGCATGTGTTCTATTTGCCATATTGAACTTAACATGACAACTAAATTAAAAACTTTGTAATCAGAGCCTATAGCCGACTTAAGAAGTTGCTTTTGTTGAAATAAATAAACTCTTTTCAAGTAAGAACTGACCATAATCTTTGCTTTTCATAGTTACTTTCTAGGGTAACTAAATATTTGAAGTCACTAAATGTGTACAATCTTACATGGAAGCTGTGACTCCTGGTCTGTTGTTTGGAGCCCTCCTCTAATTGTGAGCTTTGAATTTAGATCAGAACATACCCCATTAGCTATAGAAAAGGCAGGAGCTAGATTTGATGCCAGGAGGAAATACAGACATAGGACACTAGGTTAATCTACTATGGGACCGGCACTTTATAGAACAGAGAAACACATCTTTTTATCTCTAAAGTTTTAGAATTATTTAGCATTTTATGGATTTTTTTAAACTACAAATATTATGATCCAATGTAAAAACAATGATTTATATTTTTCTTAGCTCTTAAGATGCACAGTCCTTATAAACAGTAATAGATATAGCATTGAACAATTGTAGCTGGAGCATTGGGAGGATTTAGATTTTATTTCTGTATGGTATAATATTAAGTTCTCAGCTAAAGTGAGCTTTATATTAGAAAAACAAGTATAACAGAGTATTTACAGAATTGGAATGATCAGAAGACTTTCAATATTAAAAAAAAAATTGTGGGAGGCAAGTATATATTATACTCCATACCGGCAGGTTCTGTGCTCCTGGATAAAAACAGCTGTGGATACAGCCAGACTGCACCCATTGTTATGAAATGAGAGAAGAGGTGGCTCCCTGAAAGTGAGATGCTGAGGTGCTGACAGGTGGCGCTGGATTCCCACATGGCCATCTGTGGTTTGAGTCCCAGACCTGGTGGCTTGTTTTCTCTCTTTCTCTTGTTTTCTCTCTCTTTCTGTCCCTCTTTGTTTAAATTAAAAATAAAGAAAGAAAAAATAAAAATATAGTTAAATAAAAATAATAATTCTTTTTTTAAAAGTAAGATGCTAAAAAAGTTTTATCTGTATATTTTCCTCTTCACGTATAAGTAACCGAGAGATAGTTTAAAGTATACAGGAGGATATGCTGAGGTTATACATAAATACTATGCTATTTTATATTAGGGAATTGAACATTTGCAGATAATTGGTATCTGTGGGTGACTTGGAACCAATGCCCTATGGATACTGAGAGATGATTGTTTTTGGATTTCAAATGGCATCCAGTTATTCTCTACACTGTCTAATGATTCTGTTATCGCATATGTCCTTATGTGTTTTATTTTTTTGTTTTCTTTTAGGTCTCTTTTATTCAAAACCTCGTATTTTGTGTAGAAAGAGTTTACCGTGTGCCTGACTTTGGTATCTGGGAAAGAGGAAGCAAATATAATAACGGCAGCACAGAGCTCCATTCGAGGTAATTTACTGATTTCTGAGAGTTTTTAAAATTCAAATTTATGAAATTTAAATATGAATAAAAATCAAAGTATTAAATTGGAAATGTGGTTTCATGTTAATTTTTAACACTTTTTTCTACCTATGATGTAGATAAGATTCACTTAAAATTAAAGCAGAAGAGCCAGTCTCACTACCCGTTAAAAAATTCAGGAAAGGAGCAGGGTGTCTTTCCCAACTTCCGGAGGTGTCAGTACATGCATATCAGCCTGCATCATTAATCCACATCTTGGCCTTTTTGCTCAACCAAATCATTTTCTTCTCATCTTTGAAAATATGTTATTCGAAATGTCAAGTACTTTTAAATTTCCAAACACCAGTTGTATATGTGCTGCATGTAAATTTCCCTTCTATGTTGTAAAGCTGATTTTTATCCTACCACAGATTCTTATACCCCTCTTGTAAAACTTAACATTCTGTGTCATCTATAAGAACTGTAATTAAGGGACCAGCAGTTGGCATAACGGCTATGTCGCTGGACTCCCACATAGCCAACCGTGGTTTGAGTCCTGGACCCGGTGGTTTAAACTCACACCAGGCACGTGTGCATGCCCAAGATCTCAAGAGGAGAATGGAGGAGAAGGGATTACAGTGTGGCCATCCCCCCTGGGGGATGATTTCTCGCTTTCTCTCTGTCTCTCTGTCTTTCTAGCGAGTGCACATGCCCTATGGCAAAAACCTCTCAAAAAAAAAAAAAAAAGAACTGTGATTAACATTGAGCTATGGTTTAGTGTGTTTAAATGAGCAACAATAGCTGATTTACTAATTTCAGTAATTTATTAATTTCCTTTACTGCTTAGGGTTCAGGAAGTAGCTTTAGTGACTGTGATCACATTTTCAGCTGTCTTCATTTTATGTAAGGAGGTCACTTTTTTGACAAACAACAACAATATCAGAATGTAGCTAAATAAATTCTATCCATACTGTGCTAAAAGATGTAAGAATTTAGACTAAAGGTTCTCACTGTAGGTCAGTTTGGATTATTGAGAGTTACTTAAAGTGGAGAAACAGTGTAAGCAATACTGGTTAAGAGAAATCCATAGCTCTATACTCTTTTTGGATAGAAGGACTAATCACACCCAAATATTGAGGCTGATACAAGGTATTTAGTAAAGTAAAAATGGGCTCCAAATCACTAGCTATATAATCTTGAATAAGTTATGTAACCTCTGTATGCCTTAAAATAATAGCTTCGACATTATAGGGGTGTAATGATCAAGTGAATATATTATATAAAGCATTTGAATGTTTGGTATTAGTAAGAACAGGAATACTAGTGTAGTCACATGTAAGAACATTTTAATAACAAAAATTGAAGTCAAAAGAGACTTTCAAATTAATTCTGAAAGCTAACTATTATACAGACCTTTTTTCTATATGTTTTAAGATTAATGGGAGACAGTTTTTTATTTAGCCATATAGAGTAGAATAGTAGCAATCAATGAAGAAGTTAGTGAAGTAGAGAAATAATAAATGTCAGGTTTGATTAAACACATTCTCGTAAATACTGAAACTATGAAGATAATGGGTGTATTCCATCCATCATTCAAATTAAGTTTTTGTCCGGCCCATAGCTCAGTGGCCATATGGTATGCACTGGGAGTTAGATACCACAGGGCTGACTGCAGTTCAACCTGACCCTCACAGCTTGAAAAAGATGCTATGTACATGTAGCATGTATGCTCAAAATCTTGATCCAAGAGAATAATGGAGAAAAGCGGGTTGTGGCATCACCATGCTGTATTTGGGGTGGTGAAAGATGCTTTCTTTCTTTCTGGTGAATACAAGTGCCCTCTGACAATCAAAACAGAAATTAAGTTCTCAACATACCAAATTATTAAAGTTGCAAAAAAGGAAATGGATATTATTAGATAATTTTTACAAAATTTTGGCTAGTTCTGTGGTCTAGTAGTCAGATCCCACATTCCCAATTGCATCTTAGACTCACACACTGGACCTGTATGCATCAATGCCTAGAATCCCAAAATGATGGAGAAATGGAGGAGAAGGGATTAGGAATGACCACAACCCAACAAGGGGTATTTTTTCCTTCTCCCTTTCTCTGACTCTGAAGAGTGCCCATACTGGTTGGCTAATTTGTTTTTTAAACAATTATTTTATTTAATTTTATTCAGCATTACCATCATTATTATTTAATTTTGCCAGAGACAGACGGGAAGTGAGAAAGCAAGCCACCAGGCCCAAGATTCAAACCACGGTTGGCCACGTGGGAATCTAATACCTCAACCATCATGCTACCTGCTGTTCCCCTGGCTGGCAAACTTTAAAAATAATTTAGTTTTTTTAGTATTTATGATTATTGGGTTCTTTTCTTGCTTTTTAATAACCATTTAATATGTGCCAATCTGATCCCACAACCATTATTTTATTGGACTGTGAGTTTATCTGTTTTTAAAACTGTAGTAAGCTGAGAATAAACCTTGGGTAAAAGTTACTATTAACCCTAAAAAGTAAGGATGCCGAAAGATCTCTAGTGGAAAAGCAGAGGCTCCAAATTGTTCTCTTACAACTGAGGTGCCAGTTTTTAAATTGAATCATTAAGGATTTTATTTCAAGGCTTGAAAAATTATTATGTGTTGTTCTTTGCTACCTTTTGCATGCAAAATTAATCTTAATTGTAGCAAGGCAATTTTATTCAAGTGGATGGGAAATGAAGTTTACCATTAGGGTTTGGATGATAGGTTTATAAATTTAACATTGGTCTTCTAATTTTTCATGGTATATAACACTTTATAATTCCCAAAAAGAACTTAACATTTTTTTACTCCAAATATTTCTAGTCTCCACAAGCCTATTTTGGATGTGTTACCTCTGGTGCTAAAAGTATGTATTTTGAAACTACAAAAGAACTGAGCTCCATGGTCCTTGTGGGTGCAGTAATGGACATGGAGGTTAGAGTCTGGTATCTTTCAGTGCTTAGGCCTGGGCAGTGAAATGTAGAGTGGCTACCAGCTAGGGGTACAGTCAATCTCTTACTCTGTTTTTGCTGTATGATATCCCAGGCCTATCTAAGCCTAGTTGGATTTGTTCTTTACTGTTTAGTGTAATATCTTTGTTGTATTCTTAAGCTGTTTTTATAATTTCAGACAACTTGAATTATATAAGAATACTTTAAAAAAAAGTTTTTCACTCGTTTCTTCCATAAGACAGACAGAGAGAGAGAGAGAGAGAGAGAGAGAGAGAGAAGAGAGAGAGAGAGAGAGAGCACTCATCCCTAATACGGTTTTGACCATGGTCTATCCCCAGCCTCAGCTAGCACTGGCATTCCTAGGATTCTCAGGGAGGTCTTCAGATGTGAACCCAGAACTTTTCCATATAAGTCAGCCTCACAGAATATTGAATTATACCACTGTGCCACCATCTGGTCCCTATATACTAAGACTTCCTGTAAGTACTTAAAATTTTGTGTTATGATTTTCTCTGCCACTCTCCCACTATCTCTGTGCAATATAGTCCTCTTTAGTAGGAGTTAGAAATTAAAAATAGCACAAGATGGCTCTTTCTTTCATGCTCACTAAGGCCTTGGCCAAAGTGACTGATATTTTTCTGGATACATCCCTTTTAAGCTGTACCCTGTATCAAAGAAAATTTCCACACCAGGGTCCCTAAAATCTACACACATACTCTTCTGTAGCTGAAGCCTCCCTCTTCAGCTTCCATTCTCAGCAGTCTTTTAATAATTGCTATCTGTGGCACTGAACAGTTACAGAACATGTATTTAGGCCAGGCAGGGAATATTACTGCCTTTTATAGAGGAAACTAATGTTTAAGTTTTGTGATTCCCCTGCTCACTTAAATCATACAACTCAGTAGGTGGTAGAACCAGAACTGGATTCCAGGTCATTGACCCCAGATCCAAAGACATTTTTTTCCCCATGATATATTAATAATTTTTATTTTATCATAAAATTTTTAAAAATAATTTCAACTTTATTGAAGAAGGCTTAGAGATAAGATAGCACATTATTAGATTTGTTTTTCTTAAGGCTTGATTTATGGATGGATGTCTGTGTGGTTGAATAAAGTAGTCTTAATCATGAAGGGATGTTGTATTTTGTCAAATGCTTTTCTGCATCGATTGAAATGATCATATGGTTTTTATCTTTCTTTCTGTTAATATAGTATTATATTTATGGTCTTGCATATGTTGAACCACCCTTGCACCCCTGGAATAAAGCCTACCTGGTCATGATGAATAATAATCATTTTTATATATTGTTGGATATGATTTGCAAGTATCTTGTTGAGAATTTTTGAGTCTATATTCATCAATGATATTGGTCTGTAGTTTTCCTTTTTTGTCATGTCTTTATCTGTTTTGGGAATGAGGATGATAAAGGCTTCATTAAATGAATTTGGAAGGTTATTTCCTTTTGGATGTTTAGAAATAATTTGAATAGAATGGGGATTATCTATTCTTTAAAAGTTTTGTAGAATTCAGAAGTGAAGCCATCAGGATCTGGGCTTTTCTTTGTTGGGAGGTTATTTATTACTAATTCAATCTCATGGCTTGTTAAGGGTTTATTCAGGCTTTGTATGTCCTCCTGATTCAATCTTGGTAGATTATATGTATCCAGGAATTTGTCCATCTCCTCCATGTTCTCTTGTTTGTTGGCATATAGTCAGTCATAGTATCGTCTAATGATGTTTAGTATTTCTATTGTGTCTGTTGTAATATTGCCTTTCTCATTATGTATTTGATTTATCTGGTTTCTTTCTTCTTCTTAATCAGTCCAGCTAATGTTGTGCTGATCTTGTCAATCTTTTCAAAGAACCATCTTTTGCTTTCTTTTATTTTCTGTATAGTTTGTTTATTTTCTATTTCATTTATCTCTGCTTAAATCTTTATTATTTCTTTTCTCTTGGCATTTTAAAATTTTTTCTGTTGTTATTTTTCCAGTTCCTTGAGGCATGATGTTTTCTATTTGCCACTCTTCCATCTTTTTCTTATGCACACTAATTGCTGTGAATTTCCCTCTTATGACTGCTTTTGCAGTGTCCAATAGATTATGGAAACTCGTGTACTCATTGTCATTTGTTTCCATAAATCTTTTGATTTTAGACTCGAATTTCTTTGGTACTTGAGAAGTCATTAGTTGAGAAGTAGGTTGTTTAATTTCCATGTGTTTGTGTATTTTTGAGGACTTTCCCTGTAATTAATATTGAGTTTCTATGCCTTTGAATCTGAAAAGGCTTGATTTGTACCCTATCATATGGTCAATCTTTGAAAAGCTTCCATGCAAGGAAGAGAAAAATGTATATTTTGTGGTCTTAGGGGGAAAGTTCTATAGATGTCTGTCAAGTCCATTTGATATAGTACCATTTAGGTCCTGTATCTCTCTGCTTATTTTTCATCTAGAAGATCTGTCTAAAGAAGATAATGAGGTGTTGAGATCCCCAACAATTATAGTGTTACAACCTATCTCTCCTTTGATCTCTAGCAGTCTTTCCTTCATGTATTTAGTTGCTCTTGAGTTGGCCGTGTAAATATTTATAAGTGTTATGTCTTCTTGATGAATTAGCCCCTTTACTACTACATAATGCCCTTCTTTGTCTCTAGAGTTTTTGTCTTAAAGCCTATTTTATCTGAAATCAGTATCACGACTCCAGCACTTTTTTGATTTCTGTTTGCTTGAAATACCTTTTTCCAGCCCTTCACTTTTAGTCTATGCATGTCTTTATCCATAAGATGTATCTTGTAGGCAACAGATAGAGGGTTTCTGTTTTTTATCCATTCAGCCAGTCTGTCTCTGTTGATCAGAGAATTTAATCCATTTATATTCAATATTGTTATTGATATTTCTGGACATGTTCCTATCTTAAGTGAGCCATTTTCTTGGTTGTTTTTTGTGCTCTTTCATCTGTCTTTCTGACTTTAGTTTTCCTGGTATCTAATCCCTTCTGAACTTCTTGAAGAGCTGGTCGAGAATTGGTAAATTCTTTCAGGTTTTATTTATCTGGGAATGTTTTTATCTTTTCTTCCCATGTGGAAGATAATCTTGCCAGGTATAGTATTCTTGGTTGAAATTGTTTTTCACTTAACACTTTCAATATATTTCCTCATTCTTTCCTTGCCTGCTTTGTTTCCAATGAGAGGTCCAATGTTAACCTGATGGGATAACTTTTGTAAGAAACTTGACGTTTCTTTCTTGCAAATTTTAGTATCTTGTTTTTGTCTGTGGTTTTGGCCAATCTGGCTATGATGTGCCTTGGAGAAGATCTTGAGTTGAATCTATTTAAGGTGCTTTGTATTTCTTGGGTCTGGATATTTTAATGCCTCTTTAGGTCTGGAAAGTTTTCTTCTAGGATTTCATGGAATAGATTAACAATGCCCTTATTATTTTTTTCACATTTTGAGATACCAATTATCTGGATGTTTGGGCACTTAATGATATCTAGTTTTTCTTATACGTTGTCCTCATTTTTCTTGGTTATTTTCTCAATCTTTTTTATTCTATATCAGAGGTTTTGTCTTCTACATTCAAGATTCGATCTTCTGTGTGATCTAATCTGCTTTTAATACTTTCGAGGGAGGTTTTAATTTCCTGTATCACAGTCTTTGTCTATAACAATTCCTTTTGATTCTTTTTTATGATGTTTATTTCTTCTTTCAAATCGTGAAAGGATTTCATGGAGCTTGTTGTCTCTTTTCTCTTGTATCTCATTTAGTGTTGTCACTATAAATATTCTGAATTGTTTATCTGTCATTTCCATGAGTTTCATTGTATTATTTGTGGATGATGAGGAATTGATGTTTTCTCTTGGAGGAGAAACATTTTCTTGATTGGTCATATTACTTGTGCCTCTGTGATGGTGTCTAGTCATCTGGTGATTTATGCGTTCCTTCCTAAATTCTTAATTCAGAGTTAATTCAGATCATTCAAAGGCATGCAGAAGTAGGTGATTGGTAATTTCTTTGCCGCTCTATCTCCCTGATGCTCACCAGCAACCTGCACTGTTATCACTGGTCTTGAATGATTCAATGTCCTCCTGGTTTCTAGAGAACAAGTATGCCTGGGACTGAGCTGTTGAGCTTTAATTGAGGAAGATAGAAGGGATTGGGAGATGCGCATTGCATGCCATGTGCTTTAGAAAATACTGAATCTTAGAATTCAGAGGCATGTGCCAGTGTATAAGCACAGTCACTTTGCAACTTGATCTTCTTGTGCTGGGAAAGATGTCCTGATGGGGAAAGTGGGGGCTCAAGGTCTTTGCAGAGTCTAAATCAACAAACGTGAGAGTTCACAGGTGACTGGAGAAGGGGATGTGCCACCTGGTCTCTGCTGCATACCCTTCCAGCTGTGAGCAGTCACCGGGTTTCTGCCGCATACCCTTCCAGCTGTAAGCAGCTTGCCACATCTACAAGTTTACATTTAACAACATAATTTTCTTTCTCACTTTGTTAATATTTTCTTTAGAGAGAGATTTTTGCTATAGGGCACATGCACTCACTGGAGAGACAGAGATAGACAGAGAGACATAAAGTGAGAACCCCCGCCCCCATGTTGTATGGCCATGCCGCAATCCCTTCTCCTTGGGCATGCATGCACAAGTGATTGTTGTTAGTTTTAAGCCGTTCTGAGGTTCGAACCATGATCCATTATGTAGGAGTCTATGATGTAACCATTATGCCATCTTCTGGTCTTCATTTTGTTAAATCTTGTGTTTGCAGTTTATGAAGAAGTCTGTATAAGCAAAAAGAATGAAAATCTGATTTTTAAAGGTCTTTGTATTTTTTAAAAACAGTTTTACACTGTATTCTATTGGTTTTTCTATTAAGGAAAGCCATCCCTCAAATCAGATTAGTAACCACAATAGCACCACTTCACTCAGTTTCAGATACTTCTAGTGACCATTTTATTTCACATAGTGTTTACTATGTCATTTTGATATTGTATTCGTTGAATTGTGATAGAACCTACTATCTATCCATTCTGCTTAATTTTTGCCGTCTGAACCATTCATGGACATCCATTAAAGTTGTAGTGCTGTGAAGTCCTCTTCTTCCAGGAAATATAATTGGGTAGCTCAGGGAATTAAAGCTCACTGTTAATGAGCTGGAGACTGAGAATTTAGTTCTCATGTCTGCTAGTTACTTATGTGGATTCCATCGTGGGTTATAAGTAACTTAGTCCAAACCCATTATCTTTTATAGAAAAGCTTTGATTTATACAACAAACATTTTATTGCAGACTATCTCCCAAACAAATAGCACTTTATTTTAGCCCTTCTAAATGAATGTTAGAACAAACAATGTTGAGGTAACACCTTGCAAGAATCAAATGAGTAAATGTTCTCTTGATGAATTAGTTACCTATTATTAATATAGTCAATAGCTAATAATAGAATAATTTCACTTGCAGAAAATGCCTTGTGCCATTAAAACATTTTTAAACTCTTACAACAGTATATGTTGTATTTGCCAGTAAAATGTACGATGACACTAGGAGTATGTTTGGGTTTCTAAATAGCTTGCTGTTGACAAAGATTTAAATAACTAGTGAATAATAAATTAGCATATTTGTGAATTCAATTAAGTATAATTATTTAACCAATTGCTTTGGGAAACAAAGTTAAAATGGAAAGAATTCAATAAACATTTACTTTAAGTCCAAGTGCAGAGCTTATTTCTTTTGTAATGCTATATTTAGAAGACAGTTTCCAAGTTCATCCCACAGCTGTCTTTTTGTACCATTGTTAAAGACAATCATGAACTGGCTATGTTGAGTATCTCCTTCAGTACCAAATTTCTTATATATTTACCTTTTGAATGAGTTATTTTCTCTGCCCATTTCTACATTCTGTGAACAAGTCTTAAAAAAAATATGTACCAGGGGCCAGCAGTTAGCGTTATGGCTATGTTGCTGGACTCCCACGTAGTTGACCACGGTTCGAGTCCCGGACCCGGTGGCTTAAACTCACGCCGGGTACATGTGCGTGCATGCCCAAAATCCCGAGAGGAGAATGGAGGAGAAGGGATTGCAGTGTGGCCATCCCCCTTGGGGGTGATTTCTCGCTTTCTATCTCTCTGTCTCTCTCTGTCTTTCTGGCAAGCACACATGCCCTATAGCAAAAAACTCTCAAAAAAAAAAAATATATATATATATACATGTACCTCATGGTGTAAGTGAAAGTTTTCTGATTTTATTGTGTTAAGTAGACGTGTAAATGCTTGCACATTAGGGGTTAAGGGAAGCTCCTAGGTCATCAGGATAACACTCTTAAGCATGAAAGCCAGCTGACAATGAGTATTTTTACCCAAATAGAATATATGAATCCTTGTGATTTTTCTAACCCTGGGTCTAAGAGGCTAGAATTCTTGTGCAGGTATCAGGGCAAGGTGATTGACAAATTAAGGTGTATGCAAAATTAAGTATAATTGGCCTAATTATTCTGGGTACATGGTAGAGTTAAGAATCTGATTTAGGTTCTTTTCTGGTTACCGATTGTTGCAAACAAACCACTTGAAGCTCAGATGCATAAAAAAATATCAAACTTTTATTATTGGTAAGTCTCATGGTTCTCATGCTTGATTGGTGTTATGGTTTATATTGTGATTTGTCCCTCAAGGTTTCATGTTTTAGAATTTGGTGTTTGGGGGGTAGTGAAGCCTAGTGGGTAGTGACTGGTTCGCGGTGATTGCATTATGGAGGCACTAGTCTCATGAGCAGATTAATGATGTCTCCTAAGGCCTAGGTAATTTTTGCTCCCACTTCTTGAGAAGAGGTTAGTTTTGTAAGAGCTTGTTGTTAAAAAAGAAAGGGCTGTTAGAAGCGCTCTCTCTCTCTCTCTCTCTCTCTGCACATACCTTCCGTCTTCTCTGCTTTCATCAGCCATTTTGTGGGCCGACTTGATGCCAACTTGTACCTTCAGATTTTCCAGCTAACAGAATTATGAGTTAATAAACCACTATTTCTTGGGGCCAGCCAGGTGGAAAGATGGTGAAGGCAGCTGGATCCTACATGGTTGACTGTGTGATTTGATTTCCAGACCCAACGGCTTGGAAAATACACCAGGCATGTGTGTGTGTCCAAAATCCTAAGAGGACAATGCAAGAGAAAGTATTGTGGCATAGCCATCCCCCCGGGGGTGGGAGTGGGGGGCTGTTTTTCAATTTCCTTCTCTCTCCTCCTTTCTCTCCGTCTCTCTCTGGGCAAGTGCACATGCACTATAGCAAAGGACACAACAAAAATAAAACTCAATTTCTTCATAAAATTACTCAGACTTGGATATTTCTGTTAGTATTGCAAAAATGGACTAACACAACTTTGTTAAGCTAGGTGGTTCTTGCTCGGGGTCTTTTCTGTGTTTGTCCGTTGACTGGATAATGTTGTTGAACATCTTTTTATTTGCTTGATCCTTTGTCGTCTTTATATCTTCTTTGGTGAAATGTTTCTTTATGTCAGTTGCCCATTTTCTCTCTTTAAAATTTTTTTTCTTAATTGCTGGAGTGCATGTGCTTGTTAGAGAAGAAGAGAAAGCCCCGAAGAGAGTGTGGTTACATACAATCTTTTGTCTTCTATTCTGTCAGAATTTGGGGCACACACACACACACACACACGTACAGTGTATTTTAAGCCACTGGGGCCAGAATTGGAACTACAGTGAGCTGTGTGAAATCAGGCTCTGAGGCACAGCACTTAACCACTATGCGATGAGGCCAGGCCTTTTTTGCCCATTTGCTAATTAGATTTTATGTTGTTTGTTTTTGAGAATTTTAAAAATATGTTCTGGATACTAGCCACTTATCAGATATATGTTTTGCAAATATTTTCTCCCATTGATAACTTGTTTTTCCATACTCTTAATAAAGTTACAAGAAAAGTTGAATTTTTTTTTTTCCAAAAGGTAAAAATAAATTTTTCCAAAAGTTAAAAAGTCTTTTATGGGTTGTGTGTGTGGTATTATGTCTGATAATTCTTTGTCTAACTTTTGATCCTGAAGTTGTTCTTCTATGTTCTTTTTCTAAGTGCTATGGTCTTATATTTATATCCACAATTCACTGTGACTTATTTTGTATAAAGTGTCATTCTTAGGCTGAAGTTATTTTTTCTTCTTTCTTTCTCCCTTTCTCTCTCTCTCTCTCTCTCTCCTTCTTCCTGTCTGTGGTGTTATTTGGTCTACAGATGGCTCTTTCTTAAAAGGCAATTTTTGGGGCCAACAGGTGGCATAGTGGTTAAGGTACTGGATTCCTACATGGTTGAAAGAGATTTGAGTCCCTGATCTGGTGGCTTGAAATTCAGGCCGAGAGTGTGCACATGTGTGACCAAAATCCTGAAAAGGCCATCACTCTTGGGGAGTAATTTTTACCTCCCCTCTCTGTCTGTCTCTGTCTCTCTGGTAAGCACATGTGCCTGATGGCTAAAATCTTAAAATAAATAAATAAGCAGTAACTTTGGAAAATGTTGCACAGGTTATGTGGTTGTCTCTTTGAAATAATAGAGGACAACCTTTCTGAAATCATAGACGGTAACAAGCATAACTGAGTGTCCTAACCAGAACTTGTCAATTGGCAAGATGCCAACGTTTATACAAATAATAGGTATGCATAAGAGGTAACCCATGATTTCAGAATGCTTTGGAAACAACAGATTCTAAGTTTCTTTAGAAGAGCACATTAAGAATGGCCAATAGGTCTCAGATCTCAATCCTTAGGAATTATTAAAATTCAAAATCAGACACACCTGAACGTAAGGACAATCATTTTGAAGAAGCTAGGGCTGTAAGTGCAGCTCTAAAGATCATTTCAATGTAGAGATCACACATTTTGCACTGTCTTTGCTGCTATATTTCCTATTCAAAACCTAATAAGTAACCACAGGAAAGAACCTCTATAAAGGAATTAAATATCTGGGAGAGTAAGAGAGGGGCATTTTCCTTTGAAATAGGCTTGTGGGACCAAATGATAGATCATTTTCCCTTCTAGGACTTCAGTTTTCCTTTCTGTAATATATTCAAAAATTAACCCATTGTAACCCAGATAAAACAACAATCTGGAGAAAGCACTTTCATTGGAAATTTCCCCTCTTTGATTGCTCAGAAGGTGCAGTCCGGTTGCACATTTGTTGCAAACATAAACCAGAAGCACTGCTTCATGGATTATCAGGACATCTCCATTTACCCTTGACACTCTTTGAAATATACCAATTGGAATTTTTCCAGTGCCCCCATTTAGAGAACACTCATTTTGTTTAAAAAACAAACAAACAAACAAACAAACAAAAAAACCCCTCGATTCCCATTGAAATGCTTTTGTGCCCTTGTTAAAAATAAACTGGACATATTTACATTATTCTGTCCTGGGTTCCATGTGTTTATTCCTGCATCAATACCACACAGACTTGATTACTATAGGTATTTAATAAGTCTTGAAATTGGGTAGACTGATTCCTCTCACTTTATTGTTTTCACTGTTGTAATTCCTTTGATTTTTCCATATAAATTTTACTTCATTTATTTATTTTTCATTTTATGAGAGAGAAAATGAGAATAAAGGAGGGGAAAGGAAGAAGAGAGACAGAGATGAGTATATTTGACAGGATCTCATTGGGTCACAGTTCTTACGCCCTAGCCTCCTGATCAGCTGAAATTATAGGCACATACAATCACGCCTGCGGAGTTCAGGTTAGCCCAGGAATTAAACCTGTACCTCTCATATAACCTCCAGCTTCCCAAGTGGTGATGCTACCTGTGTACTGTCATGACTGAGCCATTTAAATTTTAGAATTATCTTGTCTGTATCCATAAAATGTCTTACTGGGGTTTTGATGAGATTTGACATCTTTCTTATGTTGAGTCTTAGACTCCAAGAACACAGTTTGTTCGTTTATTTCTTTAGGTCACCTTTAATTTCTTTTTATCAGCATTATATCATTTTCAGCATAACTGTCCTGTACATGTTTTAGTCCATTTATACCTATCTGTTATTCTTTTCTCCCCTTTCCTTTATGTTCTTTTCCTTTCCTTTCCTTTCCTTTCCTCTTTTGAGCAACTATAAATGGTCACTTTTAAATGGTCATTTTAAGATTTGATTTTCATGTGTTCGTTATATTATCCACCATGCCTACTCCATGGCCTGGTGAATAAGGTTACCAAATCCCACATGACTGACCCTGCATTTCAAATTCCAGATCCGACCCACCAACTTGAGGAATGCTGGTTTGTGCATTCTGCCCCCCCCATCCCATAAGGAATATAATTTATTTTCCAATGCTGATGTTGTATCTTGATACTTTAATATGCTCACATATTAGTTCAAAGGTCAAAGCTTTCCACTGAGTTTCCTCTAACACCATGCTAGTGGGAGAAGGAGGTTTACCTCATTGCTAACGGGTGAAATTGAAGTTTAGGCTCTCCATGTGGTCTCCACTGACACCTAGTGTCAAGGGAGGTGGTTCTTGCCACCCATTGGGTATGACCATCTTAACTTTCCCTTGTACTTCTCTGAGGCCACCACGGCTTGGAGGATTGGAAGTTATCCTTGATGCCTCTTGATAGATTGTTGAGTAGAGAAATCTTGGCTTCCCAATCATTCTTTGCTGGAGTAGTTGGAGTAGATTCACACTTATTTTTTGTTTTGAATGATCATTATCTAAAAGTTTTCCACTATATTAGTATTGACTTAAGAGAAATGCTGAGGCAAAGTAAGTAAAGCAAAGGAGTATTTTGGGACTATGGTTAAGGATAGTTTCCTAGGTGTCAGTATATTTAAGGATCTTCTGTAAAGTCTGAAATCTTATAAATTTTAAGATGATTTTTTAAAGGCATAAGTCACAAATGGAGAGAAGGGTTACATAATTGTTGTCAAGGCTCTATTGGCCAAAAAGCTGTAGCAAATGGTCTTATATAGCAGTGATTGGCTAAGTTCTACAATAGGGGTTTGGGGGAGCAGGATGACCTCATGGTTGCTTAATCTTAAGTAGAGACAGTGAGTCTGGCACATTGTTTTAACCACTGGGAAATATCAACATTTTGAAGGTTCTAGCTAATAGATATGACTTATAGAAGTGGATGTTCATTTTTAAGTCGTGTCTTGGGAGCATCTTGAGGTATTTCTGGGTACCATATCTCAGAGGCCTGGTGCCAAAGGGGGCACATTTTTAATGTGCACATCCCATGGCTGTCCAACTTTTATGTGCTTAAATTCAGTTTCCTAAATGGTCTCTTGGCCCCATTTTGAACAAAAAGGACCTTTATTTCTCATTCCACATTTCTCCCTTTTGATCCAGATAATTTTGTCAGAAAATTATCAATGATCAACCTCTGATGACATGGTTTATTAAGATCCCATGTGCTGGGAAGGCTTATTCCCAGAAAAGCATTGCTCACAAAAGGGAGTGAGAAAAGGAGTGATGAGTGAAAAAAAAATCCCCATTTTTGGCCACATTTGAACAACAAAGAGAGATGGTTAGGAAACAGAACTCAGGCAAGTATAATAATTCTTATGACTCCTCATTAAGAGGTGTTCAGGAGGGGTCTCCTGTAGTATCCAACTGAAGTACAATCATTATTTTGGTAGAAATAGTTAAGCAATGAACTCAACAGCATATTAAAATTTTATTAAAAATATAAGCAACAATAAGAATAATGAGGGATAGTAACAGTATTCTTAATAATAATTTTAGCCACCCAAAATCTGATCCAAATCATTCTTTTAATAAATCTCCTAAGCTAGGCCCAGGATCACATAAAGCATTGATTTTTCTCTTTCCACATGGTTAACAAGGTGGGTAACATTTGACGACACATTAGGTATATAGACACAATGTTTTGTTTGAGTAATACCACAAGTGTCTCCTTGGGAGTAGTGATAATATTGAGTGCCATGTGATTCTATAAGACTGCTTTTCTCATTAAAGACATTTTGGTATTCATCAAGCATAATGTTTGTTGAGTGTCCGCTAGGACCTGTTGGGTAAATTGAGTTAATGTTCTATGTGATGATTGCATCTTCAAGCCTCAAAGAAAGGAGGAATATAGAAAGCAAATACCAATGAAACATTGATTGAAGCCATCTGGCTTTTAAAAGTAGAGAATCAATGGGAGGCATGCCAGAAATTCAGACATGCCCCTGTGTCCAGGAAAAATCCAGGGTGCAATATCCTATCCAACTAGTGAGAAGTCAGGGCCAAAGATTGGTCCCTCAAAGCTGTTGGGTTCTATTTAGTGCTACCCAGTAAATGCCAGATTGCTGTTCCCAATCAGTTCTAATCCAAACATAGGCTTTCAAAGTCATTATTATAGCACAGCACTCAGGTGAGCACCACCAAGAGGGTGAGTTTTGTTTGTCTGATCTATTTTAGTATGACTGTTTTGTTCCCAATAGAGAGAACCAAAGAACTTAGATGCCCATAACCAAGAGTAGGCCCTATAAGCCCATCTGATAATAATACAATGGAGCCTTCAAAGCAAGAAGTAAATTCATCTTCAAGCTCTTATTCTGCCTTCTTAGATGCCAACCTAGTGGTTTCCTCATGTAAACATAAAACTATATTAAGAGTCTGATTTATGTGCCAAAGAAAAGATATGCTAGCTAGTGATATCAGAATCCTGTAAAGTCAAGAAATGGCTTCTTACAGAATATAGTTTCTTAATGCCTTCTAATCACTTCCTTGTGGGGATACCCACCAACAGAGTCTGGAAGTATTCAACACTGGCAACTGATCATAAGCCTAACAATCAAATGCATTTTCCTTTCCTTTTCTTTCTTTTTTTTTTTTTTTTTTTTTTAGTTTTTACTATGGGGCATATGTGCTCACCAGAGTGAGCGAGCAAGAGAGAGAGAGAAAGAGAGAGAAAGCACCCCACTGTAGGGTGGGGGAGAATGACCATACCACAGTTGCTTCTCCTCTTAGAATTTGGGCACACACACATGTGCAGCCGGCATATTTGTCAAGATGCTGAGTCCAGGACCCACTGAACCCAGATGCTTTTTAAAGTCAGCATACAATTGGTCCTGTTTGAAGAAAACATTAGAATTAATGGCATTAATACACAGTAGTATATGAAGAACAAGGAGGATTATATAAGTCAGTATGAGTGTTCAGGTAGCTGTCAACCTCTCATTTTTCCAGGTCAGGTCAAAGACCTCTGAAGCATATAGTGAAATTTGGCTGGTATTCTCAGCAAACCATTCAGGCACAACAACTCTCTTTAAATGAGAACTTTGAATCCATGGATTAAGGCCTTTTTGATAGGACAAGGATTGGTTAATCATATCTGATATGATCCTTTCCAACATGTTTGGAGAGAATTTTTATCTGATGTTTCCAATAAAGTCAGTCTCTAGGCTGGAGTCATGATCTTTCATGTCTTTGTGTCCTGGGACCTCCTGGAGTCTTTTATTTAGAATTTTTTGTTAAAAGAGTTTAGTAAGACTTGATAGTAATGGAAAGTGTCTCCATTGAGGAGAGCTGATTCTTATGTGCCTTTGCCCAGACACAAAGACCTGCCTATTAATATTTCAAAGGAAATAAGTTGATCTTTCTGAAAGGAGTGGGACAGGTTGAGCAAAATCAGTGATAGAGCCTTTGACCACAGATTAAAAACTTCCATGAGCTTTGCCAGTTGAGTTTTAATTATTCCATTTGTGTGTTCCACTAGTCCAGAGAACTAAAATGGCCAGCACAATGAAAATGTTGAAAAATTGGCCATATTTTGCAAGTAAACTGAATTATTTAACCAGTGAAATGCATCTTCTGGTCACTGTGTAGTTCAGAGGGAACTCCCAAAAAAAAAAAAAAAAAAAAAAGAACAGTATTTTCTTTTGTGATGCCAGCCAGCAGTGTGGTGAAGGTGACTGGATCCCACACGGTTGATCATGTGGACTGAAAAACATGCTGTGTGTGTATGTGTGTGTGTGTGTGTGTGTGTGTGTGTGTGTGTGTGTACATGCCAAAAATCCCAAAGGAGGGAGAAATGAGGGAAAAGGGATTGTGTTGTGATCATCTCTCATAGGGGAGGTGCTTTCTCAGTTTTTCTGGAAAGCACATGCACCCTTAAAAATTTAAAAACAAAATGGATTTTGCCTGCCATTTGGATCATGGCTCTATGCCATGGAAATGCTTCAGCTCAATGAGAAAATATGCACATCATCACTAGGATATATTCATACCCTAAAAATGAAAGCAGTTGGACAAATTCCAATTGGCATACTTCAAAGGGTCTCAAGGGTAAATGGAAATGTCCTCCCAACCGTGAAGCAGTACTTCTGGTTTATGTTTGGGACAAATGTACAACCAGAGAACACCTTTTGAGCAATCAAAGAGGGGAGATTGCCAATGATACTACTTTCTCCAGACTGTTGTTTTATCTTGGTTACAATGAGCTAATTCCTGAATATATTGCAGAAAGGGTAACTCAAGTCCTAGAGAGAATTTTTTTAAGGGAGATTTTTGCCACAGGGCGCATGTACTCGCCCGAGAGACAGAGAGAGACAGAGAGACAGAACGTGAGAAATCACCCCCCAGTGAAGATGGCCACATCACTGTCCCTCCTCCCCATTCTCCTCTTGGGATTTAAAGCACATACACACCCGCACCTGGCATGAGTTTTAAGCTGCTGGGCCAGGAACTCAAACCACAGTCCACTACATGGGAGTCCAGCGATGTAACCATTCCGCCATCTGCTGGTCCCCCTAGAAAGAAAATATTCTATTATTTGGCCCCAGAAACCTGTTTCAGAGGAATATACCCCTCTACTAGTTTTTCAGAGCTTTAATTTCCTTTTAGAGGTCCTTTCCTATGGTTCCTTTAATAGGTTTTTGAATGGGACATGCAGCTGCAAAGACAGGGCAAAATGTTTGGTCTCTACATTGGAAAGATCTTTAGAACTGCACTTTATGGTTGTAGCTATTTCAAAATGATTGTCCTTTCATTCATATATGTCTAGTTTTGAATATTCAGGAATTTTAATAATGGTTAAGGATTGATATCTGAGACCTGCTGGCCATTCTTAATGGGCTATTCTGAAGAAACTCAGAATCTCTCGTTTCCAAAGCATTCTGAAATCATGGACTACTCCTCGTGTGTACCTATTGATTGTATAAATGTTGGCATCTTTATTCTCTGCCAACTGTCAATCTCTGGTTAGGGCTCTTGGTTATGCTTATGTGCTAACTTTGCATCTGAAAAAGGGTTGTCCTCTATGATTTCAAAGAGACAACCACATAACTTGTGTGATATTTTCCAAAATTATCTTTTAAATAAGAGTCATCTGTAGACCAGATTACACCAGTATTATCTGTAGGCATTTACTGTAAATCTTATCTGGTGGTGAAAACAGACAGGGTAACAGTCACAAAGCATCTCATCAGAAGACAATTGTAAGAGGGTTGTGTGGTTGAGATTACTATAGGAAGAGATGGTGATATTAATTGACATCAAGAAAAGGACTTTATGTGAGGCACGTCTGCTGACAGAATAATGCTGAGTATGATGAGAGTTAAAGAGTGTTTCCACAGAACAGGAAACAAAATAATAAAGGGGGAACCCATAAAAAAATAATTAACAGTTTTGAAAAGCTGAGCAGTGGCTGAGGTTTATTTCATGCAGGGTAGCAAACTTTTAGCTACTGTATCTAGTTGCTGAATATAGTATCCCACAGGTCTGTTCTTGTCCCCATGTCTTTGAGGACTACTAAGATATTTCCCTTATTTTTATGTACAAATACAGAAAAAAGGAAGTTGTAATTGGGATGTCCCTGAGCTGGGGCATTAAAAAGACTACCTTATGGTTTTCATACTTAGAGTTTATATGAAAAATGGTACAACTATAGTACACCTTTTGAACAAATGAAAATTTAGCATGTAAAAGATTAAGTTACTAACTGAAAGTTAGTCACTTTCTACAGTATTTGAATAGTCCTAACAACTTGGAGTTTTACTTATTTATTTATTTTTTAATTTTTTGTAAAAGGGATAGGAAAAGCTAGAAATCTCTTAATTCTGTCCATGTTTATTAAAAATACTTCTGACATTTACTGTCCCAGGTATTTCACTTAATTTGACCAAACTGAAGTTTGTCCTTAGAGATTTTATGTCTATTTAGGGTTAATTGTTTCAACAGATCTATGCTACTGTCTCTAGAAGCCTGAAAATTCAAACAACAAAGATCTTCTCCGTACTATATAATTGCGGAGCCACTAGGAAGTCTAGATCAGCTCGGTCGGACTTTAATATCTGAGAAAAGTACCCAGGGCTCTCAGCATACCTGTACAGAGGTATGATCTAGTTATACTCCCAGTCACTCAGGTAAAAAGTGAATAGATGCTTGACTATACTGGAATACTAAGGAAAGCACTACAGAGGTCACTAACTGTGAATACTTTATATTTGGTAGGGATGGCTATCAGAAGACTATAGGTATTTGGTACTACTGATATCTTGCTAATAATTAATATTGTGACTATTAATTGCTCTTAAGTCTAACATAAAACATAAACCTTTTTCATTTGGTTTTTTGAAGGAAGGATTAGGGTTTAATAGACTGATGCAAGTGATAATTAGCTTTATAACTCTGATTGCTGCTAGTTTTAAAGAATGTTATTTAATGCTAGCCAAAGGTTTAGATTAATTTACTTCTGTTTTAATAGAATTGCTGGAAAAAAAAAAAATATATATATATACATACAGTTGGGATTGTGGGATTGTAAATGGTCCTGGAAGGTTTGCAGTAAGTTATTAGTGTCATTACTGTATTTTAAAATTTTGTTGAATTTTATGGCCATGGTTTTGTCTTTGTTCAGTTGTTTTGTTGTTGTTCCTGCATCTTTTGTTTCACATTTAAGAACATTTCTCCTTTTTGAGAGGAGATGTATATATTGTGGAGCACTAGAAAGTGTGTACCAAGAAGATTTATGGGAGCTAAAGGGACAAAGAAGAAGGATTGAAGATCACTAATGTCTCTATTTGAAATTCTAAGAATTAAGATTTATTGGGAACCAGCAGGTGGCCAGGAGGTTAAAGGTGCTGGACTCCCACATGGCGGACCATGGTTTGAGTCTTGGACCTGGTGGCTTGCTTTCTCACTTTCTCTCTCTCTTTCTCTCTCTCTCTCACTCTTTCTCTTTAGTCAAATTAAAATAAATGAATAAATAAAGTTAAAATATTTTTTAAAAAGATTCATGCCAAAGATTTATCAATAGTCATAGTTCTCCCATCATTTGAATAGTTTTACTGCTCTGAAGAAAGGGGCAGGGTAACATTGTGGGGTCCAGAGCAGAAAGAGGACCCAGTATCAGTGAGGACATGAGTCTGTTCTCCATTTATCAGAACATCCACTTCTAGTGTATTTTTAAGGAGAAACAAAAAGGCTCTTTTTTGCTCCTTAGAAAAGTCCTTTTCTCTCGAGCAGGTTTCTTTTCTTGCTGTCATTTAAAGTTCTTGCAATCATTTTTAAAATGTCCTTGCCTTTTGCAATAAAACAAATTCCTCTTTGGTCATTTGGAACTCTGACTTTTCTTGAAAGGGTTTGTTTAGCTAGTCAGCTGTTGGAATTGTAAGTGGATGACCTTAGATCCTTATTTATTCATTTTTCTTTCTTTTGAAAGCTTTACAAAGCTGATTGGCCAGGTCATGAGTTTGGATGGTTGCCCAGTTAACTTATCTTTTAACGAAAATGATAAGGCCTTAATCTAATCTATTGAGAAAGGTAGAATTTAGGGGAGTGTCTTTTGCTGATTTTGAAATTTTGCCTCATCACACCAGCATACTATTTGAATGTTTTTTTTTTTTCAAATAATACAAAATAGTTAAGGACTGGTTCATCAGGCCTTTTTCACATTATTGGATTTTATTCTGATCAATGTTCTTTGGTAATATTTGTGTTATAGCATGAGGAAGATGCTTTGCCATGTTACAGACTTGTTCTTGTTCCTCTTCAGTATTTCTATTAACATTCTCTATGAGATTGTTACAACTGGCTCTTTTAGCTATTCCATGGCTCTTCTTTCTGATACCATTATGTGGATGAATTGAAAGAAGTCAGAATACCCACATTCATAGATTTAAATCAACTTCTCTAGCAAAACCTAAGGGGTCCTCAGTTGGGTCTAGCTCGGTCTCATGGGCTGTATTCTAAGGCTGGCTCTCCTCTCCCCATTATGGCTTTACTTTGAAAGGACAGTCAAAATAGTGGGTTCAGAAGATAGCCATGGAGTCTGTTGAGTGTCCTCTGTTGGAACTGGAGGTGAAGGTGAGAGAGAAGATAGTTCAGGACATGGAGATCAGACAGAGAGGGCAGAGAGGTGCCAGAGAGGGCACGCTGTGAAGAAATAGAAGCTTCTAACATTTTTTTAAATTCTGAAATAGTTTCTGGTAACTTTTTATTTACCTCCTGAAGAGAGGCAATTTTATTTAAATCTTTTTTGGAGGTACCTAAATACCTTTGAAATGAATTTTTCCACCCAATTTGCTTGGTTCCATAACCAGCTTTTATCAGTTACATGCACAAATATACCAATTTGAGAGTTTCAAAAGATCCCATTTGGGTCAATGCAGGTTGAGGTCGATTCAATTTATGTGGGCCCATTTTCCTAAGTATTTTCAAAGTATTATACATAAATCCAGTGGGAGCGCCCATGGGTGGTTGCCCTTTAAGGACAACCTCTGTTTTGGATGAGCAATTTTCTGTAATTTAGAAGCCTTTTCAAAAATGATCCCGAAGACAGGATAGTGTGTCAGGTCAGGGTGTGCTGTTTTGCAGTCGGCCTTCCACAAAGTGTGCCTTCTGAGTCATAAATTGTTTTCTTATGTGTCTAAAAACTTCTTATCATCTTGAGACCAGCAGGTGGCATGGTGGTTAAGGGTACTGGACTCCCACATGGCTGACCACAGTTAGAGTCTGCTCTCTCCCTTTCTGGTCAAATTTTAATTAATTAATTAATTAATAGAATTAAATAAAATAATTCTTAAAAAATGAAAAAAACCCAAAAACTTCTGATCATCTCATGACAGAACCCAAAGAACTAAGATACCAGTCTTTGTATGTTCATTTCCAGCTGGGCTGAAAGTCCCTACAGACAATGTTTCAGCGAGGAGCCCTCATGAGGCCACATCATAGACAAACATCCCAAGGCCCTTCACTAAGTGTTTGCTTGCCTAGAGCACCCAGCTGGGCTAGAGGGAGCAAAATGTCTTAGTTTCTGGGTGAGGAAGTCCCTCATCTGCTTCTCAGTTTAGCAAGATTTGGTCACAAATGAAACAAGGCAAATCTGAATTAAGTGACAAGACATAGCTGTGATTTTAAAGCACGTTATATAACTTTTTTCAAAAATGAAACCAAAAGCACTGTGCCTGGACTGCCTAAGGCAGGTGACTTTACCTTATGTCCTAAAGCAAAGTTAACCTTCTGCCAAAAGGTAAAGTCAGTTTCTGCTATAAAGAAAAGGGAAGAAAGAAAGAATTTATGTACCTGGATTTTCTGTCAGAGACAAAGATGGAAGCCCTCATTCCTAGGAAAAGGAGATTTTTAAAAAACAGCCTGGGGTGGGACCAGCAGTTGGCTCAATGGCTATGTCTCTGGACTCCCATGTAGTCGACCACAGTTCGAGTTCCAGACCCAGTGGCTTAAACTCACACCAGGCACGTGTGTGCGTGCATGCCCAAGATCCTGAGAGGAGAACGGAGGAGAAGGGATTGCGGCATGGCCATCCCCTAGCGCATGCGCCCTATAGCAAAAACCTCTCCCTGCCTCCCCCACCAATCACCGAAAAAAGAAAGCCTGAAAAATCTAGACCTTAACCAAAAGAAGGGCAGCTCAGATTCGGGAGAACTCAGCACTTTGATCTGTGAAGTCTCAAGTTAGAGGCACATGATAGATTTGTGAGCTAATACCTAGCACCAAGTATGGAGGAGGACACTGGGTGGTCAGGGGACAGTCACTCCGAATCTTACCAGGAAT
>NW_006208406.1:2145233-2152870 GCF_000334495.1 Tupaia belangeri chinensis
CAGAAATGTTAACCTCAGAGAAATGTTGTGATCAAGTAAAGCAAGAATTTATTTGGACTAAGGTTGAGGATGATCATCCAGGCATCACTATAGTCAAAGGTCCTCTGATAGTTCTATGTGCACCAATGTCTTAAAGCCTTCAGGACAAGTCTTAAAGCCTTCAGGACAAGTTTTAAAGGTTAAAAGTCACATATGGGGAGAAGGATTACATAATTGCTTGTCAAGACTTACATTGATCAGAAAGCTATAGTAAGCAGTCTTGCACAGTATCGATTGGCTAAATCTAATGATAAGGGGAGCAATATGACCTCATGGTTGCCAAAGTCATTTTGCTTAGTTTTAAGCAAAGTGTGGAGACAGTGAGCCTAGCATATTATTGTCACTACTGAGAAATATAAACATTAACATTAAAGCTAGTAGGACATGACTGATGGAAGACACAGGAGGAATGTACCTTCTTACTCAGAATAGGAAGACTTATGTCTACTTCATCTTCCTATTCATATACATTTTTTTAAAAAAAAGATTGATTGATTTCATAAAACTAGTGTTCACTTGAGACCAATTCATATAACTAACCCAAAGAAAATGCAGATCGTGATGATATGAATATCTTAGATTCATGTTCTGAGATTTAAAGTGCATTCAAATCCTAAGAGGACTTTTTAACACTGATTATTGGGCCCACTCGCAGAAAGAAGTGAGAACTGGCATTTCTAGCAAGTTCCCAGGTAATTTGCTGCTGCCCCAAAGACCATACTTGGATAATCATGCTTTACAGAAATGCTGAGTTGATGACAAATTATTAATTTTAAATAATATTAATGACATAAGCAGTTACTTCGAGTAAAAGAAAAATTCACAGTAAGTAAAGTAAACTGGGTAGTAGATTTAAACTATTTAAAGGTAGATACCTGTAAGACAGCCATGTCTCACTTTTTTTTTTGTAGACTTTTTTTGTTTTTGTTTTTGTTTGTTATAGGGCACATGCGCTCGCCAGAAAGACAGACAGACAGAGACAGAGAGACAGAAAGCGAGAAATCACCCCCCAGGGGGGGATGGTCATGCCACAGTCCTTCTCCTCCATTCTCCCCTTGGGATCTTGGGCATGCATGCACACGCACCCGGCATGACCCGCGGTTGATTACATGGGAGTCCAGCGACATAGCCATTACGCTAACTGCTGGTCCCGGCAATGTCTCACTTTTAATGAAATGGGTCTTCCCATTTTCCAGCTCTATGGTATGTAACAATTGAGAGGCCAAAGAAGTAGGACAGAGGAAATAGTACTGATTTTATCAGAAAGAGAAAAAATATACAAAAAGTGAGAGGTATGTTGACCATCTGTCCTGTGAGCATAAAGCAATAGCTATTTTATTGAATCCCAGATAAAGAGTATTTGGGCATATTATGCCACATTCTGCGATAAGTGTATGACATGTAAAGTGTTCTCACAAGGCTCAGGGATGACTTGAGGAAAGCTCTGTTGCAGTGATCTGAATGAATGATGCTCATCCAGGTAATTACTGCACATGCTATCATAATATCCATCTTCTCAAGTTGCTCTTCCTTTTTTCCTTGAGTTAGTGAATAGAAATGATCCCAGAATTAAAACTACTCCCATCAACAGTCTGACCATTAGTCTAGATCAAGGTGAACCTCAAAATATTTTTCCCAGATGGTCACTAGCTATAAAAAAGAAAAATTAAAATAGTAAAATGTCAGAACGAAGTCTGTTAGACATTATTCTTCCTATATAAGTTGTTATAAATGTTAATAAAGAAACTTGCTTGTGAATATTCATCAGATAATGGTTCTTATTCTCCAGCCAGATACATCAGAGTAATATAGAATTTCCTTTTTTCTTTAGCTCTGTTGGCTTAGCAAAAGCAGCTCTAGAAGCAATTAATGGATTCAACCTCTTTGGAAACCAGGTAAAAAAAAAAATACTCTTTGACTATTTGAATTGTATGTTTAATTAATCTTGCTATTCATTAACAAAGATATTTCCCTGTAATCGGAGACTATCTGAAATTTATGTAGGAGCTAACTTTTCCTTTGAAAATGATCTGTTAAATTTTAGTTTTTTGTAACTAAAAACCATTTCATAATTAAAAAATACTCTTGATACGGTTTTGATTTTTTTTTTGGTTCAATAACTTTTCCTTGTCTGTTGCCCATTTATTAGGATTTCTCATTTTTTAGGTATTCATGGCATTATATACTGAGAGAGAGAAAAAGAAAGGCATCCCCAACATTGTTTCCCACATCACAATCCACCCCAGTCTCAACTGGCCTGGATCAAGGGCCCACTTGTGCAGCCCGAGCTTGCTCAGGGAAGTTCTGGAATATGAGCCCAGGACCATTCCCTTGTGGGTCCATTCACATTCCCGTCATGCTACACCTGGCCCCTATGTACTGATAATTTTAATGTCGATTATCATGTTTTCAATGTAATGTATATCTCATTAAAAGGGTAATTTGGGGGCCAGCAGGTGGCATGGTGGATGATGCTCTGGACTCCCACATGGCTGACTGCAGTTTGAGTCCCAGACCTGGCAGATTGCTTTTTTACTTTCTCTCTCTCTTTCTCCTCTGGTGAGCACACGTGCCTATAGAAAGTTAAGTAATAATAGTAATAAATAAAGTTGAAATGAATAATTCTTTAAATAAACAAAAGGAAAAGACCAAACTTCTGAGCATACAAAAAAAGAAAAAGAGGATGAATTGTTTAATGTGTGTAGCCAGAGAATTGGAAGTTTTGAACCTAGCTGCATTTTTTTTTTTTTGAGAGGCTTTTGCTATAGGGCAGGTGTCCTTGCCAGAAAGACAGAGACAGAGAGACAGAAATCACCCCCTGGGGGGATGGCCATGCCACAATCCCTTCTCCTCCATTCTCTTCTTGGGATCTTGGGCACACATGCACATGTGCCTGGCGTGAGTTAACCCACCAGGTCTGGGACTTGAACTGCAGTTGACTACGTGGAAGTCCAGTGACATAGCCATTATGCCAACTGCTGGTCCCAGCTAGCTGCAGTTTCAATGGGCTACAATCAGATGTCTAAAATCTCATTTTCTCTGGGGATAAAAGAGAAGCACTGAAAGTCAGCTTACATTTTTAAAAGATTATTTTTGTTTTGCTTTATTTTGAATTGATAAATTATATTTATGAAATACAGTATTTCAATAAATGCATATATAATGAAAGTATCAACTCAAGTGAATTTTGCATATCCTCGTAAGACCTTTAACCAGTTTTTGTACCATGAAAACCTGAACTCATCAAGTGATCATAGATTGAGTTGTCAATTGAATGGAAAAAATGTAGGCCAATGTTTGCTACTCTGGATCAAGAAATAGGTTTTTAACGATATTTTATTTAACTTTATTTACTTATTTCGATTTTGACCAGAGAGGGACAGAGTGAGAGAGAGTGAGGGAAAGTGAGAAACGAAGCTGCCAGGATAGGACTCAAACTGTGGTCAGCCATGTGGGAGTCCAGTGCCCTTAACCCCCGTGCCACCTGCCGGCCCCAAGAAATAGCAACTTTTCAAACCATTCCTGGGGCCAACAGGTGGCGTGGGGGTTAAGGGCACTGGACTTCCACATGGCCAATTGTGTATGAGTCCCGGACCTGGTGGCTTGCTTTCTCACTTTCCCTCCCTCTCTCTGTCTCTCTCTGGTCAAAATAAAAATACATACATACATATATACATACATTTAAAAATTAATTAAAACAATTCTTTAAAAAATTCCTAAGATGACAAGGTAAAGTGAAATTTCCAACTGACATATAATGAAGCACTAAGTCTGTAAAGATACATTTTAGAAAGTTACATAGATGTGCAACAGTTACATGGTTTTTGTTAAGGCAGTTATACTACTGTGTATATATTAGGTCACCGGAAAAGTCATGAAATCATGATGTAGTTATCTGTTTTTCTATGCAAAAATCTATTGTGACTTTTCTGACGACACAGTATTTCAAGACTTGCATTTAAGGAAGTTTCAAGTTGGAGTATGGGAACACGACTGCCTATCTTCCCCTCTCTACATATTCAGACTCTTCTTTTCTTACCCCAACTTCCTCTGGAGCATGAGCTCTGCTATATCCAGGACATGAGGAATGACCCCAGGCATGAAAGGACTGGGAAAAGGAAAAGAACTTCTCATTCTGGTTGCCCAAGAAGGGACTCTAGAGCACCTATTTATCACAGTCTTAGGTAGATAGGTATGTAGATGGATAATATGACACTAAAGGAGGACTTTGTATCAGGATTCAGGAGGAAGAGCCTTGTACGGGGCATACATTTAAAATCAGAAACTCTGAGAGTAAACTCACCAGTGCGTTCTGTGACTTTGGCCAGTTATTTACCTATCTCAGTGTCAAAGCATTATTTAGAGAGAGATTTTTTGTTTTGTTTTGTTTTGTTATAGGACATGTGCACTTGCCTGAGAGAGAGAGAGAGAGAAAGCATGATGATAGGATCTAACTCAGAAAGTTTTCTTAGCATAGAGCTTGGCAAAGATTAAACTCTTAATAAATGTTATCTATTGTTGCTATTATTGAGTAAAAGTGATACTAAAGAAAGAAAATGAAGAGGTTGGACTGAACACCCTCTAGCCTGTATCTTAAGGAGAATGAGAGGAGTCGTGGATTAAACCAGAGCTGAAATAGCAGTCCCTAGAAAGATACAGGTCTTGCTGCCCTGCCTTCTGTGGCAGGCCAAATAGTGAGCTGGATGAAACTGAGTGTCTTTAAATTAGCTGTTACACAGTAGCCAGCTCTTCTTTGCAATTATGTTATCTTTCCAATACAAGTCTTAGCATGTGTTGTGTGTACTAGGGAGAAAGGCATGACATTTGTGCATAGAGGAACAGAAAAAAAATCATGACTTTCCTTCCCGATGACCTAATATACCCGTGCATACAAATAAGGTGTCTTTCCTAACTACTTCTCTTGGGAAGCTTTTCTATTTCTCTCTGCTGCAACTCCTAAAACTACTGAATGGCTTTACTTTGTATTCTGATTCTGAGTTACAAATATACTTGCTGGTATTGTTCCTCAGCCAGTTTCTTCTTTCTTCTTATTTATTTTTTTAGAGAGAGGTTTTTGTTGTTGTTGTTGTTGTTGTTGTTGTAGGACATGTTCTCTTGCCAGAGAGAGAGAAAGCAAGAAATCGCCCAGCAGGGGGAATGGCCATGATGCAATCCCTTTGCCTCCATTCTTCTCCTGGGATTTGGGGCACGCATGCACAAGTGCCCAGTGTGAGTTTCAAGCCACCAGGTCTGGGACTCAAACCACACTTGGCCATGTGGGAATCTAGCGCCTCAACCACTGTGCCACCTGCTGCAATCCCTTCCCTCCAGCCAGTTTGTTAATCTTGACTGCACATTGGAATCATTGGAGGAATTAAAAACAAAAACCCAAAAAACTGGTGCCTTTACTTTGAGGGTTTCTGATTTAAAATAAGTTTAGGGGCTAGCAGGTAGTGTGGTGGTTAAGGCACTGTACTCCCACATGGCCATCTGTGGTTCAAGCCCCGGGCATGTGGCTTGAAAATCATACTGGGTTCATGAGTCTGCGTGCCCCCAAATCCTGAGAGGAGAATGGAGGAGAAGGGATTATGATGAGGTCAGACCTCCAAGGGGCTAATATCTCACTTCCCTTTCTCTGTCTCTCTCCAGCGAGCACAAACAAATAAAATAAAAATAAGTCAGGGGAGACTTTGACACTGAGATTTTTCAAAACTTCTTACATGTAGCCAAGGATGAGAACAATTTCTCTATGAAGAGTTTATTTTTGACCTTGTTTTGGTCATGCTTGTTTCTAGTTGAGTTAGGCACCAGATGTTTGCTGAATGGACTACCCGTGATTATTTCCAATAGAAATAGAGACAATTAGCCTAGCTGAGATGGCACAGGTGTAGGGCAATACTCTGCAGTGCTGATGTCCCTATGAAAGACTGGAGTTCAGTTTCTGGATTGATTTCAATGCACAGACATGCACTTGATCCTGATTGGCTGGAAGACTAGGGGGAGGATACACTGTCAATGGTGTGTCTCTCTCCTTCTTTCTCAAAAGAAATCAATAAACTTATGCCAAAGAAACACAGACAAATAATATCTCATACCTTTAGCCACATGAATATCAGAAGTTACAGTTAGAATCTTTTTATCTTCTATTTATACAGGATAATATCTGTGTCCTATGTTTAAAGATTCCCTTTCATCTTTTTTTCTAATGTGGAGAATTGTAGAAACCTGATTTTGAAAATGTTAATATTCCCACCACTTCAGCAGTTGAATTAATAATGTGCCTGCTAAACAGTAGCACATTTAAAAGTGCAAGTACTCTTTTTAGTGTTTAATCATTTTATAATGCAGCTCATGTACTTAGGAGAGCTGTGATCTCATTAAAAATAATTGACATAAAGAAATGTTTTTATTCAAACAAAACCCCAAAGCCACTTCCTTAAGATTTGGGTGATTTGGGAACCAGCAGTTAGCGTAATGGCTATGTCGCTGGACTCCCACATAGTCGACTGTGGTTCGCGTCCCGGACCTGGTGGCTTAAAACTCACGCTGGGCACATATGCGTGTGTGCCCAAGATCCCGAGAGGAGAATGGAGGAGAAGGGATTGCGGCGTGATCATCCCCTCTGGGGAGTGATTTCTCACTTTCTGTCTCTATTTCTCTCTCTGTCTGTCTGGTGAGCGCACGTGCCCTATAGTGAAAACCTCTCAAAAATAAATAAATAAATAAATAAATAAATAAAAGATTTGGGTGATTTTAGATTACATGTTTTTTCACTTTTTCTAAAGGCTGTTTGGTATAGTATTATTATTATTATTAGTGGGTTTTGCCGTAGGGTATGTGGGTAGGGTGTAGAAGTGGGGTTGGGGTTGATGAGAGAGAAATAGTGAGAGGAAAAGTGAGAAATCACCGCCCAGGGGGAATGACCATACCACAATCCCTTCTCTATTTTCCTCCTGGAATCCTGGGAATACACACACAAGGGCCCAGTGTGATTCTCAAACCACTGGGTCTGGGGCTTGAACCACAGTTGCCATGTGGGAGTCTAGCGACGTAACTACTATGCCATTTGCTGGCCACTTTGTATAGTATTTTGGAAGAATTGATCATATGTTTTTAACTAAATTAATTTAGAACTTTCAAAAAGTGAATCCTCTACTGCTGGCAATTCAAGAGAGTCATAGATATTTGGAATGGAAGGGTCCTTCTCAGAATGACTGGTCAGAGGGCTGACTTTTCTCTGGTCACACACAAGGAGGGCAGAATCTGGAATTAAGCCAACGGCACTCAATCATGAATCTGGAAGATCAATTATTGATAAGTGAATTCTCAGATTTTGGATGCCTTTTGCCTTTTGATTTGAAAGTTACACACTTTCTTTGAAAACATCTAAGCTATTTCCTGCTTAATAATTATTGTGCTTCTGAAGGAGGTATCCATCCACCTCCCAAATTGTGTGATGGCTTGCCTTTTGCACTTTCATGCTTCAGTGTGTGAGGTCAAACAAATGTTAATTTTATTTTTGTGGGCAACTCTTGAGTGGAAAAAGCTTTTAGCTTTGGTTATGATTATTATGTGTTCCTATACCTGCTTTCTTCCTT
>NW_006208407.1:0-1448 GCF_000334495.1 Tupaia belangeri chinensis
TGCGTGCAGCATAATTTTCAAGCTGACAGACCTTGGACTTATATCATTGTTAGGCATATGGAAATGAAGTGCCTTACCCACCATGCTATCTGCTGGGCCCTCGATATATTTTAAAGCAGTGTAAAGAATACTTCCTTTAAAGCCTCAAAATATATATGGGAAGTGCAGCCATGAAATTTTGAATTAGTTCAGGAATATTAAGTTCGAATCTGAATTTAACAAGGACAAGTAGTTATTTATACCCAAAGAGGAAGGTGGGAGTAATTGGATAAAAAATTACTAAGCAGTAACATTATGCTTAATGAAGATTCTGGCCAAACCCACTTACATGGATTATATGCAAGTGTGCACATAGTACCAGGAGAACTTTCTGACACGTGATTAAATTTTAACAATCAGGACCAGTCTGTGGCATAGTGGCTAAGCCATTGTAATATACCACATAGTCATGGTTTGAGTTGCAGATCCAGCAGCTTGAAACTCACTGTTCATGCTCCAGGCAGTGACTGGTTTCAGTCTGATTTTAGCTCAGCAAAAGGGAGGCATAAATTCCTCTGAGACTTGAAATGGGGACATGATGAAATTTTACCAGACCACAGAAAGCAAAACCACAGTAACGCCATTATGCAGAGCTCATCTTCTATCTAGATTGGGATCTAACTCCTAACTCAGCATGGAGGTTAAGGCATCTGCTTCCCATTCGGCTGACTGTGTGGTTTTAGTACTGAATAAAGTGACCTGAAAAACGTGCCAAACAGATTAATGCCTGTCTGTTCAATAATCCCAAGTGCAGAATAAAGGAGAAGGGATTGTGGCATGACCATTCTCTTTTCCCTCTGATTGTGTGTCTCTTTCTCTCTCTGGCAATCGTGTGCACATTAAGGCAAAAAACCTTTTAGAAGAAAAAGTTAAGAATAAATGCTTAAATTAAAGTTGAAATTTAGGAAATGAAGACCAAAATAATTTCATTGAGAATGGAGAAAGAATAAAAGACATTACATAACAATAATTTTAAAAGAAATAAGAGTGAGCTATTTTTAAAAATTTAAAATATAGTTTTAGCTAATAATATTTATTAAAATCTAAGAATTTCCAAATGGAAAGTGAACCAATATAAAGACCAACTAACTGCAGAGATAAATGTTTTTACAAACTGGAAAAAAGTCTTGATGTGGTCAGTAATTAGCTAAAAGATCTAAATTAAATATTTAATTTTTAACAAAAACAAATTTAACAGCATTTATTTTCATACAGTTGATTTAGTAGAGTATAAACTGTGGAAAAAGTCACCAAACATATCTAAAATATGCTTAATTATTGAAAAGTTGGCAAGCCATATGCTATTTTTTAAATTATTTATTTTATTTTATTTATTATTATTGTTTTGATTTGTTTTGATTTTACTACAGGGCACATATGCTCACCAGAACAAGAGAGAGAGAGAGACA
>NW_006208408.1:0-1281 GCF_000334495.1 Tupaia belangeri chinensis
CTACGTGGGAGTCCAGTGATATAAGCATTTTAACTATTTCACCATCTTCTGGTCCCATGGAATAATAATAATTTTAAAAGTCCGTAGCTGTTCAGTACTGATACGCACTGTTGTAGAACCAACTACATCGTCCGCATCAGCAAAAACCGAACCGTTCAGATCCATGGTTGGTTGAATCCACATGTGGAACCCATGGATTTAGAAGGGCCACCATGCATCTGCCTCCTACTGGGAGGACTTGCAAGGTCACACTGCAAAGGGGTGGGCATGGGTGGGGGGGCCACTGTGGCCACTTCATAGCCTAGCACGGCCCAGAGCGTTTCAGACTCTCTGGGTGACCCACAATGACAATAGTCATTTACAAACTGATCCGTAAACCAAAATGTCAGCATATAAATTTAAAATGACAAGGATAACAGTCAAGAGATGTTATTTGAGGAAGGTGGTCACTGACTTGCCTGGAAAGTGTTAGAAAGATGCTATCCAATCTTTAGGTTTTCCCTCTCCTAGCTTCCATGCAAATCATTCCATTGTTATTCATACAGGTCCATCTTTAATGTGTTAACAAATTTCTAATATCAAGAGTCTTCAAAAAGTTCGTGGAAAATGCAGATCATGAAAAAAATTGTGCATACACTTCAATTTTTTTTGGTACCAAAATACGCTTGTACTTCAATACTCTAATTCCATTTTTTTTTCCTATGAACTGTATGGAATTTGCTGTCCAGCTTGCTTTCACATTTACTCAAGGCTTAATCAGTTTTCCAGGACTTGTCCTTCCTACTTTTGACCAGGGAGTTGTGCTGCCTGTTCAGGGGATTACTGCACAGAGTTACTTTTGCCCCTGGGCGTTGGTTTTAGTACTTTAGTTCATGGGGAAAGCCTGTGTCTTTTTTTCTTGAAGTTATTGAGGCACCGTGTGCACTGCGCCCTCCCCCTCCTCCAAAGGCAGTTTCCCTTGGAGCTGTCTCTACACTTGTAGCTGTCGTTCGGGAACTCTGCAGTCTTGGTTTGGATACGTAGACCCTGCAGTGTGGCCCAGGATTAGCCCAGGTGGGGATTACTGAGAACTATGAATGGTTAACATTTCACTAAGCACTAATTATAAAACGTTTGAAGGCAAATGAAAGGAGCAAGATTGAGACCAGCAGATGGCATAATGGTTATGTCGCTGGATTCCCACATGGTTGACCACGATTTGAGTCTTGGATCCAGCAACTTAACACTCACACCGGGTCCGTGTGTTTAAAATCCTGTGAAGAGAATGGAGGAAAAGGGATT
>NW_006208409.1:0-1133 GCF_000334495.1 Tupaia belangeri chinensis
CATACTTAAATATTTTTTCTAATATTTAAATTACTTTTTATTTCACTTGGACTTTGAGTTGAAATGGACTAAATATTTATTCAAAACCTACCATCATTTTCATCTAATCTACAAAATATGTATATATATATATATATTTAGAGAGAGAGACAGACAGACAGACCGAAAAAAAGAAATAACCCCCAGGCGGGATATATGGCCATGCCACAGTCCCCTCTCCTCCAGTCTCCTCTTGGGATTTTGGGCTTGCATGCACACATCCACACCTCACAGGCTGGGGCAGGCCTTAGCTCTACTCAGCTCGGTTACATTCACTGACAGCTCTGCAAGGGAGGAAGTCATCCTGTGAGCCTGCTCTGTGGGTTACTAGCTCCAAGATGGAAGAAGCACTTCCAAGTGCTGCTATGGGCTTTGCAAGCCTACCAAGAGCTCTGAGTGCTCCCCCTAAACTCACCCAATGAACAATAGGACATCAGTGTCTTGTGTCTTTTCCCAACTCCTGGTGTCTCTGTTCAGCCCACCCTTTGGAGGAGGAAAAAAATCTCACGAAACAGACTCTACGTATTCAGATGATATGCTGTTCAACTGCAGGTTCTCACTAGGTACATCCAGGAGGGTCTGCCCACCTGTTATTTGTTCAGAATGATGCTTACAAAACTGATGGCTCCCAGAGGAATTTGGAGTAGTAAAGTACTTTCAAGTTAGAGGGGAAAATGACACAACCATGTGATTGCGTTTTGTTTGTTTGTTTGTTTTGGAGAGATTTTCGCTATAGGGCGCGTGCGCTCGCCAGACAGAGAGATACATAGAAACAGAACCTGAGAAATCACCCCCCAGGGGTGGGGTTTCCAGGCAGCTGAGGGCATCAACAGTCCCACCCCTGGGCTCTCTGGACAGGTCTGAGGACCACGAGGTGAGACACTCTACACCTAACATGGCAGATGCATTTCTGGCTTTTTGGAGAGCATCAGAGAATTCCCTCAGTTATAGAATCTGCTTCTGTGACTACCATTCCTGGTCAGAAAGGTTGTAGTTTAGAATCTAATTCTCCATATTATTGTTTGTCGAAGATTTCTACATATTTTGAGCAGTTTCCTCATTGTGTGTTGTCTATGACTTAATGAAGTTTTCTT
>NW_006208410.1:0-1209 GCF_000334495.1 Tupaia belangeri chinensis
GACCAGAGCATTACGTAGATGAAGAGCATAAACCTGCACTTCATTGTGTGTTTGTTTATTCCTGCTATTCGTTTGCCTGTCCCTTCTCTGTTCCTCTCTGTCCTTTTTGCAGCTTTTCTTCACTTGATTTTTCTTTATTTATTTTTTCTTTTCACCACTTACTCTAAGGATCTAGTTACAAACTTTCCATCCACTGTGTTGTTATTAAAACTGAATAAAAACCTATGTTTAATCTAGTTTTAACCTGCTCAATAATAGATTGTTTTTATCATTTAATCTGTTGAGTAATGGTTCTTCAATATTTTGATGGTTGCGGATCTTTTTAGAACACAAAAATACTACTGGATGTTTCCCCCAGAAAAGTGTGGGTGCGTATACCTCCTCATAAGATGCTGAAAGTAATGTCAAGAGAGCAGAAGAAAATAGAATAGGTAGGACAGAGTCAGAATACTGCAACGTATCTCAGGCCCAAATTCTGATCCTGAGTCTGTGACTCTGGGGAAATTTTTCCTCTTTTGACCTCCATCTCTTCATACAATATCTGAGACATCAAATGAGGTCGTCTCTTCAGATTTAACACTTAAGATTTTTCTTCATTATTCTAATTGTATAAGACTCCTGTTTAGTTCATGATGATGAAGGTGTCTCTGTAGTTAAGGAATAAAACTTAGACCCCTAGACAATTAAATCTGTTTAGCATAATTGTTTGCATATATTTTGGTACTTGCTGAGGAGAAGAGACTTGGCGTCAAAACGAGGGTCCTTGTCCATGGAGAATTATTCAGAGGACTAGCACTGCTAAATGTGTTATTTTCTGGAATTAACTTCAGTACTACCACACATGAAGTAAACGCTCATTCTGGCATTGTTGTCTACACCCAGTTAAGTACTTTTGACTCACTATATGAACTATCTTCTACATAACTATATAAGGCTTTTTCCCAACATGCAGGGAGAGTTGGAAACTGGAGTAATGCTCTAAAAAACTTGGAAATCATTTTCTAAAACAGATCAGCTGTGGTTACATGGCTAGTCCTTTCTCCAATAACTTATCAGTTATCTGTATTCATTTGGTTCCAGAAATTACTGTCTGGTAATTTGGGGCAAATGATTTGACTCTCTATGACCTTGTGTACTCAAAATTCTGAAAAGAAAGAAAGATGGAGGAGAAGAGAATTCAGCATGGCCATGCCCCATAAGTGGTGCTTT
>NW_006208411.1:0-732 GCF_000334495.1 Tupaia belangeri chinensis
CTTTCTAGTACTATATAGTGTCCTTCTTTCCATCTTTTTCCAGTTTCCATAAAGTCTGTTTTCTCTATTACCAGTATTACAACTACAACTTTTTAAGTTATTTTTTTCCATTTGCATGAGATATCTTTTTCCAGCACGTTACCTACAATGTATGTATGTCTTTCTCTGTGGGGCACTTTTTCTTTTTTTTCTCTATAGGGTGCGTGTGCTCACCAGACAGACAGACAGAAAGCGAGAAATCACCCCCCCCAGGGGGAATGGCCACGCCACAATCCCTTCTCCTCCATTCTTCTCTCGGGATCTTGGGAACGCATGCACATGCACCCGGCGTTAGTTTAAGTCACTAGGTCCGGGACTTGAACCACGGTTGACTACATGGGAATCCAGCGACATAGCCATTACACTAACTGCTGGTCCCATGAGGTGTTTTTCTTATAGGCAGTATATAGTAGGCTCCTAGTTTGTCTGTCTGTTTGTTAAACCATAGAAATTTGTGCCCTTTGATTTTAAAATCTAACTCACTAACATTCAATGCTGAAGATGGCAGGTGGTGTGGTGGTTAGTGGCAATGGACTCCCACATGGCTGACTGCAGTTCCTGTACTGGACCTGGTGGCTTACTTTCCTACTTCTCCTCCTTCACTCTGTGCCTCTCTGGTCAAATAAAAATGAATAAATGAATGAATGAAGTTAAATAAAACTTTTTTAAAAAATATCAGTGCTATTATATATA
>NW_006208412.1:0-439 GCF_000334495.1 Tupaia belangeri chinensis
GGATCCAGCTCCCCTAACCACCACTAGCTCTCTTTTCACACTTTTATTTTAATTTCATTTTTTAAAGGTTTGTGCCATAGGGCACCAGCACCCCCCAGAGAGAAATGGGGAGAGAAAGTGAGAGAGAGAAAGTGAAAAATCCCCAGGATCGGGGGCGAGGATGGCCATGCTACAATCCCCTCTCCATTCTCCTCCTGCGATTTGGGTCGCGCACGCCCAGTGTATTTATTAAAATGCCAAGTCCGGGACTTGAACCATGCAGTAGGCCACGTGGGATCCAGCCGCCTTATCCACCATGGCACTGGCCGGCCCCAATTGCTACAGGTGTTTACGATGCATTCAGATCATTGGCTTCTCTTGGTCCCTTTTCCTAACCACACCCAGTCCTCCAGCTGGATCTGCTGCACGCCTCTTTCCTCAGGGTCTCTGCAAAGCCCAG
>NW_006208413.1:0-872 GCF_000334495.1 Tupaia belangeri chinensis
TATGGGTCACATTTTGCTTTTATTTTACTTACTATGAATTTTAAATTCTTTCCTGGGTGTTGTAAATTATACATTATGGAGCTTGTGAATGCTGTTACATATCTGAAAAGATTCATTTTTATTGCACACGTTGGTTAACTGGCTAGATTCAAGTTCCAGATTCTATATCCCTTGCAGTGATGAGGAGCTGACTCTTTTTTTCTTTCAGTTTCTAATACCTGCTCTTTAGTAGGTCCCTCTGAGTTCTATATATGTGTATTTTAGTAGTTCACCAGCAATTTTGATGAGTTTGATATGCAAATCCTGAGGATTATAGTCTTTGGCTTCCTCTTTTCTATGGCTTATGACCTTCTCCCCAAGTTTGTGGTTGTCTGATCAACCCCGAATATTAGTTTTTGATAACCTGAGCCAGTAAAGCTGCAGCTTTTACTTTCTTGATCTGTATGCAAACTGAAGAGTTCCCTGTGGTAAAATGCGAAAATTTTACAGAATTTGTCCTTTAAGAATTCTCTAAATCCATTTTCTGCCTTCTTTTAACTATTCTCCACTGCCTCAGATGGTTCCATTCTACCTTTTTAAGTAATACACACGCACACGCACACACACATATATACACACATATGTGTGCATATATATATATAATTTTATATGTGTACCTGTGTATTTATTTTTCAAGAGCGTTCTTTAGGCTGAGCCCTTTATCATTATTTCATGTGCCTTATTATTTTTAAGTGTTCATATGATAATATATCTCTTTTCTTCTATTAAGTAATTCATTCTGTGTGTATTGTTGCTTTATTTTCTCTACCCTGGACTGTTTCAAATTTTCCATGTCTACCATTTTTTTTACTACATGAATGTAGTCTGTCTTC
>NW_006208414.1:0-311 GCF_000334495.1 Tupaia belangeri chinensis
GGGCTGGCGTGTGGCCTCCGGGCTGGCGCATGGCCACCAGGCCAGCACGTGGTCGCCGGGCCTGCGCATGGCACTCGGGCCTGTGCATGGCCGCTGGGCCTGTGCGTGGCCGCCGGGCCTGAGTGTGACCGCCGGGCCTGAGCGTGACCACCAGGCCTGTGCGTGGCCACCAGGCCTACGCCTGCGCGTGGCCCCCGGGCCTGCGTGTGGCCGTCGGGCCTGCGCGTGGCCTCTGGGACTGCGCATGGCCACTGGGTCTGTGCCTACATGTGGCCGCTGGGCCTGAGCGTGGCCGCCCGGCCCGCGGGGGG
>NW_006208415.1:0-741 GCF_000334495.1 Tupaia belangeri chinensis
TTATGGGCCTGTTCAGACTTTCTATATCCTCTTGGATCAAGCTTGGTAGATTATATGTATTCATGAATTTGTCTTTCTTATCCAGATTGTCTTGTTTCTTGGCATATAGATGTTCATAGTATCCTCTAATGGTGTTTTGTATTTCTACTATGTCTGTGGTTATATTGCCTGCTTCAATGCAGATTTGATTCACCTCGTTCCTTTCTCTCTTCTTCTTAATAAGCCTTGCTAGTGGTATATCAATTTTGTTTAATCTTTCAAAGAACCAGCTTTCACTTTCATTTATTTTCTGTATAGTTCTTTTATTTTCTATTTTATTTATTTCTTCTCATATCTTTATTACTTTGTTTTTCTTGGATATTTTTGGATTTTTTTCGGTTGCTTTTCAAATTCTCTGAGGCACGTTAGGTGATCCATTATCCTTCTTTCCCTCTTCCTCTTATGTGCACTAATTGCTATGAACTTCCCTCTTCTGACTGCTTTAGCAGTGTCCCAAAGATTATGGAAACTTGAGTCCTCATTGTCATTGGCTTCCATGAATCTTTTGATTTCAGTCCTTATTTCCTTTGTAGTTGTGGAGTCAATCATGAGTAGGTTATTTAGTTTCCTCGTATTTGAGTATTTTTGAGGATTTCTCTTGAAATTAAACTCAAATTTAATTCCATATCATGGTCAGAGAAGATGCTGGATATAATTTCTATTAGCCCCCTTCCCTTTTCTTTTTGAGAGATTTTTGCTATA
>NW_006208416.1:0-274 GCF_000334495.1 Tupaia belangeri chinensis
TCGGCATAAAGATCGCGTCTCCCGATGATCGTGTTTTGCCGGCATCGCAGACCGCTCGTTTGGCGGGCGATATTGTGCGCACTGAATTCAGCCAGAATTTCACAGCAGATACACGAATTGTGATTAGAGAAAATGCTTCGTCACGAGAATCTGTCGACGACTACGCAATGAAGATCTCTCACATCGGCGGGGTCCAGTCGGTCAGTGCCCCGGGCGCAACGTTTGCAGATGGCCATCGCGTGGGCCCCGGCGACGCCGGCCGGTCGGGGATCCA
>NW_006208417.1:0-589 GCF_000334495.1 Tupaia belangeri chinensis
ATCACAAACATCTGGGCTTTTTTTATAACATCAATTTCTGAACTCAAGGGAGTCTGGAGTGGGACCCAAGAATTCTTATTTTTCCAAGTTTGCACGTTGCTGCTGATGTGTTTCCAGCTTCACACTTGACATCTAGAACCTATAACATCATCCGGTTGGTGTGAGTGGATGGTAAGTTCAAGGTCAGCACCTGGAGCTGGGTTCAGGTCATTTTCATGCTCCTCTGAGGATGGTACTGTCCTCCCCTCCCTGTCGCTGTGAACTAAGCATGTGCTGCACCCCTAACCTACCATTACTGTACACAAAGACCACAGGCCTCCGTTTCCCTGTCCTTCCCGTTGCGTTGCAGGCCACACAAATCACTTTCTAGTTCTTCTAACTCTTTACTCCCAGCTCTCCAAAGAAATCATGCACTATTTGACCTCTAAATACCCACATCATAAGATCCTGCTCATATAACTTTGTATAGTTCATAAATGAAAACCTCAGAAACACTCACATTTCCTTCACATAGATTTTTACAGAAAGATCTTCATTATAAATCATCGTTTTTCAAGAAAATAGATTCTTAACTTCAAATGATTCCTGG
>NW_006208418.1:0-3529 GCF_000334495.1 Tupaia belangeri chinensis
AAGAAGAAGGAGAAAGAATACCTGCCTTTATCCTGAGGTCTTTTAACTTTACCTACCTCTATTCCGAGGTCTTTTAACTTTACCTGCCTCTATCCCGAGGTCTTTTAACTTTCCCTATGTTCCAGTATCTTACCTTACCAGCCAGCTGCCCTGGAGTGCTAGAGTTCTGGCCGCTCTCGATGCAAGGCGATCCCCGTACAGGCCACCACTTGCCGCGCAACTGACGACTCTGGAGACGGTCTTCTCTACAGCACTTTATTTCCCCAGGTTCTGAATACAGGAGCTCTTCCCTTTCCCTTTCCCCAGGGCCTTATAAAGGGCCCCTAGCCAATCAGATCATTGTCCACGTGCACGGAAGCCAGTCCTTGAAAGAGGATTGGTTGCATGCGGTGTTCCCGTGCTCTCCATGCTCCCCACTGCCCTACTTTCTTAAAGTTGTTTACTGCTTTTAGCGCTCAGCGGACTTCCATTGAGCGCCATTTTGAAATAGGCGCTGAGGACGATGGGCGGGAGCACTCCACAATATTTCAATTCACACCCTCATTCAACATATTTAGTGTATATATATTAATTTTTCTAATCATTTCTTTAATCACTGTAGAGCACATGCATGTGCACAAGTGAGAGAAAGATATGAGCACACTCCACGGGGTCTACTCACACTCAGATACCCTTCCTCTAGTCCTCTAGTCCTGCAGTCCTTGGCATCTCTGACCCTTGAGCTCTTTTCCAGCACATCCAAGTGGCCTGTTCCAGGCTGACCAAACTGAGATTCTAACCACAGTTGCCATTTGAAGAAGACATTCTTAATAGAAAAATTCAGTGAAGAAAACAACATAGCCTCAATTGAACACTACAGTTTACAAGTATTTTCTGTCAAAAAGAAAAAAACTAAATACAATAGTTTCCCCATTATCTGTGGGGTAACCTATTTAAGAACCTCCAGGGAAAACTGGGGATAGCACCCAATTCTGTACATGCTAAATCTTCTTGTATAGATGTGTTCCCCAACTTGTGATGGGATTATATCCCCTAAAACCCACTATATTGAAAATAACATAATGGGAAATAATTTAATATACCTAACCTACCAAACATCATAACCTAGCCTACCTAAAGCATGCTTGGAATGCTTACTTTAGCATATAGCTGTGGAAAACCATTCCACACAAAGTATATTTCATAATTAAGTGTAGACTACCTCATATATTTTATTGAATGCTGTATTAAATGGGAGAAATGGAATTCTTGAAATGTTGTTTCTTCTGCGAGCATATTCCTTTTGCACTATTATAAAGTCAAAAATGTATGAAGTATCATCATTCTAAGTTGGAGACTATATAGACATACATATCAATGATCAAGTTTAATTTGTAAATTAGGCACAAGAAGAGATCAGTAATAATGATAAAGTTTAAAAAGTATTGTATACGATGATAAATTATATGAATGTTGTCCTTCCCTCTCAAACTATTTTATTTGATCATATTCCATATTTTTGAACTTTGATTCAGTGAAGGTAACAAATAATATTGAACAAAACAAGAGGGACAGTGCTGGGGGAACAACTATATCAAAAATTTTATGACACCTTCATCTTCCCATTTAGCCATGCCTGCAGGTGGGATGATGTGAATACAGGAAGTTCATTCTTTCCTGAGGAAAACACAAAGTTCAAAGAACACCCTTGACTTTCTGTTTACATTTCCCATCATAAAAATTCTTTTAAGTGGTTTTCTGATGCTCTCATTATATTCCAAAATCTTGGCAAAATTGTTTTATGGACTCTCTACCTGATCAGCACTTAACACTTCCAAAAGAGAAAATTTGTTCTAGGGTGTCAGGAAAATGTTTCTTATGTGGTGGGAAAATGAGAACCTGTCTGGATTTCATTTAGTTGTCTTCTATGAAGTCTCCTGGGGATGACTCGTGTTTGAGAAGTACTTTTTATCCATTCTGTAAAAGTTCTCTGCCATTTCTCTTTCAGTTAATTTTCTCTGACAGACTTTCCCTTTATTTCTGATTTGGCTATCCACAATTTTAGCAGTTTAGTGAATGGACAAGACTGTGTGTGTTTATGTGTTTATCCATGGAGACACGTGGCTCTATTCACATTTCAAAGACAGTTTCTGATGATTAAAAGAGGCATATTACTACAAAGATTTTTGTCTTTTATTTTTTGTGGAGCATTGTATATCCAGGTAAGATTTTAGACTTCTGCTTTGTTTCTGCTTTTTCTTTTTTTTAATTTTGGCATAGTGTGTATGCACTCACGGAAAAGAGAAGGGGGAAAGCAGCCTCACCTCCATGGTGATTGGTCCCACCACAATCCCTTCTCTGCCATTTCTCCCTCCTTTCAGGATCTTGAGCATCAAAGAATACTAGTCTGGCATCTGTCTCATTTCTCAAGATCCCAAGTATAAGACTCAGACCAGTCACCAGGCCATGTTGGATGTAGCCACTTTAATTCACATGCCATGCTCTGGTGGTCCTATACTTTCTTTATCATATGTTCTCAGTACAAGTGTTTGACTTGGTTTCAAATTTAAATTGAATTAAATACAGTGACTGGTTATCTCTGATTGGTTCTTTATATATATGTATAAATATATTTATTTTCACATTATTCACTGTGTATTTTTACAGCATACCAAATGAATTTTCCCATCATGAATACACTGCACATCTTGAATATTGTACTCTCCCTGGTTAAGGCCTACATGACAGCATAAAGGAACCTTTTTTTTTACTTTTTATTTTTTTCCATACAAAATACACTGTGTATTGGCTCAATCAAGCACATCAACATACATGTTTTTAGCAAATAATTTTCTAATTCTTATGTCTTGTATACTTTGCTTTTTGTTTTGCCTTCCTTGATTCCTTATCCCTCACCCTCTGCCATGTCCTACCCTCCTCCCATATTGCCTCTGGTATCCATGGTTGCTTTCTATGCCTCCCCTCCCCCCATTTAACTGATTTGCTAATGAACTTAATTACCACCATACAAAACCCGTGTGCCCTTCTTCAAGAGGGACTTTTCATCTATTGAGCTAAGAGGCCAACAGGAGTAAGAGCTCAAGAGAGTGGGGAGAGTGGGATGAGTATAGTTTATCAGAGAAATGCTTAGGAGGCCAATGGCTATAGGAGACTGAAGTTCAGGAGTATTTTGGCCTGATGTGACTCATGAGAAAATGTAAAAATGATTAAGTCACTACCAGAGCCTATCAAGTAACTGAAAGCTTAGAAAAGTACCCAAATATTGCAAAGCAAACATGGTACATAATGCAAGTTTAAACCATGTGTTAGAAATCTGATGTGTAGAGAGCCATTAAAACCAGTGGAGAATAAATAGACATTTACTTGTTGTAAAATGTGGCTAGTTCATTCTGAATGTTCTTCATAGACAGTGATGATTCAGTGGTGCCATCTGACAACCAAGGTGGCTACTTGGCACATCGTAGTTCTACAGATGTGAGGGTTTGTTACAAGGATTGTAGCAGTGGTGCTGAGAAGAGTGACATTAGGC
>NW_006208419.1:0-755 GCF_000334495.1 Tupaia belangeri chinensis
CTCCAGTCACTGGGTCGTCCAGGACTCAAATTCGTGAGCTGTGTGGGATTCAGTCACTTTAACCACCAGACCATGGTATGGCCCCTATGCTTTTTCTTAATGTAGAACATATACATTTTCCAATTTCCTGGGTAATTCTTTATACACATTTTAACTCTCTCTAAACATTCTCAATGACCACTAAATGTTATACAATGGTTTTATAACATTTTCCCCTAAGTATTGTTTGGTTTCTCTCTCACACACACACAAACACACACACACACACACACACACACACACTACATAAACACAAATACTCAAATTTATGCATAGTTTACCTTTAAAAATTATATTTACATTAATACTGTTTTATTTCCTTTTCTTCTTTTATCTTTAATCTTAAATAGTATTCTTAATAATCTAGAATTTATGGATGGCTTTTCTAGGAATCTGTGAACTTCTTAAAGTTATAGAGAAACAGTTTGCATATATTCACATCATTCTGGGGAGACTATCTATTTAGCATTTATTAAATTTTAAAACATTCCAATATTTAAATAAGAAACTATTTCAGAATATCATTCATTATTCAGTATTTTGACCAATTCTTACTTTCCTATGACTTTTTATTTCAAATAAATGTTTCAAATAAATAACCTTTTGGTTTTGCGACACAATTTTTTTGCCATGAAAGTAATTTTGATGTTAATGAGAAACAAGTAAATACTCTGATAAACAGAAGAGCTTTTTTTTTAGAATTATTTATTTAATTT
>NW_006208420.1:0-761 GCF_000334495.1 Tupaia belangeri chinensis
TTGAAATAAAATAAGATTAAAAAAAAAGAAACAGACCGAGTCACACTGAGACAGTTTCTCAAATAAATTCCTTTATAAAAATGTAAATTATGGCACCAGCAGTTAGCCTAATGACTATGTTGCTGGACTCCCATGTAGTCGACCGTGGTTTGAGTTCTGGACCCGGTGGCTTAAAGTTCACACCAGCACTTGTGCGTGCATGCCCAGGATACTGAGAGGAGAAGGGAGGAGAAGGGTTTGCGGCATGGCTATTCCCTCTGGGGGATGATTCCTCGCTTCCTGTCTCTCTGTCTCTCTCTGTCTTTCTGGCAAGTGCACGTGCCCTATAGCAAAAAACTCTCCCAAAAAAATGAAAATTACTATCTTTAAAAAATGAAATTCTTTTTCTAGCAAAAAAATACTGTGTATCATAAAAGTGTAAAATGATAGGATGCCAAAAATAATTTATAAAACTTTTAAAAAGTGATCCTGAGAATTATTGCACCGTCTTTCAGGAACTGCCTACATAAGAAACTGCTGTGAAGTTCATGCATGCTGTGTTCTGAGTTTGTGTGTTCTGCCCTCAGACAGACACACACTCACCAGCAGGGACGTCTTCCCTCAGAGAGGCATAGACTGTTGAAGCTAAGACACCTTCACTCAGACAGGTACACACTGCCCCAGCAGAGACACCTTCCTTCAGACCGGGACACACTGCCACAGGGTGGATGGACACTTTCCTCAGACAGGTACACACTGGCCCAAGGAGGGACACAACCCTT
>NW_006208421.1:0-3042 GCF_000334495.1 Tupaia belangeri chinensis
TGTCTCTTAGTATTCCATAGGCTCTGACCATGTGTGATTGAGCCACACTGGCCACACCCCCTGAGGAACTTATGTGGGCAGTGTACTGCTGCCTGAGGCCTCTAGCACTTCTGGCTTCTATTTTTAAAGGATCTCTTAGTTCTCACCCACGAGGATTCTGAGAACCTGCAATAACAGAACCAAATATGATTGCAACCAACCAATGAACTACAAACAACAGTTATAACTACAATAATAAAAATATTTTTTGTCTGTTTCTCTAGGGCTTCTGCCTTTACTGGAGAGAAACAGGAGAGAGAGAGAGAGAGATAAAGAAAAAGAGAGAACACCTCTCACGTGGGTTGGACTGGCCATCATTTCTTCTCCTCCATTCTCTTTTCAGTTTTGGACACATATGCACATGTGCCTGGTGTGATTCTCAAGCTGCCATATCCAGAACTCAAACCCCAGAATTGGTCATATGGGATCCAGTTAAAGGATCTCTGAAGTGATGTTTATAATTATACAACTGTAAGCTTCAGAACACTTCTATTTCTTCTAACACCAATCCCACCTCGACCCCACCCTCCAGCAAATAAACCTCTATTACAACTATTTTCTCTCTTTCTTTCTTTCTTTATTCCTTTTTTTTCTTTTCTTTTCTTTCTTTCATGTTTTTTTCTGTACTCTGGTCCAAACATCTGCATGACCTTCCAAGCAGATGGAACTTAAAATGGTGCAAATGTTAAAAGGAAAGATCCTCAGTTCTGAGAGAAAAGGAAGCATTGCCAGTGGCACAGAAACCTGGTTGCCTCCTGGCCCTCATGAGTTAATTGAAAAGAGTCCTGACTTTTACTCCCTAGACACACACCCAGGCAGCGACCACTTTATGTTTTTAGAGTGAAAGTTTTAAAAGTTCCCTGGAGATGCTTCCCACAGTCAGCTTTCAGGACACACGTGGGACCAGGTCCCATCTCTGCCACTCATGGGATGGACTCTATTCATCTCGCAGCTTTATTTGTTTTGTTTGTGTGTTTGTTTTTGTTTTTGTTTTGTTTTTGTCATAGAGTGTGTGGCCTTGCTAGAGAGAAACAGAGAGGGAAAGACAGAAATCTCCCCCTAGAGTGGATGGCCATGCCACAATCTATTCTCCTCTTAGGATTTTAATCACTTATGCACACATGTACAGTTTGATATTTCCAAGCTACCAGTTCTGGGATGTGAACCACAGTTGGCCATGTGAAAATCCAGTGCCTTAGTTGCCCTTCTACCTACTTTTCCCCAAAACAGGCAAAATATTTGAAAGATACTTTACCTTAAATGGGTTTCTAATAACTATATAAAAGTCATTGGACATAATGTCATAATGAAAATGTCAGTTAAAAAGAAATCCCAAATCATACAGTCAATTGATCTTTGACAAATGGTACAAAACAATGCAGTGGAGAAAAGAAAGTCTTTTCAGCATATAGTGCTGGAAAAACTGGATATCCACCTGAGGAAATATAAAACTGGATGCTATCTCTACCATTAACAAAAATCAACTCAAAATGAAAGAAAGATTTAAATATAAAACCTCAAACTACAAAACTAGTAGTAGAAAATGTAGAGAAACCCTTCAAAGATATTGGTAGGCAAAATTTTTTGATGAGACCAGCAGTTGGTATAATGGCTATGTCGTTGGACTCCCATGTAGTTGACCATGTTCAAGTCCCAAATCCAGTGGCTTAAACTCATGGCAGGCATGGGTTTGTGCGTGCTCAAGATCCCATGTAGTCGACCACAGTTCAAGTCCCCAACCCACTGGCTTAGACTCACGCTGGGCATGTATGTGTGCATACCCAAGATTCCAAAAGGAGAATGGAGGAGAAGATATTATAGCATGGCCATCCCCCTGGAGGGGGGTGATTTCTCACTTTCTCTCTCTCTGTCTCTCTGTCTTTCTGGTGAGTGCACGTGCCATACAGTAAAAAACCTCTCCAGAAAACAAAACAAAACAAAAACAAAAACAAAACCACTATGTATATGTGTGTGCATTCCTGAAATTCTGACAGAATGGAGAAATGGAGAAGGGATTGAAGCATGATGAAGCTCCATTAGAACGTGTTTCTCTCTCCCTTAGTGTCTGGTGATGGCATGGACCCAAAAAGTAGAAAAATATATTCTGTTATTTCAACAACAGGGATAAACTTGAAGGACATTATGCCAATTGAAATAACTCAGGTACACAAAAACATACACCTCATCATCTTACATTTAATAGAATATTAAAAACTAAAATTCACAAAAGCAGAGAATACTATGACAGCTACTACAGGTTGAGGGTAGCCAGGTTTCAAAAATGGTCAAGAAAGCAGTTGATGATGTAGTGGTTATGTTGCTGGGCTCCCAGGTAGACTGCAAATTAGTCCTGCACCCAGTGGCTTAAAACTCATGCCAGACACATGTGTGTGTTTGCCCAAAATCTGAAGAGGATAAAGGAGGAGAGAAATTGCAGTGTGACCATCCTCCTGGGGTTGCTTTCTTGACTGGTACCTGTCTATGTCTCCCCAGCAAACACATGTGCCCTATATAAAAATTCTCTCTAAAATAAAATTAAATTAAAATTAAAATGTTGGTCAAAAAGAACATAGCATTTGAATAAGACAAGAGGAATAACTTCAAATGTTCTAATGTCCGTTGTATCAGTGCAATAAATTACATTATATTGTATACCTGAATATTCTCTGAAAGTAGATATTGTGTTCTCACCACAGAAACAAGTTGTGAGGTAATACATATGTTGTTTTTAATTAATGATTTCATTTTATTTTATTTATTATTATTATTTATTAATTTTGACCAAATTGAGAGAGGGAAATTGATAAAGCAAGCTGTCAAGTCTGGAACTTAGACTGGAGTCAGCCATGCAGGAGTACAACAACTTCACCACCACACCACTTGCCGACCCTGGTAATAATGCTAAATGGCTAAATTAAGCCATCACTCAAAGTTTACATCAGTTAAAATATCTTTCTGCTTGCCATATTCTTTAAAAATCAAAAAATAGAAATACAAAAATAA
>NW_006208422.1:0-408 GCF_000334495.1 Tupaia belangeri chinensis
ATATCTTTGTCTGGTTTTGTAATTGGGATAACAGAGGATTTGTAGAATTAATTTGGAAGTGTTCTCTCCTTTTGTATCTTTGGAAATAGTTTGTGGAGAATTTGGGATAGTTCTTCTTTAAAAGTTTTTAGAATTCAGAAGTAAAACCATTGGGATCTGGGCTCTTTTTGTTGGTAGACTATTTATTAGTGATTCCATTTTATTATTAGTTATGGGTTTATTCAGACTTGCTATTTCTTCTTGGTTCAGTCTTGGTAAGTTATACATATCCAGAAATTTCTGCATCTATTCTAGGTTGTCTTGTTATTTGGCATATAATCATTCATAGAATTATCTGATATTGGAACCAACAGTTGGTGTAATGGCTATGTCAGCAGACTCCCCAGTAGTCGAGTCCCAGACCTGGAA
>NW_006208422.1:435-752 GCF_000334495.1 Tupaia belangeri chinensis
GCATACATGCCCAAGATCCTGAGAAGAAAATGGAGAAGGGATTGTGGCGTGGCCATCCCCCCAGGGGGTGATTTCTCACTTTCTGTCTCTGTCTTTCTGGCAAGTGCACATGCCCTATAGCAAAAACCTCTCCAAAAAAGAAATTACCTGGTATTTTTTGTTTTCATTATGTCAATTGTCATGACACCTGTTTCCTTACTGATTTTACTTATCTGGTTCCTATCTCTATTTTTGATTACTCTAGAAAACATTGTATCAACTTTGTTTGTCTTTCCAAAGCAACAGCTTTTGTCTTTATTTTCTGTACAGTTCTTTTA
>NW_006208423.1:0-400 GCF_000334495.1 Tupaia belangeri chinensis
TATTACTGCTGAAATCAGTCTTTAGATACTGCTTTCCAAGTTGTCATGTAGGATTTAATATCAGAACGACATCTGACAAATAGGTGACCATCTCAAATTTTTCTGTATTCTGGAAAATATACGTCTTAATGTTGCTTATGGGATTCACTAGTAAATATTCTATGCTTGACTCTATCTTAGAAATAATTCTTTGTACTATATTTTTTTTCAAAGTTTCTTTGTACTTTAACTTCCTCTTTGAAAAATGCAGTTTTTCCCCTTAAAATTGATCATTTCACTGAGAATTTCAGTCATCGTAGATAGGTAGGTACATGGATTTTTAATAATTTTAAGCATGTAATTTATCATATTCCATTCCCTACTTTGCATAAAGAGTTTTTCTGAGAATACATTATCTCAG
>NW_006208423.1:503-1179 GCF_000334495.1 Tupaia belangeri chinensis
CTTGGAACACATACTGGGCATGTGGGCCTGTACACCCAGAATCCCAGGAAGAGAGTGGAAAGGATGGGATTTCTGGGCATTTCTGCATGATCGTTCCCTGGAGGATGACTTCTCCCTCTCTCTCTCTCTCTCTCTCTCTCAATGTGTGTCTCTCTTTCCTGAAAGTGCACAAGCTCAATAGTGAATTTTTTTTAAATTAAAAAGAATAATCAGTTTTATCAAATGAGAACATTTCCAATCTTCCTCCGTCTTTTGTTGTTAACATAGTCATTACATTAACTGGTATTGGACTAATCTGTACAGGCAGCTAAAATGAAATAATAATTTATACTGGGTGCTTCATAAACAATAGAAATGTATCCAAGATCATCCAGGCTTTCCATGCACTTTGTCTCAACTGCAATCGCCCCTCCGTCAGGGGATGGTCACACTGCAATCCCATCTCCATTCTCCTCTCGGGATTTTGGGCACGCAGGCACATGCACCTGGTCTGTTTTTCAAATCCAACACCAGGTCTGCATTTGAACTGCACAGTTGGCCATGAGGGATCCAGCTGTCTCAACCAACGCACCACCAACTGGCTCATTTTTACTACCATATAGTACCTTAATATATACGGACCTTATTTTGGGGGGGAGGGGAGAAAGGTTTTTGCTATAGGGCAGTTGTGCTCTCC
>NW_006208424.1:0-733 GCF_000334495.1 Tupaia belangeri chinensis
AAACAAACAAAAAACTCTCAAAAAAAAAGATGTTTTCAAAATGTCACTAACATAATCATTGACATTTTTCATTGCTCCCATTCCACTTCATTATTTTCAATAATGTTTTGTTTTCAATGGGAATAGGATTTGAAATATTACATCAAGGAACTATTTGTGTGTGTTTTTGTCAGCATGTGTTTATCTGCTTCTTCATGCTTTCGATATGAATTTCTAAATCATATCAAATTTCTTTTTCTTATTTATGATATTAACAATCATTCCTTTTTTTTCCAGAAGAACATCCGATACGCTTTAGTAAGTTTTCTGATAATTTAATACTGACCAACTTGTTTAAAACCACTGCTCTCTTGATGGTTTTAATTTCCCTGAAACTTAATATATGCTGTCCTTTGGTTCTTAATAGTCCTGGATTCTTGAAAGTACGATATTTTGTTTTTAGCTTATGTACTAGTTCTAACCACTTCTGTTTTCATGCCCTCCATTCCTTACTATCCTTATTATTTTCATTTGTTCATCTCATGTCAATTCTGTCCTGTGAGTTTTGGCTTCTCAGTCTAAGTCATATTTAAGGTGGATGATTCTGGGCTGATAGGTATAGATGAAGGACATTAGACTGACAGACATAGCCTACATACAATTGTAGAAAATTATCAAACATAAAGTTTCTGTTAAATATTCCATGTTGACTTTTCTATGACTCTATACATTTGATACATCTCAAAACTTTAAG
>NW_006208425.1:0-1926 GCF_000334495.1 Tupaia belangeri chinensis
TCATTTTCTGTATTTTCTTGAAGTTTGCAGAATTTGTTTATAACAATCATTTTGAATTGTTCACTAGTCAGTAAGTATATCTGTATTTGAAGTCAGTTACTAGGATACTATTATGTACTTTTGGTGATATTATATCTACTTAGTTTTCATGTCTTTCTTTTTTTTTTTTTTCTTTAAGAGGCTTTTTTCTTAGGGTATGTGCAATCTCCAGAGATAGTTAGAGGGAAAGTGAGAAATCACCCCTCAGAGGAGATGGCCATGCTGCAATCCCTTCTCCTCCATTCTTTGTCCAAAATCTTGGGTATTCATGCAAACCTATCAGTCATGATATTCGAGCCACTGGGTCTGGGACTAGAACCACATTTGTCCATATGAGAATACAATGACTTAACCGCTATGACATCTGCTGGTCTCAGTTTTCATGTTTTTCTTACCTCTGTGCATTTGAACAAATACTTATTCCAGCCTTTGTACATTGGCTTTGTCTGTGAGTTCCCTTTATTGGTGAGCTCATCCAGACATTCTGGTCAGGAAGCTGCTGGAGTCCTAAGAAAAGCTGGCTAGTGTCTGTGTCATCAGGTGTCTGGGCCTTTTAACACAATTGTCAGGATTGGACCTGGAGGCTAGATTCAGCAGAGTGATATTCTGATGAAGGCCTGTAACCTATGTCCGGGGAATTAACAAGAGGTGGCACTTAAGCCTTAGTCTACACAGGCAGCATTGACCTGACTCTTGTCCACTGGGACAAATCTGCAGCTTGGGTCTCAAGGGAGGTCTTTGGATCAACAGGAGCTTACTTGGAGTCTGGATCTGTGGAGGCTGTCTTGGTGCCTGGCACCAAGAGGTTTACCAGGAACTTGAAGCTGTTGGAACTGGCCTGATGACTAGTCATTAAGCCAGCATGTATACTGAGTTTATGGGTGCTGCAGGAAGCAAGGTCTATGGACCACAGAGTTGGCCCCAGAGCCTGAGTCCATGGTGGTTGGTCCACTACAAAATTCTCCTAGAACTAGCCTGAACTCTGGATCTGAAAGCATGGGGCCCACAAGGGCCAGCCAGGAGGATGCAGCCTCAAGAACTGGTCTTGCACTTGGCAGAACTGGATCCTCTATCTATGGGATCAGGCTTAATGTCAGAGGCCAAGAGTATTGATATGGCATGGAAATGGATCTTTAGCCTGGGGCTGTGTGCGCCAGTGTGTGCTGGACTAGTGATTAGGGCTTCTTGGACCATTCTGGAGCCTAGAGCCAGTGTAACTGGCCCAGTGCTGAGGATAACCTAGAGCCTAGATACACCAAGGTTGGCCTGGCAATCGGGTGGTCCAAAGACTTATCCCCAAACAGGGCTGTAACCTGGGACTATGGATCCAGTCTGGCACCGTGGTGGGCCTCAAAGCTCAGTCTGAGGCTGTCAGGATTGAGATAGGTCTAGCGTTGGGATCTGAAGCAAACTCCACTGCTCACTTCCCTCCACAAACCCTATTCAGAAGATATTTCTCCCCACACTGTGCTTCCTGGTATTGGGTGATCTAGGTAAATTAAAACTATCGTTCCTGCCCTCTCTGATGCATCTTTTATTATGTCTGTGCTACATCCACATGATGAAATCTCTTACCTGATTCCCTTAGCTCTTGTGGAAGTATGTGATTTTCTATGAGGAAACAAGTGCTAAACAGTCCTCTTGCATCATCTTGTTGATGTCAGTAGACCAATTTGAAACTTCTAATTATTAGAATACACAACCCATAACACACATAAGAATTATAGTAATTTCCACCAATTAAAGTATGAATAGTATAGTTACATTGCATTAAATTATTTTTAAAAATTACTTATTTACTTTTATTTATTATAATTACTATTACATTTTAATTTGCTATAGGGTACTTTCACCAATGAGAGAAAGACAGAGACAGAGAGAGAGAGA
>NW_006208426.1:0-1619 GCF_000334495.1 Tupaia belangeri chinensis
GAGATCCTGGGAGGAGAATGGAGGAGGGTTTAGGGCATGGCCATCTTCCCTGTGGAGTGATTTCTCTCTTTCCTTACCTCTGTCATGCCCTAAGGCATAAACCTCTAAAGAAAGAAAAAGATAATAAAAAAATCTAATCTGTGGGGACAGCAGGTGGTAGTGATTGTGGCACTGGACACCCACGTGGCTGACTGCGGTTCCAGTCCTAGACCCAGTAGCTTGAAACCCATGCTTAGCACGTGCGCATATTTTCTCAAAACCCCAAGAGGAGAATGGAGGAGAAAAGTTGTTATGTGGCCATCTGCCCCCACCCAGAAGGGGTAATTTCCCACTTTCTATCTCTCTGTCACTCCAGTGAGTACATGCTCCCTCTGGCAAAAATCCCTCAAAAAATAAATAAATAAATAAAACAAAAACAACAACAAAAAAAACGAAAACAAAACAAAAACCTAATCTCAGGCCAGCAGGTGCAATGCTGGTTTAGGCACTGGACCCCTACATGACCTACTGTGTGCTTTGAGCCTTGGACTTGGGCACCTTGAAAAAAATCACACCAGGTGCATGTGTGTGCTTTCCAACAAAAAAGGATGTACCCTCATTCAACAGTCATTAAAATAGAATATTCATCCAATGCTTTGGGTGATCCACTGCAAGTTTTGTGTGTGTGTGTTTGTTTGTTTTGGGGTCTTTGCCATAGGGCACATGAGTTCACCAGAGAGAAACAAAGTGAAAGTGAGAAATCATTTCCCAGGGGCTATAGCCAGGCCAAACCCCTTCTCCTCTCAGGATTCTTGGACATACACACACCCAGCATTATATTTCAAGCCATCAAGTTCAGGACTCAAAGCACAGTCAGCCACGTGTCAGTCCAGAACCTCGACTGAGTCGCTGCGAGGGTAGCAAAGTTAGAAGTGACGGGAGTGTGCTATGTGCTGTTCCCGGCCTGTGCTGTCATCGTCGTACCCCTTCGTCCACTGCTGGGGAGTGGGATTCTTTGCAGTCCTTGGTGGAGCTGGCACCCCGGGGCCTTCCCAGGGTGGGTTTTGGTGAGAGTGATGTGAATGTCTCAGAACCCTGTCACGCTTGGCTCTGGTGCAGAAGTAGAATTACTGGATCATTGTTAATTCTATTTTTAACTGTCAGAGGAATCACTATACTGTCTTCATGGCAGTTGTGCCATTGGACTTTTCCAAAAGCAGTGCACTGGGGTTTCAAAATCTCTACACCCTTGTGAAAGTTATTCTTCTGCCCTTCCTTCTTTTCTTGGTGATAGCCATCCTAATAGATATGAAGTGGTATCTCACTGTGGTTTCGATTTCCAATTTCCTAATGTTACTGATGCTGAACATGTTTTTATGTCTTTTTTTGAATTGGCTAATCAAGTCCTATGTCCATTTTTGAATGGTGAATGCTTCATTGTTTTGAATTGTTCACATTTAAAAATATCCTGGACATTAACCTGTTATCAGAATTATGATTTGCAAATATTTTCTGTCATTATTTGGGTTGCCCTGTCACTCTATTGATGGTGGTTTGAATGCAGATCTGTTTCTATTTTTTTAAAGTTTATTTCCTTAATGAGCAAGAGAAAAAGAGGCAGAGTGACAGAGGGAGAGAGA
>NW_006208427.1:0-343 GCF_000334495.1 Tupaia belangeri chinensis
TTGTGATGGTATAAAGTGAATTAATAAAAAATATAAAAAAATAAAGCTCATGGAAAGTGCATATTATGAAAAATAAAAAATACAGCCACCATCTTATCCTCTGAAAAGGTAGTGTCAGGCCGCATGTACATAAAAGTAAAAGGACCAAAAAAGATGATGACCACAGCAATGTGGGAGCCACAGGTGGAGAGAGCTTTTCTCCTGCCTTCTACCGATTGCTTTCTCAGAGAAACCAGAATAACAGTATAGGAGATGAGCAAGATAACAAAGCTCCCCAGGGCAATGGTACCACTGTTGGCTGTCACTACAACACCAACAATATATGTGTCTGTGCAGGCAAGCT
>NW_006208427.1:1192-1688 GCF_000334495.1 Tupaia belangeri chinensis
GGAGGAGAAGGGATTGCGGCATGACCATCCCCTCTGGGGGGTGATTTCTCACTTTCTGTCTCTATGTCTCTCTCTCTGTCTGTCTGGCAAGAGCACACACCCTATAGTAAAAACCTCTCAAAAAAAAAATTACATCCCATTCACATCAGATAAAGAAAGTTCATATTCCAAGTCTCACAAGTTATAAAGTGTTTCTCCTCCCTTACCGATTATTAGAGTTTATTCATCTGTATCTGAAATGTACTTAACTCTTATTTTGTATCAAGCATTCCACTTAATTTTGGAGCAACTTTTGTGCTTGTGGATATAACATTTACATACCTAGGAATGGTTGCTTTATTTTTGATCCAGCAGTGAGTGCTGACATTTTAACTTCTAAGTTACTGCCATGACTGATCATCACATCACATCACATTCTTTCATGGGTACTCAAGGAATGGAGACTAGGCGACATCTGCAAGTTCTTCTTATAAAACATGGATCTTTGTGTGCATGA
>NW_006208427.1:2202-2572 GCF_000334495.1 Tupaia belangeri chinensis
GCCAATGCCCTCTGTCAGGGGAAGCCTGGTCTGTAAGGGCTGGCTGTGGCAGCCAGGGCCAATCTAAGACGATGCCCATTTCTCAGTGAGTTGCTCACTAACCATTGTTTACTTAAATCTTCTTATAGCAGCATAAGGGAAGAGAGGTGATGACAGGGCAGTTTTAGCATGGACGTTCTCCCACTACAGCTCATTGGAAGGATCAGTGGGGGAGCTAGACAGTGGCACGATGGTAACAGTGCTCTGCGAAGCTGCCTCACATGGGAAAGTTCCAGATTTGCTTCTAGATACCTCCCTAAAAACATGGACACACTTGTGCCCATGATCCTTCTCTGTGACTCTTGTTCATGGAAGAAAGAAAGAAAGAAAG
>NW_006208428.1:0-1327 GCF_000334495.1 Tupaia belangeri chinensis
CCTGGTGGCTTAAACTCATGGTTGCTTAAACCCATACAGGGAGTGTGAGAAGAATGGAGGAGAATGGATTGCAGCATGGCTATTCGCCCGGGGAGTTATTTCTCACTTTCTGTCTCTCTGACTCTCTCTGTCTTTCTAGCAAGCACATATGTACTCTAACAAAAACCTCTCCAAAAGAAAAAAAAAGATAAATGGGCCTAAATTGAAACTTTTGTATCTTGAAGTGACACCATCATCAAAAGAGACCGCCTTGGTGAATGGGAAGTCCTGCTTTCTGGGGCACAGACTCTTTTTTACCTATGAGTAGAAGAAGTCTTTGACACTGATGAAATTGAAGGTGTTTCTGGGCATAGCCACAATCTGTCTCTCCATGGAAGTTAGGGAGGCAGGACAACCAGAAGGTTCAGAGGAACCCTGAGGATCTGAGACATGAGACATGTGACACGGTGAAGACAGGGGTACATGGAGGAGACCATCAGCCCCAGTGAAAACCTGCGTCTGTGTGTGGGACAGGCCCTTCCCTCCCACAGTCAGCCTGGTACCTGGAAGCACTTTGGCCGGTTCAGTGAGGGGACTGAGGGAAGGGATAGTGGAGATGGGCATATGCACAATAAGGAGTTCAAGGAATCCAGCCAGCCCTGATTTCAACCCACGCATCATTCTCCTATATTATCTCTACAATATTAACTTATTGGAGGAATGTTTTAAAACAAAAAAGCACTTACAGAGAAAAATAAAAATTGAAGCCTATTAAAGAATTTAAGGAATGAGTTTTAGTTAAGGAAAAACTATGTTTTGTTTTGTTTTATTTTTAAAAGTAAGATTTTTGCTATACAGTGCACATGCACTCGCTAGAGACACAGAGACAAAGTCAGAACTCACCCCAATTCCTTCTCCTTCATTCTCCTGTAAGGATTTTTTTAAAGAGGTTTTTGTCTTACAGCATATGCACTCGCTGGAGAGAGGGAGAGAGACAGAGATACTGAGAGGGAAAGTGAGAAATCACCCTCAGGGGGTATGGCCACACTGCAGTCCCTTCTAATCCATTCTCTTCCCATGATCTTGGGCATGCACGTACATGCACCTGGCATGATTTGCAAGCCACCGGTTCAGGACTTGAACTACAATCAGCCATGTGGGAGTCCAGTGTCTTAACCACTACACCACCTGCTGGCCCCAAAAAACTATGTTTTCTTAACAACTTTCCTGCTAATATGTCTGTAGGAGAAAAATTTGATGTTGAACAAGAAAGAGATTACCTAAATCCTAGTTGAGATAACATAGTAGGCAGAGCCGGAACCTGGGCCAGTCTCCTGGGTTCCAAGTT
>NW_006208429.1:0-876 GCF_000334495.1 Tupaia belangeri chinensis
ATGTTTAACACGTTCCATTTCTGACGTGTGTCATTTTGGACACATGTGTTGTTTTTGGCACATGTGTCATTTTTAACACGTGTGTCATTTCTGACACGTGTGTCATTTCTGACATGTAATTTCTGAAATGTGTGTCATTCTGGACAACTGTCATTTTTGACATATGTGTTATTTTTGACATGTGTGTTATTTTTGATGTCATTTCTCACACGTGTGTCATCATTTATAACACGTGTGCCATTTCTGACGTGTCATTCAGACACATGTCATTTTTGACATGTGTGTCATTTCTGACATGTGTTATTTCTGACATCATTTTTGACACGTGTGTTATTTTAACTCATAAGTCATTTCTGACATATGTGTCATGTGTCATTTCTGACGTGTTATTTGTGACATTTTTGACACGTGTGTTATTTTAACTCGTGTGTCATTTTTGACACGTGTGTCATTTCTGACATATGTGTCATTTTTGACACGTGTGCCATTTCTGACTTGTGTGTCATTTTTGACAACGTGTCGTTTTTGACACGTGTGTCATTTTTGACATGTGTCATTTCTGACCAGTTTTAACATGCATGTCATTTCTGACACGTGTGTCATTTCTGATGTGTGTCATTTTGGACATGCATGACTTGACACATGTCATTTCTGATATGTGTGTCATTTTTGACATGTGTGCCATTTCTGATACGTGTCATTTCTGATATGTGTCATAACACGTGTGTCATTTTTGACACGTGTGCCATTTCTGACATGTGTGTCATTTTTGACACGTATGTCATTTCGGACATTTGTGTCACTTCTGACATGTGTGCCATCTTTCTGACATGTGTCATTCATTATGTCATTTTTGACATGCGTCGTTTCTGACAC
>NW_006208430.1:0-2085 GCF_000334495.1 Tupaia belangeri chinensis
TTCTCACTACAGTACAGGAAGGCCATTAGACCTACAGACAGAATACCCACATCTTTCGACACCTGGGCCAGGCACTGCGAGGAAGAACTGTACCTTGAAACTCTAATCCTAGGGCCCTCAAGTCAGAAACCCCTTAGTCAGCCAGGTATAATTTTTTTTTCTTCTTCTCTTCTTTCATTTGTAAATTTATCCCTTCTCACTACAACATACGAAGGCCAATATACCTACAGACACCCCACTAGCATATTTTGACCCTTGGCCAGGAACTGTGAAGGAGAACTGCCCCTTGAAACTCCAGTTCCAGAAACCACAAGCCAGAAACTCCTATATTAGCCAGTTTTTTTTTTCTCCTTCTCCTCTTCTTTCATTTGTAAATTTCTCTCTTCTCACTACCACATAGGAAGGGAAGGCCATATACAGACACATCACTCCCATCTTTCAACCCATGGGGCAGTAACTGTGAGGGAGAACTGCCCCATGAAACTTCAGTCCCAGGACCTCCAAGCAAGAAACACCTCTGTCCGCCAGTCTTTTTTTTTCTCCTCCTCCTCTTCTTCAAATTGTAGATTTCTCTCTTCTCTCCACCACATTTGAAGGCCATTAAAGCTAAAGACAAACAACTCCCAAGTTTCAACCCATGGGCCAGGAACTGCGAGTGAGAACTGCTCCTTGAAACTCCAGTCCCAGGACCCTCAACCGAGAAACCCCTCTGTTCACCAGGTACTTTTTATTTTCTCCTTCTCCTCTTATTTCATTTGTAAATTTCTCTCTTGTCACTACCACATAGGAAGGCCATTAGACCTACAGACACCCAGCTCCCATCATTCACCCCCTAAGCAGGAACTGAAATGGATTACTGCCCCTTGAAATTCTAGTCTCTATATAAACAGGCCAAAAACTCTCTGTCAGCTGGTACATTTTTTTTTTCTCATTTTCCTCTTCGTTCACCTGTAAATTTCTCTCTTCGTACTACCATATAGGGAGGCCACTAGATCTAAAGACACTCCACTCCAATATTTTGACCTCTGGGCAACAAACAGTGAGGGAGAACTGCGACTTGAAACTCCAGTCCCTGGACCCCCAAGCCAGAAACCCCTCTGTCAGCCTGGTACAATTTTTAAATTCTCCTTCTCCTCTTCGTTCATTTGTAAATTTATCTCTTCTCACTACAACATAGGAAGGCCATTAGACCTACAGACTCCCCACTCCCATGTTTTGACCACTGGACCAGGCACTGACAGGGAGAACTGCCCATTGAAACTCCAGTCTCTGGACTTACAAGCCAGAAACACCTCTGTCAGCCAGTTACACTGTTTCTTTTCTCTTTCTTCTCTTCTTCCATTTGTAAATCTGTCTCTTCTTATTACCACATAGGAAGGCCAGTAGACCTACAGACACACCACTCCCATCTTTCGAACCCTGGGCCAGGCACTGCGAAGAACTGCCCCTTGAAACTCCAGTCCCAGGATCCACAGGACAGAAATACCTCTGTCAGAGAGGTTCATTTTTTTTTCTCCTTCTCCTCTTTCATTTGTAAATTTCTCTCTTCTTACTACCACATAGGAAGGCCATTAGACCTACAGACACACCACTCCCATCTTTCGACCCCTGGGCCAGGAATTGGAAGGAGAACTGCCCCTTTAATATCCAGTCCCAAGATCCCCAAGCCAAAAACCCCTCTGTAAGCCAGGAACACTTTTCTTTTCTCCCTCTCCTCTTCTTTCATTTCTAAATTTCTCTCTTCTCTTTTCTCCATAGGAAGGCCATTAGTGCAACAGACACACCACTCCCATTTTTCCACGCCTGGGCCAGGAACTTTGAGGGAGAACTTTCCCTTGAAACTTCAGTACCAGGAGCCCCAACCAACAAAATTCTCTGTTAGCTAGGTACACTTTTTCTTTTTCTACTTCTCCTATTCTTTCATTTGTGAATTTTTCTCTTCCTACTACCACAAAGAAAGGGCATTAGACCTACAGACACCTCACTCCTATCTTTCGACCCCTGGGCAAGAAACAGCATGTGAGAACTGCTCCTTGAATCTCCAATCCCCAGATCCCCAAGCCAGAAACCCCTCAGTCTGCCAGA
>NW_006208431.1:0-739 GCF_000334495.1 Tupaia belangeri chinensis
GACTGCTCCCTAGCTGCCACCTGCTGCCGCCGCCTTCCCCTCAAAACCACTTCTGCCCAAACAAGTCACTTCATCGCCTAGGCCCAAATCCTCCGCTTCCGCCCTAACTTGCTGCCCTCCTTTTCGCATGACACCGGAAAAAGCACTTCCGCCGGAACCGCTGCTTCTGCCTGAGCAGGCTTGTTCACGTTCACTTGGAGGAACATGGAGCAGCCGAGTGAACGTTCAGCTGAGGAGACGGCTCAAGGTTTATTTTATTTATTTATTTATTTTACAGCTCAAGGTTTAAATCAGAGACGAAGAGGAGGCAAGAAACTCGCCACTCCCAGCAACTCCAGCGAGAGGGCTCCCCAACTGCGCCTCCCCCACTTCTCTGCTTCTCACGAGGTCGGAGAGCGTCTCTGGGCAGGGCCTGCCGATGCGTCTCACCTGAGCTGAGGAGACGGCTCAAGGTTTATTTATTTTATTTATTTATTTTACAGCTCAAGGTTTAAAGCAAAGATGAAGAGGAGGCAAGAAACTCGCCACTCCCAGCAACTCCAGAGAGCAGGCTCCCCAACAGCATCTCCCCCACTTTGCTGCTTCTCATGAGGTCGGAGAGCGTCTCTGGGCAGGGGCTGCCGATGCTTCTCACCTGAGCCCGGTACTGAGCCAGGTCTCACCTTATAACAGCTGAATTCTCTAGCTCCCAGCGTGCCTGCAGCTTGAGAGGAGAGAACTGAGAGCCATTGCATCCAGA
>NW_006208432.1:0-508 GCF_000334495.1 Tupaia belangeri chinensis
TATCATTACAGTGTATTACATTTCTTTTTCCGGCAGAAATACCATGCATATCAGTCAAGAAAAAAAATTACAATTCAGATCATTATCAAATAGCTTTTCATCATTTTATTATTATATTATTATTTTTTAAACATTCAATCAATATATATAGTTTGGCTTCCAAAAAGAATTTATTCAATATGAAACACTTCTTAGACCAGTCCAGTTGAGAATACTATATATGTTATCATCAACAGGTAATAAACCATACCTGCATCCCACTAATGTCATGCCACTCTATTTGTTCTCTTGCTATCCTTATTTATACTCTTCCCTTTTCCCACCACATTCCACACTGACTTCAGCATCCATAACTATTTTCATTGCTCTTAGGAAGTGAATATTTTTGGTGGAATTGCCATTTTGTTTATATTAATTCATCCAGTCCAGGAACATGGATGTCCTTCGACTTTTTTATGTCCTTATCAATATCTTTTAAAAGATTTTCATAGGTTTCTTTGTAAAGGTC
>NW_006208433.1:0-357 GCF_000334495.1 Tupaia belangeri chinensis
AAATTAAACTAGATCATACATAAGAATGAAAACCAGCTGTAGAAAACAGAATTGCTGACCTAAAAAAAAGTTCACCACAAAGACTGAGAAATTAGTCCAAGAAAATGAGAATAATATATGAGAAATACTAGATACTATCAAATGTCCAAATATCTGGATAATTGGTATCCCAAAAGGTAAAGAGACTAATAAGACTATTCCATGAAATCCTTGAAGAAAAGTTTTCAGACCTAGAAAGGCATTTAAAGATACAGACCAAGAAACTCATAGGACCCCAGGACCAGCAGTTGGTGTAATGCCTATATTTTTGGACTCCCATGTCTTCGACCATAGTTCCAGTCCCAAACCCGGTAGCTT
>NW_006208434.1:0-496 GCF_000334495.1 Tupaia belangeri chinensis
CAACAAGGTCAAGCGTGCAGGCCTGAGAGGAGACACAAGCCTATTTATACACCCCCCCACCCTAAATAACGTCTCACGGACACTGAAAATGCATTCAACTAAAGAACGAAACAACGTTTTTCTAGGTTAAGACACAAAGTATGTATTTAATATTTTTGGAAATAGAGTCCGTCAGTCTCAGACCATTAACTTCCAAGGATTTTACACAGAATGTTGACTAATTTAATGTGGGATACAGTAAATTACCTTACCAGAAAGTCAGAGTGGTTATTAATAGTAGCTTAATACATTTTAGTTCCCCCCACACACAAAATCATGTTTACACTAAAAATGACACTTGTTTAATAGAACCAATGCAGAACCTTTGACATCTTTCAGTGAATGGCTTTCATGCAGAGTAATGTGATGAGACTTGCCAATTTGAACTTGTGGGGAGTATAGCATAAGACCCCTACACGGAGGGCAGCTGAGCAGAACTTCCATTAATTACTGCCAG
>NW_006208435.1:0-1709 GCF_000334495.1 Tupaia belangeri chinensis
AGGAACCATATCACACCTGATTTGGTAAACATTATAAAACTCTGTATGCCTGCGGACAAAACAGTGGCAATAGGCACACCCCAAAAGGATACACAACTAAAAGACGTATGGAGAAATGTTCATAGAGAGCCACCATTGAAAGCCATGCTGTTTAGTACAAACTGAACTCTAAGCCAGAATTAAGCCTCAAGGAACCACATCACACCTGATTTTGTACAGAGTAAAAAACACTGTATCCCTGAGGACAAAACAGTAACAATAGGCACACACCGAAAGCACCCACAACTGAAAGGTCTGTTGAGAAATGTTCCTACGACCCACCATGAAGAGTCATGCTGTTAATTTCACACTGAACGCTAAGCCAGAATTAAGCCTCAAGGAACCATATCACACCTGATTTGGTACACAGTTCAACACTCTGTATCCCTGAGAACAAAACACTGACAATAGGCACCTCCCCAAAACACATACTACTGAAACGTCTCTTGAGAAAAGTTTACAGAGTCCCAACATTGAAAGTACTGGTGTTTAGTGCACACTGAACCTTTAGTTAGAATTAAGCCTCAAGGACCCATATCACACCTCATTTTGAACACTGTACAAAGCTATGTATCCCTGACCCGAAAGCTGTAACACTAGGCACACCCAACTAACACCCAAAACTGAAAGATACCTAAAGAAAAATTTATAGAGTCTCATCACTGTTAATTATGGTGTTAAGTACACGTGGAACGCTAGGCCAGAATTAAGGCTCAAGGAACCATATCACACCAGATTTTGTACAAAGTACAAAACTCTGTATGTCTCAGTAAAAAGCAGTGACAATAGGCTCACCCGCAAAGCACCCACAACTGAAAGGTCTGTTGATGAATGTTTATAGAGACCCACCATTGAGAGTCATGCTGTAAAGGACACACTGAATGCTCAGCCAGAATTAAGCCTCAAGGAACCATATCACACCTCATTTTATACACATTAGAAAACTTTGTATCTCTGAGGACGAAACAGTGACAATAGGTTCACCCCAGAAGGATCCACAACTGAAAGGTCTCTTGACAAATGTTCACAGGTACAGACCATTGAGAGTCAAGGTGTTAAACACACACTAAACTCTAAGCCAGAATTAAGCCTCAAGGAACCATAACACACCTGATTTTGTAAACAATCCAAAACTCTGTATCCTTGACGTCAAAACAGTGACAATAGATACCCCGAAAAGCACCCACAACTGAAAGCTCTGTTGAGAAATGTTCATGAACACTTACAATGGAGAGTCATGCTGTTAAGTACACACTGAACGCTAAGCCAGAATTAAGCCTCAAGGAACTATATCACCCCTGATTTTGAACACAGTACAAAACTCTGTATCCCTTTGGACAAAACAGTGACAATAGGCAACCTCCTAAAAGACCCACAACTGAAAGGTCTCTTGAGAAATATTCACGGAGACCCACCATTGAAAGTACTGATATTTAGTGCACACTGATCCTTCAGTTAGAATTAAGCCTCAAGGTCCCATATCACACCTCATTTTGAACACTATACAAAGCTATGTATCCCTGACCACAAACCTGTTACACTGGGCACAAACAACTGACACCCAAAACTAAAAGATACCTGGAGAAAAATTCATAGAGACTCACCGCGGATAATTATGTTGTTATGTACACACGAAACGTTAAGCCAAAATTAAGCCACAAGGAACCATA
>NW_006208436.1:0-10251 GCF_000334495.1 Tupaia belangeri chinensis
ACAGATTTATCTTTTTTTAAAGTATACATTACTAAGAATTTAACTGAAAAAATATAAACATACCATGTTCTGAATTAGTTAGCCCAAATAAAGCTGAAAAAAGTTGGTAATTAGGAATCTCTCACAACAGAAAGGATGTGAGCAATTAACCTAAATAAAACTTTTCTTCTTGCTTAAAAAAAAAAAATCCACATATACTATGAATTTTTTATTGTCCAAGCAGAATTTTAATTCTCATGTACAACATGCTACACTTTTTTCTTTAGGTGCTATTTTTTATTATATAAAGTGAAACAGATGGTTGGACTCTGGTTTGTTTTCTAACTATCAGTTTAAGTAATTGAAGTGAGAATAAACTACACTGGTCCTGGCACTTCTGGATTAACCAGTTAGCATCTGATGCTTGGGGTAAAAGCATTAGCTACTAAGCCCAGGCCTGACATACCTTTCTCACACCCATAATCAGACAGCCAAAAAACTGGCAATGTAATGATAATGCCTTTCCATCACTGTTGGCTGGTTTGAGTCCCACTTGCTTTTCTGGAAGAGATGTGGCTCTGTAGTAGGTTCTTCCTGTCTGCAGCCCCATCTCTTGTTCATGGGGTGTCCTGGCCATCTTGTCTTTGCAGGCTGCAGCGTCGATCTCTAGGCATTTCCTAAATAAATAATGATGCTTGCTCTTATGATTGTCTTATACAGATGCTTCTAAAATGTTTTGGCTCGTATCTCTTCAGGTGTTAGATTTTCACAGTTATAAAGACATCTTCTCACCTACAAGGTTTCAACGGGCTTCAATGCTTGAGCTTTTAGAAGCTATACTACTGTTAAGTTGCCTTTTTACGGTTGCTTTTTTATGGTAGAGCCATTTATCAGTCAAATCATTAGTAAACTTTGGAGTTGAGTGTGAAATGGTCCTCTTTGGTAGGTCATTTACACATCTTTATGAAGAAACTTTCCCAACTGATTTTATTAAATGTATGTCTTTTGCCTTGAAGTAAGTAATCCTTGCTACCATCAGGCTGTTCTGGGCAGAAACAGGTGACTCTGTCACTTGGTTTTCTGAAAAGAACATGTGAATACAGCTATAGGTAGCAAAGTGTTCGGAAGAGATAGACTGATGAGGCAGAAATGTCAGATTTTTTAAACTTTGTCCTAAATTTTAGCTTATATTTTATGTGATGCACCCAGGATGCAAGGACTGTTTTATAGCATAATTATGGAAAAAAAATGCAGTTTTCTATCAATTGTAGGATTTGTCTAGAACATCTTTATTTAGATGTCTTGAAACTGATTGTGATAGATTTTTCTCTAGTGTACTGGTCAAGAAGGTGGAGGTAAGACTAATTCTTAGAATTGAGGAAGATATTGTGATGAAAGAGAAATAGTTTCCTTGACAGACTGCCCTTACTCAATAAGAGAACTGGGTTTATTAATTTAGGATAAGCAGGGCATGAAACATTATATTGGCCTTTGAAAGGTAGAACTATAAACAGTCCATTCTCACCATTTTACTTCCTTGAGTGAGTGACCAGCAGCAAGTTATCTGACTTTGGCTGGCAGTGTAAGGGTCCAGAGATCGGTTTAACTGATGGAGACACAGAAAAGACAGCGACAATGCAACTGCAAAAGAGGCTTTTATTTTTCCAGCTAGCTGGGGTCCAAGTTTCTGCCTGTTGCAGCGGGCCTTCACAAGGACCCTGTGCCTAAGAGAAAGGGATCTTTTATAGTTCAGGATGTTCCCTAAAATGTAACACACACAAAGGAGGGGGGATATGAGAAGCCAGGGTCCAGCCTGTTCAGGTCTGGATATGGGCTCTCAGCCAAGGGTTTGGATGACCTTGCCTCGGAGGTGCTGGGCCCTCCCGTTTTCCACTTATCTGAGAGTTCCCAGACTCCTGGTTTCCATCCTTGAGGCCCTAACAAAGTGGGCTCCATCCTTGAAGACTTAACAGGGTAGCAATTAAGCTAACTCGGCCCAGCATTCCCTAACATGGCGGTGATTATGCTAACTTGGCCTAACAGCAGAATGGATTTTTTTTTCCCTTTCCATTTCATAATTGTCACAGGGTGTATGTATGAGAGAGAGAGAGAGAGAGAGAGCAAGAGACAGAGAGAGAACATCCCCTAATAGGTGCTTTCATTTTACACTGTAATACCTTCTCCTCCATTTCTCCCTCTTACTGGGATTTTGAGCATGCATGCTCATTTTCTTTTAAGGTTATTGCCATAGGGTGTGTTTGCTCTCCAGAAAGAGAGAGAGGGAGAGAGAAATAACCTCCCAGTGGGGCTGGCCATGGTATAATCCTTTCTCCATTCTCCTCTTAGAATTTTTGAGGTATACATGCACATGTACCCAGCATGATTTTCAAGCCACCAGATCTGAGACTCAAACTGCAGTCAGCTGTGTGGGAGTCCAGTGCCTTGACCATCGTGCCACCTATTGGCCCCCACATTTATATTTTCCAAGTCTCTGGGACAGAGGTGCAAGCCAAGGGCCATGTGGGATCTGCCTCCTTTAACCAGTAAACTATAGGGCCAGCCCTAGATTCTTAATACACAAAAGACACTTACAATAGTTTCATTGAATAGGGAATAAAGTCTGGAAAAAATTCCAACATTATTTAGCATTAAGGCTCTACTCTGTCATTACATTATTCCAGGCAAACATTTTGCTACATCACATGAACAAAGTCTCTAAGACTCGATATACAGAAACTAGGAATATTGACAAAGATGTAGAAACAGAAATTGAAAAAAAATCTGCCAAGTGAATGCTCCACATTATTACTACGTTTTTCCTATTGGGAACCTCTGAAGGTGAATGGATTTTGTTAGTATTTGTTTTGATTTTGGAGATAAACAAAGGCAAGACCAGATTTACTTAGGGGAGTCAAAAGAAGTTAGGAAGGGGTAAATGATCTGCAAAGAATGGTAAAATTAGAGTTTTTAGGAAAAGACACTTGGAAATGATGCTGTGTGATGTTGGCTAGTTGCTTGTGTCCTCTGGGCTGCAAACGTCTTACCTATGTGAAGAGCAGTGCTGATCTGCAGGGCAGGAGATGGTGATAGAAAGGCACTGGGTGCAGACAACAGACAGTGCATCATCTGTAGAGAATTTAAATGGACTGAAAGCCAGTTTCTTCTTTCGAAAAAATAAATTGCCTTGCACAGGCAATTCCAAAGGACATTAGTGATAAAATCTTGTAATCCATACCACAGGGCGGGCCACTCGCCCTGGCCCCCATTTTAATGAGCCCTTTTCTTCTCTTTACCTCATGACAGCGACCTTGGCAGCTGAAACAGTGCTCGATGTTCTTAATTTCACTGCTGAATCTAAAGAAATGGGAGCTAATGCTTTTCTACATTAATAGTGATAACTACAACATGACCAAAATAAAAGCATTAGCAGAGAGTGCTCACTGAACAATTTTGGCAATCCAGCACTTGACATCGATAGTTGCATTTCTCTTTACCACAATCTTTTTTTTTTTTTTTTTTTGAGAGATTTTCACTGTAGGGCGTGTGCGCTCGCCAGACAGACAGAGAGAGACATAGAGACAGAAAGCGAGAAATCACCCCCCAGGGGGGATGGTCACGCCGCAATCCCTTCTCCTCCATTCTCCTCTCGGGATCTTGGGCACGCACGCACACGCGCCCGGCATGAGTTTTAAGCCACCGGGTCCGGGACACGACCGTGGTCGACTACGTGGGAGTCCAGCGACATAGCCATTACGCTAACTGCTGGTTCCCTTTACCACAATCTTAAAGCTATCATTACTGTATTTTTCAGCTGAGGGAATTAAAACTTTGAGAAATTTAGAAGTTTGTCCCAGGTCACCCAGTCTATTGTAGAAGCTGAAATTCATATTTAGTTCTGTCTGATTTCGAATCCTGCAGAGTTTTCCACTGTCAATGCACTTCTTTCCACTAACTTTACTTGATGGTCTTTGGAGAGTGATTTTTTTTTTTTTTTTTGGAGAGGTTTTTGCTACAGGGCGCGTGCACTTGTCAGAAAGACAGAGAGAGACAGAGAGACAGAAAGTGAGAAATCACCCCCCAGGGGGGATGACCACGCCACAATCTCTTCTCCTCTGTTCTCCTCTCGGGATCTTGGGCACACACGCACACATGCCCGGCATGAGTTTTAAGCCACTGGGTCCAGGATGTGAACTGCGGTCGACTACGTGGGAGTCCAGCGACATAGCCATTATGCTAACTGCTAGTCCCAAGAGAGTGATTTTTTTATGAAACTGAGTAATAATTATATTTTGCTTTCTTTCCTGTCTTTGCCCCTATTCTCATAAGAAGAGCTTTCTTACTCTTCACCTCCTCTTGATGCTGTTGGCAAGTCCCTCCAGCTTGCTCTCAGACAGGTGTGTCTTCTCTGACAGGTCCCATAAGGCACTCACAACAGTTTAGGGAATAGACATTTAATCCATCACTTTCTACCTTTCCATCTGCAGGCTAGGAAGCCAATGATGAACATGGGTATACAAATTGGATATAACCTAGTTTACTCTTGTTAATTGTGTCAGGTCTGTCGTTCAGTCACCAAGACCACCTTGTTGTTGAATTCCAACTTGGAAAATCTACAGCAAGGAGGATATCATGACTCCCCCCACGCCCCCCTTTTTAAAAAAAATAAAAAGCAATGTTAAGGAAAGTAAAGAGGAAAATATGGGTATCAATTTGATTTCCTCTGACCGTATTTTGCACAACAGTATGACTTGTGGCCCTTAAAGAGCGTAGCAGAATAAATTCAAACCTAGGCCATTCTTTCAACATCAATTTGAATTGCAATGGATTAGACAACTATGAACAATGATTAAAGAGTGATTTTACAATGAATATTTGATGTTACTGAATAATTATTTAAAATTTAATTTTGCATATCTTAAAATATTCTACATAATTAAGTTTAGATAATTAATTTTGCATTTCCTAAAACTGGTAAGAACCCTGTCCTCCATTACAATAATGATTATTAAAAATTTGTTTTAGTTTCTTCCAAATATTTAATCATGGCTATTTTAGATCTTTACAAAGGAAAAACTCCAAAATCCCTGTGCTATGTTATCATGCAAGTATTATGCTATTATTCACAGTGATGGCACAATCAAAATGCATAACCAGATGAAACAGAGAGAAAATAGCAGCTCCCAAAGGGTGTCGAAAACTGTGTTCTACATTCAAGGCTATACATCGTGATACATTAGGCAATTTAATGAAAGCAAACAACTAGTATAATTTAGATACATGCAATACTGTTTACTAACTGATTTTGTTAGTATGTATTATACAGAGTATGACTTTCTTTTGTATTTTATAATTAGACTAACTGTATTTTTTTTTTTTTTTTGGAGAGGTTTTCGCTATAGGGCACGTGCACTCGCCAGACAGACAGAGAGAGACATAGAGACAGAAAGCGAGAAATCACCCCCCAAGGGGGGATGGTCATGCCGCAATCCCTTCTCCTCCATTCTCCTCTCAGGATCTTGGGCACACATGCACACGCGCCTAGTGTGAGTTTTAAGCCACCGGGTCCGGGATGCACACGAACCATGGTCGACTATGTGGGAGTCCAGTGACATAGCCCTTACACTAACTGCTGGTTCCCTAATTGCAATATTTTTTGAAGCTGCTTTTGTCTGTCTACATCTATGTTTATACTATCAGTCATGTCTATAGTCTATTTATCTCTCTCTCCATCCATCCGACCATTCCGAATAGTTGCTTTAAAATATTTCTTAGAGAAAACAGAACTACATGTCTTTACTATGGGTTATGGAACACTAAGATGAAAAAAAGAGGTGGACATTTTGTAGAAATGGTATATATATATCATGATGCAATTTTTGCATAGAAAAACAGAAAAATATGTCATGACTTTCCCAACAACTTAATAGATCAGGTGCATACTGTCAGTCTGGAAGCCACATACCTTCGCTGATTCCTTATTTCAATGCGAGCTTTGGTGGTGAAGGACACTATTTTACTTTTCACTTTTTCATGTGGAGGATCTTGGCTAGCATACTATTGTCTCTTTTCTTGACCCAGGGAGTAATTTTCTCCACTTTGGTTTTTCGCTCTCCTACTCAGATGAACTCCAGGGGATGGGAAAAGCCTGTAGTCCTGTGTGTCCCTGGGTGTGTGTCTGTCTAATACAGGGTGGGGTGCTGGGAGGCCTTTGGATGCAGGTTTAATGCTGCCTTCTCTGGTCTGCTTTATTAGGAATAAAGCTGTTGTTTAAATCTCCATCTGTCTAGTTCCTATAATCAGCTCAGAACCTAAGATGGGAAGAGCAGGGTATTATTTACTGATCCCATAAGATACCAAGGGTGATGTTAAAGTCCTTGGAGCATATGTTTCCATGAAATGTGGAAAATAAGGCCAGCCTGTTATAAACTTAAATAAAAGTGTGACTGAATTACAACCAAATTAACACCATTGCACTTTTAAACAAAACTCTATTTTAAAAATCTCTAGCATATGGACTAATTAAATATCAAAAGCAAAATCTAAAATAACTTCATTTTGATATTCTTCCTCCCGATTGGAGATAGTGAAACCATTTTGATTCAGTATGTAAATCTCATGGTTTATTATTTCAAAAATAGTAATTTAGGCATTAGGTTATATTGTGGGTGATTGTATATTTTGTCCATTCAAAAAAGTTCCCCCCATTTTTATTTTAAGAGAGATTTTTTTGCTTTAGGGTGCTTGTGCTCACCAGAGAGACAGAAAGCGAGAAATCACCCCCTAGGGGGATGGCCACGCTGCAATCCCTTCTTCTCCATTCTCTTCTTGGGATTTTAGGCATGCATGCACACATGCTCAGTGTGTTTTAAGCCAGCTGGCCTGGGACTCAAACCATGGTCAACTATGTGGGAGTCCAGTGATGTAGCCATTACACCATCTGCTGGTCCCAGAAAAAGCACCCTTCTTAAAGCTATTTCCTATTGTTTCTGCCTTCTTGCTTTCCGTAATGCAAAGTTAATCTAAGAATTAATGTATATAATTTATGTACCAAAAATCTCAAGTTAAAAAAAGGAATCTTTATGTTAATTATTTCGAGGGTTTCATATTTATCTAATCTTAGGTCAAAGACGATTTAAATTCTTGAGAAAGACCTTTTACAATATATGCTTTACAGCTTACAATATGTAGGATTTATGACAACCTTTTAAATGTTTCTCATTTCATTAAATTTCTTCTTTAATTTTATGTTACCAATTTTAACATTCTGGCAGTAAATGGAAACTTTTGCTTTCCTTTTGTAAAAGATTTGATAAAGTTGTGGGATGTGGTTGCCTTGCCTTTCAATTTTTTATATGTTCAACATTTCTTCCAGTAAAAAGAACTCTTAAAATGCCAGATTTTCTGTTTCGGTTTACCAAGTTACATATGCTCTATTGCAAATGAGTTCTGCCAACAAGAAATCCATAATTAAAATATCAGTGAGAATTGAAGTGCTCTTTATAACACTTGAGACTGCTCTATTAATATGAGGGCAAAAAGATTGAGCTATTATGTTCCCAGATGGCATCAGGCAATGAATGGACAGTCTTTGCTAAAGTGGTCTTAAGTATATTTTTCCTGATGGTTAGGTCTAAGAGCAACCAATTAATACTGGTTAATTGAAGTCCCTGAGTAGCATTTTAAACTCAAGTTTAAATCTCTATGCTGCAAGTCAGCAGGTTCCTGTTAATTGGCAAGAAAAGTAGTATGTTTTATAGAGATACAGCCTACGGCTGGCCCTGTAGTGCAGTGGTAAAGAAAGCCAAATCCCACATGGCCAACCACAGTTCAAATCCTGGCCCCTGCCATATGCTGGACATTTGTGTGCATGCCTGACAGGATTGAGAAACAGAGGGTGAAGAATTGTGATATGACTGCACTACGTTGAAGGATGCTTTCTCTCTCTCTATCTCTTTCTGGCATGTGCAGGCCCTCTTAGCAATAATAATAATAACAAAAGATACATTTTTAATTGTCTTTGGAGATAAAATGAAGAGTTAAGCTAAGTCTAAATATAAATTTATTCTACTTATCTGCAGGTAGAAATGAATTTTCCTGAGTTTTAAAGAAACCTCTAAATGTGTATTAGCACATGATTGAGATTATTAGAAACTCCACACAAATTTCCACACAATAATAATATGACTTCTCACAGAAAATTGGTAATTATTTCCATCCAATAGGAATTTTATTTACTTAGTCCTTTGAATTATTATTATTATTATTTTAGGTTTTTGCCATAGGGTGCATACATTCACTGGAGAGACAGAAATAGACCATGAGAGAGAAAGTGAAAAATCAACCCTCAAGGGGGATAGCCACTCCACAGACCCTTCTCTACTCTTCTCTTGGGATTTTGGGCACGCACACACACTTGCCTGGTGTGACTTTTCAAGCAGCCAGGTCTGGGACTCTAACCACAGTTGGGCATGTGGGAGTTCAGTGCCTTAACCACCACACTACTTGCTAGCCCCCGTTTGACTCTTTTGGGAACGTCTTTTCTTGGAATGATTATTTGGCCTTCATCATATCTTACTTTTCCACATTCCTTGCGTAGCAAAAAGAGCAAAGACTTTGAGACAGAACTGGATTATATCTGGCATTAGCGAGCCATAGAACTTGGTTAGTTTTCTCTTAGCTTTTCTGAATCTCAAATTTTTGGCTGTTAAATAGAGCAAACAATAAGTATATCACAGAAAATTTAGTAAATTATTTGAAAAGTCTTCTGTAAAGACACCAGAAGTAGAAGCTCAGTACTTTAAAAAGTATGTCTTGGCCAGCCATGTCAATGTGTGGTTATGTGTTCTTTGATGCTGAGGCCATACAGGAAGGTCCTGGATTTGAGACCAAGTTTTCTTTGTGTGTGCGGATGATTGGGCTGGCTGGGGCTAGGGGCAGAATTGTTGCATACAGCCCCCTGCTTCAGTACACCTCTCTCTCTCCTTGTCTCATGGGAGAAATAACAAATCAATTAATGGGGCCAGCAGTTGGCATAATGACTATGTCGCTGGACTCCCATGTAGTCGACTGTGGTTCAAGTCCCGGACCCGGCAACTTAAAACTCATGCCAGGCACATGTGTGTGTGTGCCCAAGTTACCGAGAGGAGAATGGAGGAGAAATCACCACTGGGAGGTGATTTCTTGCTTTCTTTCTCTCTGTCTCTCTCTGTCTTTCTGGTGAGCGCATGCACCCTATAGCAAAAAATCTCTCAAAAAAAAAATTATATTACCAACTAAGGTATGCTATGCTCCAGGGACAGAAATGTGATGCTTCATTTTAGAGTGTAGGAGTAAATATTTGTTGCTGATGATGACAGATTCTTTTTATGAAGATTTTTTTCTTTGCGTAGTCTGAGTTTGATGAGGGTCTTCCGTGACTGTGAAGACTATCCATATTAGTCTTTTGACTAAAATTGCTTTGTAGCTTTTTATTTGGCTCTTTTGGTTCTAGATTAAAGAGAGATGAGGCAAAATGTTGGAGACATTTCCTGTTTTTAGGAGTTGAGGCTCCCTCTGTGCAGTCTGGAGACCGCAGTTCTTAGTCTCCTTTGTCTGCAGGATTTTGGTTGAAGTCTGTCAATTAGAGGCTTTTATAAAGATTCAAAATGGGAAAAAGGAGTTTCATCAGTTCAGGCACAATGGGCATCAGCAGATTGCAGCCATGGGCTTTGTCACAATTTGGGGTCCTCTCACTCAGAATACCTCTGCCCTCCTTGGCGATGCAGGTGGATGGGATCACTGGTGGCAGCTTTCTGTAACCCTGAAATTTTAGTTTTCTTGGGAGGTCTTAAAATGCCCAGGGTGGAATCTCTTTAATGAATACCTACTACAAACTTCTTCACTTAAATAGCTGCCTTAGAAAACTTTTTACCCATTTTTATAAGCAAACAAACTAAATCTAAGCCTGGTATATGTACTTTAATTTATTTAAGTATAAATTACTTTTTATTTATTTGATTATTTTGATAATAATATCTTCTACATGGTATTACTTAAGTGAAATCTTAAATAAATTATAGCACTAAAATTAGTTTTGGATTAGCCTTGTAGCACAGAGGTTAAATGCTATGTGTAGGGAGCTAGATCCCACATGGCCTACCATTTTTTGAATCCTGGTCATGTCCCCTTCTCTCTCTCTCTCTGACTGTTTCTGGTAAGGGCTTGTGCCCTATGGCTAGAATTAGGGGAACAAAAAAAAAAAAAAAAAAAAAAAACCGTGACAAAATCTCTTTT
>NW_006208436.1:10455-28618 GCF_000334495.1 Tupaia belangeri chinensis
AACCAAGAGTCAACTGCATGGAAATCCAGTGACTTAGCCATTATGCTATTTGCTGGTTCCCAGTATCCTGTGTTTTCACACCAATGAATTTTTAAAAATTTGCCAGAGAACATCATATGTGCCAGAGAGAGAGGGAGGGAGGGAGAGAGGGAGAGGGGGAGAGAGAGAGAGAGAGAGAGAGAGAGAGAGAGAGAGAGAGAGAGAGAGTCAGAAGGCATCCCCCATAGGAAATGGTCAACTCACAATATTTTTTCCTTCATATCTATTTTTCCTTCATTTCTCTCTCCTTTGGGGATTTGGGCACACATTCACATGCACCCAGCATGTTTTTCAGACTGTTGGGTCAGCACTTGAATTGCATAGTCAGCCATGTGGGATCTGGCTGCATTAACCACCAGGTCACAGGGCCAGCCCCCTGGGTTAACTTTTTACCAGAGCATATGGAGATAAATTAACTGGAATCTCTAATACTGGAAGCGGTAATCTCCTGGTAGCTTTAATTGTATTAACTAACTTTAATGATAGGTTCTAGTGTTATATTTATATAAGTGTATTTAGGATCTATTATGTGATGGTAATAACTGGCTTGATGGTATTATAAACTCAAAAGTTTTTTTTAATCATATCATTTAACTTCTTGAAATTGTTCACGTTATGCAATATTTTATAGATCAATCCAAGCTTTAAGCAAGTTTTATAAGACTGTGGAATTACTATGGCTGTATGGCGTGCTGCAGAGTTAGTAATTATGAGGTGGTGGAAGTCCCTGGTTCAGTATCTTCATTGTCCTCAAATCATGGCCTAGGTCTCATGACAGTCATGGGGGAAGGGATGGGAGGGGAGTGAGTGTATATATCTGCATAAACCTAAGCTCACTTAAGAGTTTATGCCTACTCATAGAGGTTCATAATCATATTCTTCATAACAGCTGTAACTTTATAACATTTTGTAATACTTACTTACATAGCACCCATAGATATTTTATGTTTCTTAAAGTCACCTTGTGAAATTATCAAGAAATATATTTTCATTTGCATTTTAAAGATAATGAAACTCATGGTCCAAGCATATTAATGTCCTGGCTAAGATTACTCAGAAACTTTTAGGCAGATCTGAGACCAAAATCTATTTGTACTGACCTCTAGCCCAGGGTTCTTTCTAATGTCATTTGAGCAGTATTATTGGGCTTATTTTAATTCTAGGCATTAAGAATCTCAAGTGGGAGAATGACACAGGTCTAACAGGTAATATTAAGAATAGAAACAATCTCACTAGTAGAAAATGATCGCGTATCTTTTCGTTTGACCAAGGCTGTGCTGTTAGCTATCCTCTGTTGCCAGAATGAACAACTTCAAAGAAACCATCAGCCGTCTGGCAAGGCTTTTCCCCCAACACAGATCCAGTGAATCTATGCCAAGCTATTTGTACCATCTGTTGGGCATGAGTCATTGGAGGGAGGACTGGGGGACAGCTGGAGCTGTCAGCTTTGAAATGCCACTTACAGAGGGAAATACCAGAATTCACATCAGAAAGGATCAAAACAAAGTATCTTCTGATCCAAAAGAAAAAAAAAAAAGTGGTTAAATATGGTGGCATTTCTGATGAAGCTCTTCTGTTTTGAAAGGACCCTTTTATCCTACCTAGTCTTCTTGTTGTACATTATGAAAAAGACATGAGCAGGGACTTTTCACATGGGAATACTGAAAGAAGCTGAGAGGAAATAAATATATTACACTGTGTCCTCTAGGTCTAAGGGCATGGGAGCAGCATCTAGAACTTTTGATTGATTTTGTATTAGAGGTAGACTTATCCATTTATAAATATATATTTTTTTATTTTTGGAGGTTTTTTTGCTATAGGGCACATGTGCTTGCCAGAAAGACAGAGAGAGAGAGAGATACAGAGACAAAAAGTGAGCAATCACCCCCCCAGAGGGGGTGGCCATGCTGCAATCCCTTCTCTTCCATTCTCCTCTCAGGATCTTGGGCACACACACACACACACACTCCCGGAATGAGTTTAAGCTGCCCGGTCTGGGACTTGAACCGCAGTCGACTACATGGGAGTCCCGCGACATAGCCATTATGCCAACTGCTGGTCCTTATCCATTTATAGTTATATTCATTTATTCATTCATTTAAGCACTCACTCACTAAATGTCTATTGCATTTCAAGTACTCATGGAGGAAAGAGAAAATAATTACCATTTACTTAATTTGTATCACATACAAGGTGCTTTAAATATGTACTGTATTTAATATGGTGAGAATCTAATGGTACAAGAATTATCAATTATTTTTTTCCATGAGGAAACTTAAACACAAAAAGGAATATTAATTTGGCCAAGGTTACCAGATGGTAAGTGACAGACTAAGGATTGTGGAATACTAAGGACTGTGGAATCCTGGCATATTGTTACAACTGATTACTAGCACAAGTTATAGTAGCTCCCTTTCTCTTTCCCCATGACAGAAAATGTTCTTAATTATTGTTAGAGTTTCCAAACATGAGAAGTCAGGCAGATCATGTAGCTCACTGGTTAAGTGCTATCTGTGGGGAGCCGGATCCCACGTGACTTGTGGAGGTTTGAATCCTAGTACCTGGGGTTTGAAAAATACACTGGGTGTGTATGGTGTGTATACCCCAAATCCTGATGGGATGGAGAAATGGAAGAAGAAGGATTGCAGTATGACCACTTATCATGGGAGGGTTGCTTTCTTTCTCTCCCTCCCTTACTGATAATTTAAGTGCACCCCCCCCGATAATTTAAACAAAAATGAGGAAATTATTTTCAACTAATAATTATTACTTTTATCATTCAACAAGTATATTTTCTTTTAGGGAATTCAGATAATGTAACAAAGCAAACATTATCTATAATTCTGTGTTGAGAATTCTAAAAATTAGAAATTAAGTGATAGCTCTCCACCTCCCAAATTTCATCCTTTAAAAGTAATCACTATTAATAATATATATCCTATAATCAAAATTTTTAGTTAAAATGGAATCTTGCCAAATGTAATAAGTATACTCCCCTCTTATAATTTAAACAAAAATGGAGAAAGAGGTCAATGCTAATCAGAAAAAAGGGAGAAACTGTTAGTACGAAGAGTCAGATGGAACAAAAGTTTTGAACTTTTGGACAAGGCGTCAAATTAAAAATAAATGAATGAGTAAATAAAATTTAATAAATAATTATTTATGGAAAAACACACTTAGAAAGTTACTAGAGAGGATGTGCGGTAGAAGATGGTTTTATGTACTGCTGTTGTAGATTAGTACAAAGTTTCGTTTAAACTGCCTGGAAATATATCATAAAAGACTAAACTGTTCATAATCTGTGGTATAATAACTTTGCTTTTACAAAATTAGGAAATAGAGATTGTGTTTAGTATGAGAAATCTTATTTCAGAATTAAGGGATAATAAAAGTAGATAACATATGCACATTTAACAAGTCAAAAAGATTCAGTTGTTGTATATTCATATGAAAACATACTAATTATCCTTTTTTAATAATAATAAAATAGAATTAAAATAAATAAAACAGCTAAAACCCAAAACAAAAACAACTCCGTGCTACCTAATAAATAAGCTTTAGGGCTCATATCCTAAAAAAAAAAAAAAAAAAAAAAAAAAAAAAAAAAGAAAGAAAGAAAGAAAGAAAAAAAGTATTATTAAACAACTGAAATATTTTTTTATGTTAAATATAGGCTGCTTCTGAGGTATGATACCTTAGTTCTCAAAGTATAGTGACGAGACCAGCAACATCAACTCACTTTGCACCTTCTTAGAAATGCAAGTTATTGAGTCTCACCTTTAGACTCACTGCATCAGAAATTCCAGCGGTGAGGGACAGGGAACCTGTGTGTTAACAAGTTTTTCAGGTGGTTTGAATGCTCACTGAAGTTTGGGACCACTGATAAAAATTATGAAAAAAATTACTAGGAGACAAATTGTTCACAGTAAAAAAACAACTTTTCGATTATCACAAGAGAATTATAAGTTTCAAGTTTTGAAAAATATTTTCAATATTTAGATATTAATCTCATCATTAGACAATTTTATTTTATTTTAATTATCTGTTGAATTCAGATAATTCAACAAAACAGATACTGTCTATAATTCTATGTTGAGAATTCTAAAACTCAGAAATTGAGTGATAGCTACCCACTTCCCAAATTTAACCATTTAGAAGTAACCAATATTAATAATACATATCCTATATTCAAATTTTTTAGTTAAAATGGAATCTTGCTAAACATAGTTAGCTGGAGGTTGCTTTTTAAAAAATAATATATTATGGATATCTCTCCAGGAATACATTCTTCTTCACTATATGCTTAATATTCCTAACAAGGATGTACCTTAATTTATACTACCATTTTATTTTGATGACCATTTAAACTATTTTCAATTTACCGTTTCCCTAAAACAGTAGTACAATGACATTTCTATGTCTTTATGATATTCATAGTAAAGGACTGAAACATATTTTTTGGTGAAAAATTGCAAATATTCAAATACATGAAATTAATTATTTGCTATTGTCTTATGTAGAAAAATTGGGTTAATCTCTACTGACAAAGGATTCTGTTCAATCATGTGTATGGTAATATGAAAGAGCCTTGCGTTATAAGAAATATTTTATGCATGAGGCCAGCATTTGGCATGGTGGTTAAGGAAATGAACTCCCACATGGCTGACTGCGGTTTGAGTCCTGGACCTGGCGGCTTGAAAATCATGGCAAGTATGTGTGTGTACATGCCCGAAATCCTGAGAAAAAAGTAGAGAAGGAGATATTGTGGTGTGACCATCCCCCATGGAGGGGTAAGTTCTTACTTTCCCTCTCTGTCTGTCTCTCTATCGAGCATACACACCCAATGGTGAAATAAAAAAAGCTTACAAAATGAATAATTTATGTGAAAATAAGTAGTCCAGTTTTAATAATTCCATTTACTTATATTAAAATAAAAGTCGGTCATAATGGCAAGGACAAATAGACTATACAGTCCTAGTAACATTCTCATATTTGTTAATATTAAGACCTATGAGTTCAATCATACAGAAAAATTAAATCTTAGTTGGATACCTCTTATTTAAACTCATTAAACAGTTTCTTTCTTCTTCTTCTTCTTTTATTTTTTGTTCTTTAGGTTTTTGCCATAGGGTGTGTGCATTCTCCAGAGAGAAGGAGAGTGAGAAATTGCCCCCAGGATGGATAGCCACACTGTAATCCCTTCTTTTCCATTCTTCTCTTGGGATTTTGGGCACTCATCAACATGTACCAGGTGTGATTTTTAAGCAGCTGGGTCCAGGACTTGGACTGTAGTTGGCCATGTGGGAATCCAGCACCTTAATGACCATGCCACATGCTGGCCCATTAAACAATTTTTTTATAAGAAAAAAATTTCACTGTGATTTATTTCCTAAGAAATACAGTAATTTTAATGAAAAAGATTCTTTAGGAAAATCAAAATATATATTATTCAGGTTAGAATATTCTTGTAAACTTAAATGCATAAATGTCTAGCATACTACATCCTTGTAACCTTGTCTCAACTGTTTTTTTCCCTATAACATTCAATTAATGGTAATAGTTTATATTTCTTAAAAGTCAACACAATGTACTTGAAAGAGTTTATAAAAGTTCTTAATTTATAGGATATTATATTCTATGTGACATCACATAGTCATACAGTATATTATCACTGCAAAATATGCAGTACAAATATACAATCATTAGTTAAGTCTTTTAGCGAAGATAATTTCATGTAACAAATTTTATTTAGAGTTTTGAAAGTCCTATTAAAATATTTGAAACACTTTTTAATTTTTTGTTTTTTGCTATAGGGCACATGCACTTACTGGAGACAGAGAGAGAGAGATAAAAAGTTAGGAATTACCCAGAGAGTGGTGTCCATACCACAGTCTCTTCTCCACTCTCCTCTCACGATTATGGGCACACATGCACACATGCCTAGCATGAAGCACTTATTTTAAAATTTTATTTCTTTTGAAAGAAAAAAAGAGAGGAGCATACCAGCAGAGTTATCATGCTATAGTTTAACCTGAGCCTCAGATAACCAGGATCACAGGTATACATGTGTGCATGCCCAGCATGTATATGGAAATCTTCGGATGTGAACCTGGGACCTTCCCAAGTGGGTCTAGTTTGCTGTTGTGCCACTATGCCATTGTATGGCCCTCCAAAACTCTATTAAAACATTTAAGTCATGTTAATTTAAAAACTTCAAATGGTATTTAGGTTCATTAGTCTTTAGGATAAACAAGAAATGCCTTTATCTTTGGGTTATGCTAAAATAACTATTTTTTTTTGTCATAAAAGCTAAGCAGGTTACAAATCTAAAAACAAATATAAAAATGAAGAAAAGAGATACTTATCCTAGCAGGGGAAACACCATGATCATGTAGGTGGTTTTCCCAGTTCGAGGCTCACCCATTGCTCTGTGGGTATGCTGACCTCTTCGATTTCCCCAAATGTGGGAAACTCAGCTGTATAATTTGTGGTGGTGGTGGGGTTTAAAAAAATGAAGAAAAGATATCATTTTACCATTATTAATTTTGTTCATCTTTTTTTTCTGAATTTTTTTTCTTTTTGGTTATAGGGCTGCGCACTTGCTAGAGAGAGACAGAGAGGGAAAGAAAATGAGAAATCACCCCTCAGGGCCAATGTATGTGCTGCAAGTCTGTCTCCTTGATTCTCCTCTTGGAATTTTGGGTATGCATACATGTCCTCTGGCATGAGTTTTCAAGCTACCATGTCCAGGACTCAGACTGTGAAGTTGGCTATGTGGGATCCAGCCACCTTAACCACCATGCCACAGACTGGCCCATGTATTATCATTTTCATATACATCTTTTTATTTTTGTCTAACTAACTAAACAATTTTGTATATTAGTTTTTCTTTTACTTTCATAGTATAAACTGCTTTTCATGCTGATTTATAGTACTCATAAACATAGTTTTTAATTATTGCAAATACCCCATTATGTTTGTCCATCATTAACCTACACCATTTTTTGTTGAACATTCACTTTGTACTCTCTTTTCCTCATAAATAATGTTAAAATGGGAATACTCTTGTATATAATGTTTTACCCATTGTAAGTGATTTCCTTATGATGTATTGCTTAAAGTTAAAATTCTGGATTAAATAGAATAGACATAGATTAAATAGAACAGACATAGAGCATTGTATTTTTCAATTTTATTTTAATAGTATAATACTAATGAAATTTAAAACCCCAAAATTCCACTGTTGAGAATTAAAGCAGAATATATATATATATATATCCCAAATTTAACCATTTAGAAGTAACCAATATTAATAATACATATCCTATATTCAAATTTTTTAGTTAAAATGGAATCTTGCTAAACATAGTTAGCTGGAGGTTGCTTTTTAAAAAATAATATATTATGGATATCTCTCCAGGAATACATTCTTCTTCACTATATGCTTAATATTCCTAACAAGGATGTACCTTAATTTATACTACCATTTTATTTTGATGACCATTTAAACTATTTTCAATTTACCGTTTCCCTAAAACAGTAGTACAATGACATTTCTATGTCTTTATGATATTCATAGTAAAGGACTGAAACATATTTTTTGGTGAAAAATTGCAAATATTCAAATACATGAAATTAATTATTTGCTATTGTCTTATGTAGAAAAATTGGGTTAATCTCTACTGACAAAGGATTCTGTTCAATCATGTGTATGGTAATATGAAAGAGCCTTGCGTTATAAGAAATATTTTATGCATGAGGCCAGCATTTGGCATGGTGGTTAAGGAAATGAACTCCCACATGGCTGACTGCGGTTTGAGTCCTGGACCTGGCGGCTTGAAAATCATGGCAAGTATGTGTGTGTACATGCCCGAAATCCTGAGAAAAAAGTAGAGAAGGAGATATTGTGGTGTGACCATCCCCCATGGAGGGGTAAGTTCTTACTTTCCCTCTCTGTCTGTCTCTCTATCGAGCATACACACCCAATGGTGAAATAAAAAAAGCTTACAAAATGAATAATTTATGTGAAAATAAGTAGTCCAGTTTTAATAATTCCATTTACTTATATTAAAATAAAAGTCGGTCATAATGGCAAGGACAAATAGACTATACAGTCCTAGTAACATTCTCATATTTGTTAATATTAAGACCTATGAGTTCAATCATACAGAAAAATTAAATCTTAGTTGGATACCTCTTATTTAAACTCATTAAACAGTTTCTTTCTTCTTCTTCTTCTTTTATTTTTTGTTCTTTAGGTTTTTGCCATAGGGTGTGTGCATTCTCCAGAGAGAAGGAGAGTGAGAAATTGCCCCCAGGATGGATAGCCACACTGTAATCCCTTCTTTTCCATTCTTCTCTTGGGATTTTGGGCACTCATCAACATGTACCAGGTGTGATTTTTAAGCAGCTGGGTCCAGGACTTGGACTGTAGTTGGCCATGTGGGAATCCAGCACCTTAATGACCATGCCACATGCTGGCCCATTAAACAATTTTTTTATAAGAAAAAAATTTCACTGTGATTTATTTCCTAAGAAATACAGTAATTTTAATGAAAAAGATTCTTTAGGAAAATCAAAATATATATTATTCAGGTTAGAATATTCTTGTAAACTTAAATGCATAAATGTCTAGCATACTACATCCTTGTAACCTTGTCTCAACTGTTTTTTTCCCTATAACATTCAATTAATGGTAATAGTTTATATTTCTTAAAAGTCAACACAATGTACTTGAAAGAGTTTATAAAAGTTCTTAATTTATAGGATATTATATTCTATGTGACATCACATAGTCATACAGTATATTATCACTGCAAAATATGCAGTACAAATATACAATCATTAGTTAAGTCTTTTAGCGAAGATAATTTCATGTAACAAATTTTATTTAGAGTTTTGAAAGTCCTATTAAAATATTTGAAACACTTTTTAATTTTTTGTTTTTTGCTATAGGGCACATGCACTTACTGGAGACAGAGAGAGAGAGATAAAAAGTTAGGAATTACCCAGAGAGTGGTGTCCATACCACAGTCTCTTCTCCACTCTCCTCTCACGATTATGGGCACACATGCACACATGCCTAGCATGAAGCACTTATTTTAAAATTTTATTTCTTTTGAAAGAAAAAAAGAGAGGAGCATACCAGCAGAGTTATCATGCTATAGTTTAACCTGAGCCTCAGATAACCAGGATCACAGGTATACATGTGTGCATGCCCAGCATGTATATGGAAATCTTCGGATGTGAACCTGGGACCTTCCCAAGTGGGTCTAGTTTGCTGTTGTGCCACTATGCCATTGTATGGCCCTCCAAAACTCTATTAAAACATTTAAGTCATGTTAATTTAAAAACTTCAAATGGTATTTAGGTTCATTAGTCTTTAGGATAAACAAGAAATGCCTTTATCTTTGGGTTATGCTAAAATAACTATTTTTTTTTGTCATAAAAGCTAAGCAGGTTACAAATCTAAAAACAAATATAAAAATGAAGAAAAGAGATACTTATCCTAGCAGGGGAAACACCATGATCATGTAGGTGGTTTTCCCAGTTCGAGGCTCACCCATTGCTCTGTGGGTATGCTGACCTCTTCGATTTCCCCAAATGTGGGAAACTCAGCTGTATAATTTGTGGTGGTGGTGGGGTTTAAAAAAATGAAGAAAAGATATCATTTTACCATTATTAATTTTGTTCATCTTTTTTTTCTGAATTTTTTTTCTTTTTGGTTATAGGGCTGCGCACTTGCTAGAGAGAGACAGAGAGGGAAAGAAAATGAGAAATCACCCCTCAGGGCCAATGTATGTGCTGCAAGTCTGTCTCCTTGATTCTCCTCTTGGAATTTTGGGTATGCATACATGTCCTCTGGCATGAGTTTTCAAGCTACCATGTCCAGGACTCAGACTGTGAAGTTGGCTATGTGGGATCCAGCCACCTTAACCACCATGCCACAGACTGGCCCATGTATTATCATTTTCATATACATCTTTTTATTTTTGTCTAACTAACTAAACAATTTTGTATATTAGTTTTTCTTTTACTTTCATAGTATAAACTGCTTTTCATGCTGATTTATAGTACTCATAAACATAGTTTTTAATTATTGCAAATACCCCATTATGTTTGTCCATCATTAACCTACACCATTTTTTGTTGAACATTCACTTTGTACTCTCTTTTCCTCATAAATAATGTTAAAATGGGAATACTCTTGTATATAATGTTTTACCCATTGTAAGTGATTTCCTTATGATGTATTGCTTAAAGTTAAAATTCTGGATTAAATAGAATAGACATAGATTAAATAGAACAGACATAGAGCATTGTATTTTTCAATTTTATTTTAATAGTATAATACTAATGAAATTTAAAACCCCAAAATTCCACTGTTGAGAATTAAAGGAGAAAATATATAAACAAAACATATAACTGAAATGTTCTATTAAATTATTTAAATCAGCGACCAGCAGATGGCATAATGTCTTGTGTTGCTGGACTCCCACATAGTCGACCATGGTTCAAGTCCTGGACCCTGCGCCTTAAAAACTCATGCTGGCTACGTGTGCATGCAGGCCCAAGTCCCAGGAGGATAATGGAGGAGAAGAGATTGCAGCATGGATTGCACCATCCCCCAGGGAGATGATTTCTCCCTTTCTGTCTCTCTGTATAGCAAAAATCTCTGTCTCAAAAAAATTATTTAAACCAAAACCATATTAATTTAATCTTCTCAAATGGTATTTGATTTGAAGGCTCTAAATATAAAAAAAAATAAATAAAAACAAATACTCAAAATGGACTATGTAACTTGATACTGAACTTTTGCATTCATGAAATAATAAAGCCTAAGTAGAGAATTTGAGACTTGGCTATTACAGAAACAGCCAGTCTTTCATGCATGAACATTTCACCATAAACAAGCATCCTAAAAGAATAAAGAATTTCTGTGTGGTGGATGTGGCCCAGATTACCAGTACCTTGTCTTGTTAACAAATACTCCTACACTAGTGATCTTGTTCAGTAACTTTTTGCCTGTTCACATTCACTAGCCATGTCCCAATATGCTGCTTTCATTCAAGGAAGGGAGGGAAAATAAAGTCAGAAGGTATCTAATAATTTTCATATTGACCGAATTAACGAACAGTATTTAATTTTCTTCTCCCATCTTTCCAACAATAGGTTTCTTGATTATTCTAAAAAAAAGAAAAACAAAAAAGAAAATCCAAAACAAATCATGCATGTCATACCTGTTCACACACGTCTGAGGATAAACCAGAATCCAACAGTATTGGAAAAGAAAAGAGTAGAAGGTAGTGAGTTTACTTTTCTCTTTCCCAATTAAGTTCAACACATTCCTTCTTTCTGGAGTGGCTACCAATCAGCTAGATTTCAACTCTAGACCTGTTGACTAGGGATAGGACTTCCAGCAGTGTATTCATAATTACAAAATTTAATTAAAGCAAAAGCAAATTACAGGTCCAGTGGAATTCATTATAGTGGTATTTGGTCCATATTTGTATTTTATCAAGAATATAAATTAATCTGGGAGAAGTTTTCTTTGCTCTTCCTCTTTGGGAGCTACCTGCCAATTTAATTTATGTATTCAACTCACATAAGAGGATACCTTGCAAATCCAGTAATGTCTCTGTGTTTCAGCATTTCATGACAGATATGGAGTGTTTATGACTCATTTTGTCAGAAAGGTGTTCATAAATGAAAGGAGATATATGAGTGTAATTTTTTCCCATCATAATGCTGTGTCACACTTCAAACTATGAAAATACTTTCAAAGAGTTTAACCCCTGTCTTCATCATGGACACCAGAATTTAGCTTGCATGAAATGTTCAGCATGGATTTTTGGGGAAAGCATGATGAGTGAAATAATCACACTCTATGGATGGAAAAAGAGGACTTTATAAATCTGACTTTAATAAAAATATACAAATATAACCTCTAGTATATGACACATATTTTCCTAAACTCTAGAATTTGCATTAACTCATTCAATCCTTACAATAACCATATGAGATGGATACTCTTATTATAGTTCTTTCATGGATGAAGAAACTGAGGCACAAAGAGGTTAAATAAGTTCTCTGAAGTCACACAGCTATCAAATGGTTGAGCTGAGAATCAAAGCTGTCGGTCCAAGTCCAGAATGTCTGCTCTTTATCACGACACCCCATGCAGAGGCTGGTGAGGAGACAGTATAGGGAGAGATTGCCCTGGACTATTTTCCTCACACAGATTGGGCCTAATAAAGTTTGAAGAACTATGTCCGTGCCATAGACCAGAATTACAAAGGTGCATGGGCTGTGCTTCCCAAAGTTCAGAATATAGGAGAATCATTTGAAGAGCTTGTTCAAACACCAATTCTCAGGTTCCATTGTCAGATGTTCCGCTTCAAGAGATTAGATGCAAACATCTATATTCCAGTAATTTTCCAGATGGTGCTGATGCTGGCCAGGCATCACATTTTGAGTAGGACTGCCATAAGGAACACAAGAACCCCAAGGAGCAGAGAAGTCACATCCCCAATGAGATGAGATGCAACTTTGACCAAGAAATAAAATATTTTTATTTTATTTTAATTTCGAATAATTAAAAGCCAGAATGACAATTGCTGACATTGTGGTATTTATTATCACAGTGGAGATTAATTCACAGAGGCAATCACTATAACTGGGGCTTCCTAGGAAAAAGAAGGTAAGTGATCACAGCCGAGTAACCAGCAGTTGAGTCAGTCCCAAAGAAGGGATGCAGATTTACTATGCGGATTTGCAAAGGAAGGTCTGGTCCTTTCAATGTTTCAAGAAGGCTGAGTATTCTTAAGTTTTACATTTTCTCAGGAAATGAAAAGTGTCAGTAGTTATGATTTAAAGTGAATACCTTTTTCCAACTGAGGGTTTCAAGATGCTTATGTGTTAGTCTAGCAAGTAAGTATTTGTGAAATGTTAGAGAGTCTTTTCTGTTACCTATATTTAATGTGTTAGGGCCAGAGTGGTCCTCTTTCCTGCCTATTCTTCCTTCTTTTGTTCCAGAAACATTGTTAGATCAAATACTACATACAAGACTAGCAAGTAGATAATGGGAATTTTTGAGTTTGTGATCTAATGGGGCAACCAGGCAGTAAACATGCAATGAAGCAAGTACTTTATCAATTAATTGCAATAGGGGTAAATTCCATGAAGCAGTAATATTTATTGTGTGTGCTGGGGCTAGGGGTAAGTTGTGTGATGGTAAATCTGTGAAAGACTGTATGTCATTGCTTAATACACCTCCCGTGGTGAAATCTCCATACTGGAGAAAGTACAGTTGCCTTTTTCTCTGTAGTATCTGTTAAATGAGTACATTGAATAAAAGAAATTTCTCTTGACTTGGGTTCAGGTTGTTTCATTCTTGAATAAGAAAACAGGGGGATGGGACCAGCAGATGGAGTAATGGTTATGTCACTGAACTCCCACATAGTTGATCGCAGTTCAAGCCCAAGAGCAGGTGGCTTAAAACTCATGCTGGGTGCATGTGTGTACATGCCCAAATCCCAGAAGGAGAATGGAGGAGAAGGGATTGTGGTGTGGCCATCCTCCCTGCAGGGAAGTGATGTGTGATTTCTCACTTTCTGTCTCTCTGGTGAGTGCACACGCCATATAGCAAATTTCTTTCTTAAAAAAAATAAAAATTTTTTTATTAAAAAAAAAAAAAAAAAAAAAAAAAAAAAAAAAAAAAGAAAAGAAAAGAAAAAAAAAAAGGAAAGAAAAAGAAGAAAACAATGGGATGTCTCCTATACTTTCAGATACTTATCCTAAATTTTTGTCTCCTGGAATCATTGCATGTAAATGTCTGAAGTCTTTGAAGATTAGTGTTACTTTTCTGTTGACCATGTGACCTACATGGACATGGCTTTATTCCATTTTCTGTTTCAGGTTGTAAAACGACTACAGGTCAAGGGCCCAGAGCTATGCAATTAATTTTCTCAGCACTGAGAGCTTCATGCACGATTAGGTGCTTAAATGGTTTTTCATTCTAAGGATGATGCTAGTGAAGTTTTCCTATGAATTTGATTGATGGTCTAAATAATGCTTGATTTTACAAAGATAATGCTAATGGCTGTGTTTAATACAGTGTTAAGAGGATTTTGCTTATAAGCCATACCTCCAAAAGCGAGTCAGAAATCCATAGATGGCATATGTTATGCTTTTCTTATGTCACAGGGTCATATGCTAATGTAGACTTAGCTATTTTTGGCTTAAATTATGGGTGATGGGGGGGGTGAAGGCCAAATGTGGGTTAGGGCAAGATGTTACAGCAGGTTTTTCAGACAATAATGTTAAATTTTAATAAATGTCACAAAGGTAAGGAAAATCATATTCTAAAGTGGTAAAATTATCCATACAGATATATTGAATCTTTTCTCTAAATGTTTTCTATGTAAGTAATAAGAAATTTGCAATAATTTTATGACTTTCTAACCCTCTTATATGTTTCAGCTGAGTACAAACTGGCTTCTTAAAAATCTCTCAAAGCTAATTTTTGTGTACTAGAATTTCAGCAAACCCTAAAAAGGACATAAAGTAAGCTTAGTTACTCACATAAAAAAGTTAGGTCAAGGTGTAGTCTATAAGGTGGGAAGAAACGGGCTACATTTTCTTCCAAAGAACAACCATGTTAACATCTATGAAACTCATGGTTAGAATCTGTGCCTAAGGGACCAGCAGATGACGTAATGGTTATGTTGCTGGACTCCCACATAGCTGACCACAGTTCAGTCCCAGACCCAGCAGCTTAAATCTCACTCTATGTGCATGGGTGTATGCCCAGAATCCTAAGAGGAGAATGGAGGAGAAGGGATTGTGGTATGGCCATTCCCCCAGGGGTGTGATTTCCTGCTTTGTGTCTCTCTGTCTCTTTAGCGAGTGCACATGCCCTATAGCAAAACTCTCTCTCTAAAAGAAAAAGAATCTGTGCCTAAAATGTAATTTGTTTTCTTTCAATGACTGAACCTGTTTCCAGTATCACCCACTTCTGCTCTTAGCTATCCTCGGTATTGTGTTGCCTGAGCGTGTACTAGTATGGGTAGTCCTGAGTAATAGTCTACAGTTTTGTGGTTATTATCCAGCCCTAGCATGCATGGTTTCTAGATTTTAGAAAGGAAACCTTACCTAAAATGTGAAGATTGCATCAGAATTGTTTTTTCACATTGGAATTCAGGGAGAACATATTTGCAGATCTTGTGTTTCCTCTGAATTTGATGAAATAGTAGTGCCAAAGGAGGGAGTTTTATAAGGCATGTAGTCTGTCTTCTCTTAGGTTGTTGGAAAAGCCATGACATGTTTTTCTATGCAAAATGCATCATGACTTTCCTGGTGACCCAATACAGCCATCTCTTTGAGGCTTGTTATTTTCTCATTGGACTTAAAAAATTTTGCCTGCAGTTCAATTCTGGCACAAAGCAGTAAGGGTGCCTTATTGTAAAATAGAACCTTTCAAGTGAGAAGGGAAAATAGTTTATGTTACCTGGGAAAAATACATGTACACACAAATACTAAAATTATCATTAAAAAGTCAAACTTCTTTTTTTTTGGAGAGGTTTTTGCTAGAGGGCACATGTGCTTGCCATAAAGACAGAGAGACACAGAGAGACAGAAAGATAGAAAGCGAGAAATCACCCTCCAGGAGGGATGACCACACTGCAATCCATTCTCCTCCATTCTCCTCTCAGGACCTTGGGAACGCATGTACAGGCGCCTGGCGTGAGTTTAAGCCACTGTGTCTGGAACTTGAACCATAGTCAACTACATAATAGCGACATAGCTATTACACCTACTGCTGATCCTGTCAAACTTTTTTTCAAGAAAAATAAGTGAAAGTATTCCTTTGAGCAAGAATTGGATGAATAGCAACATCTTAAAAACATCGAAGTGTTCTTATTTTTTTATTAAAATTTTAATTGACATAGACTCCTAATAATTGTACATGTTTGTGGAGGACAGTGTACATGAATGCAGTGTATAAGGATCAAATCATGATAATAAACATATCCATCATTTCAAAAATTTTCAATTACTTTGTGTTGTGAACATTCAAAATCCTCTCATGTTGCTATTCTAAAATATACATTATTTCTAATAATCATAGTTATTCTACTGTGTTATAATACTCTAGAATTCAGCCCATTTATCTAAGTGTTCCCATGTATCCTATAACCTCACTTAACTACTCCTGGTTTTAGATTCTATTTTGTGCTGTGTATTATTTAAAATTCCAATGGGATTTTCTTGGAACTTTTGAAAGAACATTGAGTCTTGGCGTTGGCTTAACTGTTAAGCTACTAGCTGCTTGGCATAAAAGCTATCAAACTGCTTTAGCCCATAGAAGCTTAGAAAGGTCTGCATTGCAGGCTTGCTGTTTTGTGACAACAAAAACTTGTTTGGCCATCCAGAAGGTGTGAAAGCTGATCCTTTCAGTACTCTTCTTTTTTCCTTATGGCACTAAATCTTCCCTTATTTACTTATCCTGTTTCTTAGCTAACACCCTTATCTGGGACTGTTTTCTGCTAAATTTGGAAAGCATTATGACTACTTTATTCCGGTTAGTGCCTACCATACACATTTGTTCAGCTTTTTCTTAAGGATGAATGCAGCTCAACTAAACTTAGATATTATGGATAAACACTCTACTTTTGATGATTCTCTCCTTATATTATCAAAATCCATGCTTGATTTACATAATTTTCTTTGGTTTACCTAGAACATATTAATTAGCTTTGATTAGGTCTTGATTTTTCCAGCTCTGTGGTTTTTATTTCTTTTACTCTGGGTCATTTTTCTGACAATATTTGTTGTCTATTGTAAGTCTCTACCATTTCATTTGTAAAAGTGATAACATTTCTGACAGTAATCATAGGAATTAAATTAAATAAACATATAAAAAAGCATAGCACTGTTGTTGTCATACAAAGTTTGGGAAAATTTTCCTTGGTAATTTAAGAAAATACAGATTTTTTTTTTTAATTAAAAAGGACACATCCAGATGACCAATATTATGCTTATCTGATGAGGCAATTATAAAATCATATTGGGGGCCAGCATTATAGCCTAGGGGTTAAGGGAGCCAAATCTCAAATGGCCAACAGCGTTTCAAATCCTAGCCCTGGCAGTTTGAGAAACATGAGAGATGTGTGTACATACATGTCCCAAAATCCCGATTAAGTGGAGAAACAGAGGAAAGGGATGGGGGTGAGACCACACCCAATTGGGGGATGCTTTCTTTCTCTCCTTCTCTCTGGTAAGCACATGCCCCTCTGGCAATTAAAAATAAATCATATTAGTATCCAAATTTTAAGGAGCAGAGAGAGGGACCAGCAGTTAGTGTAATGGCTATGTCACTGGACTCCCATGTAGTTGACTGTGGTTCGAGTCCCAGACCCGGTGACTTGAACTCATGCTGGGCGCGTGTGTGTGTATGCCCAAGATCCTGAGAGGAGAATGGAGGAAGAGGGATTGTGGCGTGGCCATCCCCCCTGGGGGGATATTTATCGCTTTCTGTCTCTCTGTCTTTCTGGCAAGCTCATGAGCCCTATAGCAAAAACCTCTCAAAAAAACCCCCAAAAAACCAAAAAACAAAAAAAAGGAGCAGAGAGATATTGAATATTTGGTGGAATGAGAAAATATGTTACTCACAAAGCAGTCTTCTAAGGATTTAAATCACATATATGCATGATGTAACACTCATTTTGTCAAACTTTCAAATTAAAGATTTGTCCGATATATTTTGTTTTGAAGGAAAATTTTCAAATTTTAATGATTTAAGTAAATAGTCAATTAATTCTCCCAATGAAAACTTAAATATTATAAATAGGGTTAAGACTCCTCCCTTGGGGGACCAACAGTTAGTGTAATGGCTATGTCGCTGGACTCCCACGTAGTTGACCGCAGTTTGCGTCCTGGACCCGGCGACTTAAAACTCACGCTGGGCGCGTGTGCATGCGTGCCCAAGATCCTGAGAGGATAATGGAGGAGAACAGATTGCGGTGTGGTCATCCTCCCTGGGGGGGTGATTTCTCACTTTCTGTCTCTCTGTCTCTCTCTGTCTGGCGATCGCACGCACCCTATAGCAAAAACCTCTCAAAAA
>NW_006208436.1:28731-62471 GCF_000334495.1 Tupaia belangeri chinensis
CTCACGCCGGGTGCGTGTGCGTGCGTGCCCAAGATCCTGAGAGGAGAATGGAGGAGAAGGGATTGCGGCGTGGCCATCCCCTCTGGGGGGGCGGGGGGGTTGATTTCTCACTTTCTGTCTCTCTGTCTCTCTCTGTCTGTCTGGCGAGCACACGCACCATATAGCAAAAACCTCTCAAAACAAACAAACAAACAAACAAAACTCCTCCCTTGGGACCAGCAGGTGGCATGGTGGTTAAGGCGCTAGACATTCCCACATGACCAACTATGGTTCAAGTCCTGGACCTTACTTTCTCACTTTCTCTCTCTCTCTCTCTCTCTCTGGCTTATCAAATTGGAAATAATAATAATAATAATAATAAATACTCCCCCCCTTACTCCCAAATAATTATCTTTACCCTCCCTAGAGTATAATTTTTATGTTTCATATGTACGCATCCTTCTTTTGTTTATGTATATGTGTAGAATACATAGAGACATGTCATTTTTGTTTAACATGTATTTAAGTGAAATTATACATATAGTTTATAAATTTCATTTTTTTACCCCCCAAAATGTCTTAATAGGCTTTCCATGTCAGTACATGTAGATATATCTTTTTAACTATTAGTCATTACAATGGACATATTACTGAATTCGGAGGGGAGGGCCCAGCTATTGTGGCCCAACCTGGAATACACCCTTGCATTGTGGCTGAGGTTTCAAGGGATCCCTGGGTTTTATTCCCAGGCCAACTGAAACAGGAAGGACATGGTGGCATGTACCTGTGGTCCTAGCTAACAGAGAGGCTGGGGCAGGAGGATTGTGACTAGTGAGACCCTACCAAAAATATCATTCTCTCTCCCTCTTTGTCTCTTTTTCTTTCTGTCACTATCATTTCTTTAATTAAAAATAAATAAATAAAAAGTTAGGAAAGCAGAACATACTTCATTAAAATTTAGTCCTTTTTCTAAGATAGGACCTTTTTAGGCTTCATTGTCATTGTGAACTGCCCTATAATCATTGGATCTCTTCTTCTCCGCCCGGCCCAGTGGTGGTACACAGGTGTCCTGGTTTTCCCATACCTTTGGTAATACTCAGTCATGTCTGCTATATCTTTTACTTGCAAAGCTTCAATATCTCTAGATTGTCATATTACATTGATTAGAACCTCCAGAACTGTTATGAAATTCTAGTCTGTTTTTAAATTTATTAGGAATCTTTCTAACATTTCACCACTTCTGATAGATATTTTCTGTCATTGGAACAAGTTTCCTTCTATTTTTCGTTGCCTTCACAACCTGAATACTCTTTCATCATTTTTAGGAAACTCTAATTTCTTTCCTTTCTTCATATTCGATTTTGGAATATCAGAATTATTTAGGCACTTCAGAATCTGTTTTCCACATCTCTTTCATTTTCTTTATTATGCATTTCTCTATATTGCAGTGTGTGACATCCATGGCATTCATTTTCCTCAAATTTAACTTTATATTGGTGATACTTGTATGTTTATTTACTTGTGATTCATGCTAAGAGGAAGATGTGAGATGAGTCAAAACAGTTTTTCTCCAACCTTTCCTCACTGAGACTCAGTGAGGAGTGGGAAACCCAGCCAGGCACAGTATTAGATGACTTACTTTCTGCATAGAGATATTTCTTTTCTTCTTGATCATCTCCAGCCACCAGTGTATGGCCCTGTCTCTGAACTGAGTCCTCACTCAGTGCTCCGACCTGCACGAGGACATCCTCATTGGATGACACATTGGGATACACAAAGCTGGGAGAGAGAAAGGACATGTTATCTATCGAATCTTCCTCCTGCACACTCCCAATTATTCATTTATCACTTGCCTTTATGGCCTCTGTCCTCTTTCTCATTTCTAAGGCACTTGGGTTTCCTCCTCCTAGAATAATTCTGTATACTTTTTGTTTCAGGGATTTTGAGTCATTTCCCTAGCTATCCTCTATAGCATGGATCCCGACCTTTGGGCTGCACCCTGGTACAAGTCTGTGGCCTGTATAACCACACCCCACTTCTCACCCCTATTCCAGCACAGCAGGAGATGGGCAGGTGGGAAGGCAAGTAATGCTTCAAAGTGTTTGCAGCTTTCTCCATCATGCCTTGCTGCTTGGGCTCCATCTCCTGTAGGATAAGATCCAATATTGGATTCTCATGGAAGCACAAACCCTACTGTATGATTGTTTAATTGTATACTACTATGCAGTAGTGGTGGAAATGGGGTGCAGAGTGGTCATGGTGTACTTGGATCATCCTGGGATGACCTACATCCATGGAAGGATTGTCTTTCATAAGGCTGGTCCCTGATGCCAGGAGGGTTGAGGACTGCTGCTCTAGAGGACCATCTTAATTTCCATTTTCTTTCCAGTAACTAGTATTTATCTATTTATCTGTTTCCCTTTCTATCTACTCATTCATATATCTGAATAGCTATTTTTCTAGTTCATGTAAGGATCTGTGATGGAGAAGAAGAAGGAAGTGCATACTAGGAAGACCAACTATCATCTAATTTCCCTAATATTTAAGTACTACTTCTCTGCTTCTAAATTACTTATAGCATTTATACCTCACAAGACAGCTTTAGGAAAGAATAAAGAAAAAAAACTTTTCTCTTTCTTATCCTTTCTTACTCTAAAATAATTTAGACCAAAAGTCATTTAGTAGGACTTAGCATGTTAGGTATTTGTTCTGGGAGAAGGAAGATGACTTTGGTGGTCCAGAGTAGAATGCAGAAATCCAAACTTGATAAAGATGCATCCACATGTGGGAATGGCCTGGAGCAGGGTGTTGAAGGCAACTAGGAAAGAGCGGGAGTTTATGTGGGAAGATAATCCAGAAGAGTGTCAGAGCCTGCGTGGGACAAAGAGGACATTCAACCAAAGGGCCACCTCACCATGGGTTGTTGGAGCCTCAGCAGTGTGAGACAAGCATCTGTGTAGGGGAAGTAATGAGTGGCAGTTGTGGTGATGGGAAATTGCTTATGTGATGGAGTTGTGATCAAATTAGGAATGATTTGGGAGTCAGTGTTCTCAGTGTCAGAGTAGGGCATTCAATATGGTAAGGCAGGGAGCAGCAGATGGTATAGTGGTTATGTCGCTGGGCTCCCACATGGCCAACTGCAGATTGAGTCTTGGACATGGTGACTTTAAAATCATGCCAGGCATGTATGCATCCATGCTCAAGATCCCAGGAGGAGAATGGAGGAGGAGGGATTGTGTCGTGGTTATCCCTGGTGATTTTTCACTTTCCCCCTCACTGTTTCTGTCTGTCTGTCTCTCTAGTGAGTGCACATGCCCTGTTGCAAGCACATCTTTAAAAAAATGGGGGAATTGAACTGTGGAGAATGAACTCTATAATGTTGGTTTGGTATTAGTAACCTTCTGATTTCAAAATAGGTTTATGTGTGCAATTGTGTTTCTTTGTTTTGTGAAAATCATATACCAATGAACATACCTAGTGCCTAGATGTTGGATTCTTAGAAAAATAGCTGATTTTTAGACTGAGGCCAGAAATGTACAAAGTGAGATGGTAACATCTTGTGTTAAAAAGCAAGGAAATGCACAATTACTGGATCATGTCAAATTGCCTGCCCCTGCAAAGTAAGCTTAAATATTAAAAAGAAATGGTGAGGGGCCAACAGGTGGCATGGTGGTTAAGGGGGCTGGACTCCCACATGGCCGACTGTGATTCAAGTCCTGAACCTGGATTGCTTTTTTGCTTTCTCCTTCTCTTGCTCCCACATGGCCAACTGCAGATTGAGTCTTGGACATGGTGACTTTAAAATCATGCCAGGCATGTATGCATCCATGCTCAAGATCCCAGGAGGAGAATGGAGGAGGAGGGATTGTGTCGTGGTTATCCCTGGTGATTTTTCACTTTCCCCCTCACTGTTTCTGTCTGTCTGTCTCTCTAGTGAGTGCACATGCCCTGTTGCAAGCACATCTTTAAAAAAATGGGGGAATTGAACTGTGGAGAATGAACTCTATAATGTTGGTTTGGTATTAGTAACCTTCTGATTTCAAAATAGGTTTATGTGTGCAATTGTGTTTCTTTGTTTTGTGAAAATCATATACCAATGAACATACCTAGTGCCTAGATGTTGGATTCTTAGAAAAATAGCTGATTTTTAGACTGAGGCCAGAAATGTACAAAGTGAGATGGTAACATCTTGTGTTAAAAAGCAAGGAAATGCACAATTACTGGATCATGTCAAATTGCCTGCCCCTGCAAAGTAAGCTTAAATATTAAAAAGAAATGGTGAGGGGCCAACAGGTGGCATGGTGGTTAAGGGGGCTGGACTCCCACATGGCCGACTGTGATTCAAGTCCTGAACCTGGATTGCTTTTTTGCTTTCTCCTTCTCTTTCTCTTTCTCTCTCTCTCTCTCTCTTTCTCTCACTCTGTCCCTCTCTGGTCAAATTAAAAAGAAGAAAGAAAGAAACAAGGGAAGAAAGGAAGAAAGAAGTTAAATAAAATAATTCTTAAAATAAAAGAAATAAGGACTAGCAGTTAGCGTAATGGTTTTGTCGCTGGACTCCCACGTAGTCGACTGTGGTTCGTGTCCCGGATCCGGTGGCTTAAAACTCACACCGGGCGCGTGTGCGTGTGTGCCCAAGATCCCAAGAGGAGAATGGAGGAGAAGGGATTGCAGTGTGGCCATCCCCCCTGGGGATGATTTCTTGCTTTCTGTCTCTGTCTCTCTCTGGCGAGTGCACATGCCCTATAGCAAAAACTGCTCCAAAATAAAATAAAATAAAATAAAATAAATAGTGGTAGCAATTTATTATAACTCATTGGGTATAATAAATCCATGAGTCTATATAAAAATAAATATACTAGAAGATTGATTAGAAATGGGATATTTACATAGTTTCATATATCCTTAAATATTTAACTCCAAAGGTAAAAAAATTATAAATTTCTAGTGGAGAAACCTAATAAAATTATCAAGGTTAACAATATCTTATACTAATAAGACAAATCAGATTGTGCACAAACTTACAGGATGCAGTAAGAACACAGAATCACTTCTGTGATATTCTTGCCAAAGATTTATAACCTGAATCTAACTGTGAGGCTATATCATATAGAGGGACGTTTTACAAAATAATTGACTGTAATGTAGCAAAGTACCAAGATTGTGAAAGTAAGGGAAAATAACCTATGGATAGCTTCCACATTAAAAGAGATTAAAAACAAACACACACACAATTCTAATTGGATCCTTTCACTCTAAAGGACATAATGGAGAAAATGCTGACCCTTGAATGAGGTCTGACATTAGGAATATATTGTTGCTAATTTTCTGTTTTGGTGGTTGTATTATGGTTATATGGGAGAATGTCGTAATTTTTAAGAACATAAAGTAAAGTTCAAAAACTAAATAATTAAAATGTACTAAACAATATACTTAGTATTCAGGGTAATAAGATATTAGAACGACTAGGCCAGGGACCAGCAGTTAACGTAATGGCTACATCGCTGCACTCCCATGTAGTCGACTGGTTCAAGTCCAGCAGTTAGCATAATGGCTATGTCGCTGGACTCCCATGTAGTCAACCATGGTTCAAGTCCTGGACCCAGTGGCTTCAACTCACACTGGGCGTGTGTGTATGCATGCCCAAGATCCTGAGAGGAGAATGGAGGAGAAGGGATTGTGGCATGGCCATCTACTCTTGGGGATGATTTCTCACTTTCTGTCTCTCTGTCTTTCTGGAGAGTGCACACACCCTGAAGCAAAAAACCTCTCAAGGGACCAGCAGTTAGCGTAATGGCTGTGTTACTGGACTCCTACATAGTTGACTGCGGTTAGCATCCAGGTTGCGGTGGCTTAAATCTCACGCCGGGCGCGTGTGTATGCGTGCCCAAGATCCCGAGAGGAGAACGGAGGAGAAAGGATTGTGGCGTGACCATCCCCCCTGGGGGGTGATTTCTTGCTTTCTATCTCTCTGTCTCTCTCTGTCTGGCAAGCACACGCGCCCTATAGCAAAAACCTCTTAAAAAAAAAAAATAAAAAGAATGACAAGGCCAGCAGGTGGCATAGTGGTTAAGTCACTGGAGTCCCAGAACTGGTGGCTTAAAATCATGCTGGGCACAATGTGTACGTGCTCCCAAAATTCTGAGAGGAGTAGATTTCCTCCTTAAGGGGGTTATTTCTTATTTTCCTTCTTATTTTCTCTCTCTGGCAAGCACATGTGCCCTATGGCAAAAATCTTCAAAAAAAAAAAAGATATCAGAATGACAATTTAGTCTCATGCTCTGATAAAATAAAATTTTTCTTTCTTTGTAACTATAATATTTTAGATTTTTTTTAAAAAAAAGTAATCCTAATGCATTCATATGTATTATAAAGAGTCAATCTTTATTAAATAGTTCTTTAGGGGCTTACCATAGACTGTGCTAAGTGTTATATTCTTATAGCAACATAATAAGGTAGGTACTATTACTATCCTCATGGTTCAGAACAGGAAATTGAAGCCAGAAGAGTTAAGTAATTTTTTAATATTTATTTGTATAGGAAGTAAAGGAATTGTGCTTTGAACTAAGATATTGATGTGCAAAACCCACCCTTGTAACTAGTGTTAAGTAAGCTTCCTAGTCTCTTGGCAATTCAAACTTTATTTCTATGATCATATCGGTCTTTTAAAAATATTTCCAGTAATTTGGGTCTAGGCAAATTCTTCCTGATTTATAATTTTTGTAACAGCTCTTTTATTTCCTAAGTCAGAGCTTCCCAACCTTTGTGCCATGACTGGGGAATATATACATTGAGATGGTGACCCTTGGCCATGAGTAGGTGACTAGTGGGATTTGGGATAGCCGTAGCCCCAAGGCCAGGCTCCTGTGGTTCCTGAGAAGTAAAGGAGATATATTATTTTTTAATGAACATCCTGATCTGATAGAGGGAAGCCATTTTGAGATAGTGTTCCTTTTTCCTTCAGCCCTTTGCTATTTTAGATGATGAAAATAAAAATCACCTCCTTGCCATAAATTCACTGATATGTCTCTTGATAATATTTTTTAGAAAGCCTACATCAAGTAGACTAGAAAATTAAAGGCAGAATCTATATGATTTCTCATTAGGTGTTCTGCTTTCTTCTCCTGCTAAATATGCTAAATTATTGTTTTTATTCCTGGTGTTGCTGTACACACACATATATATGCACAACACATACACTTGTGGTATCTTTTGTCTAATCAAGTCAAGACACAGTTTTATAGCTGCAGCAGGTTGACTTATGATGCAATTGCCAGTTGACAAGTAGTAATGTGGTACTCTGTAGGACTATAAAAAATACTGTAAAATACTTCTTCATACATAGTATTTTTTGTAGATTGAAAAATGTATTATTGCATTGTAGTGATGAAATGATTGCCTTTCCAAAGTATAATTTGGTCGATAATCATAATTTCTATTAAACAAATGTTCAGACAATCCTGCATCCATCACCTTAAATCCATTTAAAAAGCTTTCTACAGTTCCAGAATGTATGAATAACTTTTATGTTTAATATAGAAACTAATGTTGATGCCTCCCTTGGTATGAAAATGAGAAGTCTAATTTTAAGTAATAATTCTGTCAGTGTTATAAAGTGACTAAAAGAGATGTAGTGCTGCTGGTTGATAATGAATGTATTACTCAGGGCTGCTTCTGAGTGGAAAGTTATAATTAGAGTAAAGAAGCTTCTTTTTCTCATAACTTACATATTAATGTCTTTTTTCCCTTGAATTTTCCGGTAAAACATTATATGTAAGAAGGACAAGCCAATTTTAGAAGGATTATATTATAAAGATAGAGCAGACAAATATACTAGCAATTTGATGCAAGCATTGAATAAAATATTTTATTGATGATTTGTACAATCATTGATCTGCTAACTGTAATTGGTAACTAATCATGAATTAGAAATCACGTGCTTTAAATTTCATGCCCCAAATTAATCTTTTCATTTCAAATAAATAAGAGAGGTGGGGGTTAAAGTCATACAAGTACAGCCAGTATAAGAAGTTATTTCAAAAAATTTGTGGAAAAATGGAATTTAATTATGAGTTTATGTTGGTACAAAAAATATTTGAAATCTATACATAGTTCTTTTCATAATACATACCTTCTATCAAATTTTTGAAGTTTTTTTGTGTCTCTTTAAAGGCAACAGCTTTTTCTTCATCATAAAAAATCATGGAGAAATTAGCAGATAATACAAATTGGTATGTGATAAGAGAGTTACAGGTCATGTTGTAATTTCTTTTTCAAGTCCCCCTTATAAATTACATTATGGGCCATTTCAGAGAATCTTTTCTTTATAAAAATGGTATCTTTAAACTAGAGTGAAAAGAAAGAAAAACATCAATGATCTGATTTGTTCTTGAACTACTCTCTTAGCCCCAGCTACACATGAGGGGCTGGGAAGTAATTATGAACAGGACAGACACGGTTCCTCTGCTCTGATAACCTATAGATAGGTAAAAGATAGAGACGTATAAACAGACAGTTGATGCGGGAGGATCAATGCTAGGCCAGACGCAAAGGCCCTTGGAGGGAGAATGTGAAAGAAGCGTTAAACACTGAATGACAATGTTGGAAGTGTCTGGTTAGGGGGTCACAGGTCTTTCCTTGGAAATGGATGCCTAAGCATGTATGAATAGGAAGAGGTTGAAAAGAGTAAGTGGCATGTATGGTGACCTGCTAGCAAGCACAGGGCTTGTAGGGAATGACAATAGCTTAGTCAACTGTATTTTCCGTTGTGGAATACTCCCTACCACCCTGCCTTTCTTTTGATCTTAGGCTTCTTTCTCTTTGGAGCTTTACTCTACAAGCCTTTTCTTTTCATGGAAGATGTCATGGCTCTTAAATGTAACTGGTTCCAGGGCCGGCAGGTGACATGGTGGTTAAGGGTGATGTACTCCCACTTGACCGACTGTGGTTCCAGTCCCGGACCTGGTGGCTTACTTTCTCACTTTCCCTCTCTCTCTCACTCTGTCCCTCTCTGGTCAAATTTAAGTAAATAAATAAAGTTAAATAAAATAATTATTTTGAAAAGTAAAATATAACTGGTGCCAAGAGGTCAGATTCACTTTCATTCCAAGGGGTGTTTTTATTTGCCAACACATATCAGGGATTCTCGACATTGTCCCCAAGATGCAAAGAAACATACCTCTATACTGAGGTGGTGCCTGAGAATGTTTATGTTAAAACAACTCTATTCTTGATGTATAGCTCAGCCATGTTTATGAGCTACTGATTTTGTATCCAGTTAGGGAAATGTTTGTTCCAAATAGGTTGTTTTGCATAGCTGACAGGCTCCCTGTGGATTGACAATTTGCTTGGTCTTCAAATTTAATCACCCATCCAGTGTTCGAGTTCCATAAATGCGATCCCACCTAGTGTTGAGTTATCATCTAGAAATGGGAGCCCCATTATATCTCAGCTCTCCTCAACATTGGTTATTTTCTTATTATGAGTTATATATTCTCTCTACACAAGGGTGGGGCCTTCAAAAAGTTAATGGAAAAATTGTGCATTATGTAAAAACTATATGTAAATTTAAAAAAATTATGCACCAAAAAAACTTGTATTTAATTTTACTTTTCTCAAAAATTTTAAAGTCCCCTCATAGATGTTTATCTTTATATCTCTCAGTTTCTCATAAGAATGGTTGCATAGGTAGGTGCTTAATAATTATTTAATTGAATTTAATAACATTGGTGGTAAAGGAGGAGAGGAAACATGCTTAGTTTCTATGCCCTGTGCTGTATTATTTATTATATTTCATTTGTTTTTATTAATACAATAAGTCTCATACTGTCTCTGTAAATGTCTTGTGTGTTGAGCTTTTGTATATCACCGTCTTGGGCTTTGACCTTTTCCAAGCAGAATTAGAGTTATGAGAAATAGAAGCCAATATCAAACTTGTTTTCATTTTCTACTTGTGCCAGGATGTAAACACACATCTCCACAAGTAAAACCAAGGCTTCTACTGAGCTATCTAGCTCATTCTTTGATACCGGTTAATAAATCTCAAACTAATTTAATCTTAAGCTTATGGTTTTAGATGCTTTCTCCAGCAGGCACCTATTGGAATATTATCACTGTATGGAGTCTGAGAGGAATAGTAGAGGGAATAATGTTTATAGTGCTGACTTTATCAATAGCTCTGTTGCTTAAGTATTTTTATCTTTTTCATTAAAAACCACACGATCTCATACCATTAGACCCCAACTTCACGTTGAAGTATATCGGATTTGCTTTTTTCAAATCCTTGATGAGTATACATGATATCTATCAATTATCTATGTGTCTATATTTTGTCAGAGGGCATGCACACTCACTGGAGGTGGAGAGGAAGGGGGAGAGAGAGAGAGAAAGCACCCCTAATGGGGAATGGCCATATCTCAACCCCTTCTCCTCCACTCCCTCTTTTGGAATTTTGGGCACACTTGCACATGTGCCCAGAGTGTTTTGTTCAAGTGGCCAAATTCAAGACTTGAACCACACAGTTGGCCATGTGGGATCCAGCAGCCTTACCTACCATGCATGGGCTGGCCCATGATGATGGATTTTTATTTTCTCAGTATTTCTGCTCAATACAACCTTTACTGTGGTTGTAGCATACAGATTTTTTTTTAAACTTTTTAACTTTTTGGTATCTTTGATCTAAAGAAATCTATTTTATATAACAAATTATTAAATCTTTTTACAAGTAGAATGCTAATATTCTATTTGGTTAATGTTACAAAGAAATAGAAAACATTCTCAAATAAATTAAAATCCAGGCTAGTTCAATAAAAAATAATCAGTAACTGAAAGTACCTAGATGCAACAGGTGGCTCCTATAGGCCAGAAATCAATACAAAACTACAAAACAGCACTACTTCTATTAGGGAAACCAAGTCAACATTTATGTTATATTACTCTCATGATCAAGAAATATTTAAAACTTCTCTGGGTTAATGAAAATAATCATTTTATAGCAGCTTTGAAAAGCAGTTCTTGGTGGTGATGACACTTAGTGCATTTTGGACTAGCCTCATGAAATCAATGCAAAACTTCATAGGATTCATGTTCTTTCATTTTATTTCTGTTCTCTGGAGGGGTATATAATACCATTCCATGTATAGCAGTTTTTAATATTTTCCAAGTGTTATGAAATAATCTCTTTCTATTTCTACCCTTCGTGTCAGTCTAAACCCCCGAGAATGCTACCAAATAGAACATTTGCATACTTCTCTATCACATTAATAAAAAAACAGAGGCATGAAAACAAATTTGACTATTGAAAGAAATTTCCCTGTGCTATTTTTGTGACTTTGTTTTTGTCAATCTGAAATTATCTCAAAATGGAGTTAAAAAAAAAATACACGTTCTGTATAGTATAGAAAAAGAGAGAAAATCTTACAATGCAATCAAGTGGCAATAGCTACTTCAAAATATTCCCCCCATTGCATTGAACCAGATTAATTGCTATATATATAGTAAACTATATTGGATATGTCCTAAATAATCTTTCATAGAGTACCCCATAAAGTAGCAAATTTAAGAGAGTTATATTTGTATTGGTGTTTGTTTGTTTCTTTGATACTTATCAGAGGCACTATAATACCCTCACACCACATTAACTCAAAAATGATGAAATTGACTCTAATCATCTTTGCTTCTGTGGACTTGATGATACTAATAAGTAAATGCTGTACAGTTATTTACACTGCATTGACTTCTGAATTAGAATAGAAGAGATGAAAAATACCATTATCCAAGTGGAAAAAAAATGACCTAGTAGCATAATGTAATTTTCTATTAAAAATTATAATTTTTGCATCACCATAAAATTCATTTCAAAGGTGCCATTATATTTGAATCACCTGCCTCGTGCCATCAGACATGATGAGAATGGAACCAGCTTAATTGTCATTTTCCTGCACAATGAGTTTATAAAACAATAGAATGTAGTTCTTCCGTTGCTCCTGATGCAGGAGGCTCTGGTGTTTGGTAATAAAGCCTGTGTGCTGAGAGGGGTGGTAACTCGACGGTACTGCATCTACCAGATGTGATGCTCATTGTGCTTGACTTTTCGGCCAAATCTGAAAGATTATTCATAGGAAATTAGATTGTAAATGCAGATAGGATTTTTAATATTGTCCACAGTTTTCCAATTGTATAATGGAATGATAACTAAGCTTGGGATGGCACAGCCCTTACTAATCATCATACAGACAATCTTGGAAATAAGAGAGGAAGAAATCATTTCTACCCTCTGCGCATCCCTGAGGAGAGTAAGGCGAGTGCAAATGGATTTGCAAAATGGCTCCCATTACCCCATGCTGGCAGCGTAATTGCTTTGGTAGTACTCTTGCAGAATTTTCTGTCAGCGCTAAGAATGATACCTAGGAATTATACCCTATCTTCTCAAATTCCTAGTATATTTTTAACTATGTCACAATCCAGGGAGAAGTAATGTGAAAATATGAGGGTGGTTGCAGGATTGACATGTAACTGTGTTTTCCACCCAACCAATCCTTTCCTATCACAATCTTGTATTATGCCTTAGTTTCTTGATAGAATGGTGGCCAAATATTTATCAGACTCAACAAGACTACAAGTTAATTGTGTAGTCTTTGTCCCCATTTTTTTTGTGTTGAACATATAATCCTATTAAGCTCTACTGTCTTTTGCATAGGGTGTAGGGAGGTACTGAATTATAGTACATTTTTGCATTAGAGACAGAGACACAGAGAGAGAGAGGAGAGCAAGAAAGCACTCTCTATGGGAAATGGTCATGCTATAATCCCTTCTCCTCCATCTGTCTTTCTTTTCAAGTTTTGGGTGATGCACACACACATGCCTGGCATGTTTTCAAGTCACCACCAGGTCTGGGACTTGGACCACATAGTGAGACGTGGGAACCACCACACCACCATCAGGCTCTTGAATTACAATAAAATAGTTTTATCTACAATCATTTATAAACTCCCAAGTTATTGTAATTAATTCCTTGTAGAAGTTTTTGCCTTACGGTGTGTGGGCTTGCTGGGAGAGAAAGACACAGACAATAAGAGGGAAAGTGAGCAATCAGTCCCCAGGGGGGATGGCCAAGCCAATTCCTTCTCCTCCATTCTCCCTGGATCTTGGGTTAAGTGTTCACATGTGCCTGATGTGATTTTCAAGCCACCGTGTCCAGGACCTGAACCATGGTTAGCCATGAGGGAGTCCAGGTATGTGACCACTATACCATGTGCTCGTCCCTATTCTAATTATTTTTGAAAGTTAAAGGTCTCTCAGATTTTTACTATTGTGCTCATAATGTTTCTTTTCCATGACAATTTAGAGTTGAAGCAAAACCTGAATTTCCTATGTCACAACAGATTGCTAGTTTGTCCCACAACATCCGTTCTCCTGTACCCTAAGGCCATTGAAATTCCTATTTTTAGGTACACACCCAACTAAAGATGACATTTCCTGCCTCCTTTCCACCTAGATGTGAGCATGTAACTTAGTTCTTGTCAATGAGATAAAAGTGTGAGTGTTTTTAGTAGTTGCTAAGATTTTTCTTAGCATGTAGCATGGTATGCCCTTTTCTCATTCCATGACTCCTCCTTTATATTCAGACCTGGAAAACCGATATAAATAAAATCTACCATTTGAAACCATATGAATTAGGCTCTGAAAAATGGTTGTGCAGCAAGCTCAAAGTGCTTAGTTTCCTTGGGATTTCAGAAAGCTACATGCCAGTTCTGGAGTGTTTACATCCAGTAGGCTCAATGGAAATAGCTATTACATGAGCCGTGAGCTCTGTGTGGTATGAAGCTGACTTGGGAACTAGAAATAGGATATACCAGCTTTCTTTCTAGATGACAGAGAACATGTTTTTAGACCAGAGGAAGAGATCAGGTATACAGTAATATGGAATGTAAAAATGACTGACACCTTTTCTGGACCTGATTGGCTCAGAGGAAAAAGATGTTTTGGTTTTGTTTTTAGAAGGTTGTATCAGAGAGGGATGAATTCCAAAGATTTCATTTTGTGATCTGATTATTTAAGTTACAAAGTTAGTGGTGGCATTTGTGTCAACCCGGCACACATTTTATAGAAGAAATACTTAGGTTATTTTTTCTTTATTTTTAGAATGATTTTTTTTTTATTCCATTGCTCTTGGAATTTACTCCTGTCATATTGTAATTTCAAACAGTTGCTTTCTAAATATATTAAACAACTGTAATCCTGATAAGTTTTTTTTAATGATTTTTTTTTTGAGAGGTTTTTGCTATAGGGTGCTTGCACTCGCCAGACAGAGAGAGACAGAGAGACAGAAAGTGAGAAATCACCCCCCAGGGAGAATGGTCACGCCGCAATCCCTTCTCCTCCACTCAGGATCTTGGGCACACACGCACACGTGCCCAGCGTGAGTTTTAAGCCACCGGGTTCGGGACATGAACCGCGGTTGACTACTACGTGGGAGTTCAGTGACATAGCCATTGCGCTAACTGTTGGTCCCCTGATAAGTTTTTAAAAACTGCTACTCCATTGTAATATTGATTTTAGTACCTGAGGTCTTTTCCTTTTTTAATTTTTTGCGTTCTTTGTTTTGAGGAATCATTTGAGTAATATTCCGAGAAAAAGTATTTGGGAGGTAAATATTTTGATTTCTTTTATATGTGATAATGTCTTTGTTTTTATCTTCACACTTGATTCATAGTCTGTCTAACTATAAAATATATAGTTCTATGATAAAAATCCGTTTTTATCCTCTAAAGTCTGAAGGAATTCACACCATCTTATAGCATCCAATAAAGCTAAAAAAAAATGGTCATTGCTAGTCTTATTTTTTATCTTTGTACATCTCCTCTGTCCCTTTCCCCTTTTCAAGAAGGTTTATTGTCTTCTTGTCCTGAATATTTTTACACTTTATTGTAAAATGCCTATTGGGTACTACGTGGGAGTTCAGTGACATAGCCATTGCGCTAACTGTTGGTCCCCTGATAAGTTTTTAAAAACTGCTACTCCATTGTAATATTGATTTTAGTACCTGAGGTCTTTTCCTTTTTTAATTTTTTGCGTTCTTTGTTTTGAGGAATCATTTGAGTAATATTCCGAGAAAAAGTATTTGGGAGGTAAATATTTTGATTTCTTTTATATGTGATAATGTCTTTGTTTTTATCTTCACACTTGATTCATAGTCTGTCTAACTATAAAATATATAGTTCTATGATAAAAATCCGTTTTTATCCTCTAAAGTCTGAAGGAATTCACACCATCTTATAGCATCCAATAAAGCTAAAAAAAAATGGTCATTGCTAGTCTTATTTTTTATCTTTGTACATCTCCTCTGTCCCTTTCCCCTTTTCAAGAAGGTTTATTGTCTTCTTGTCCTGAATATTTTTACACTTTATTGTAAAATGCCTATTGGGGTTCTTTTTTTCATTCATCCTATTTAATACTCTGTAGCAGTTTTCTATCAAGAGATTCATGTTGCTCTACCTCTGAGAAAACCCTTCCCCCTACCCCCAACAATTGCCCTCTATTTCCTCTGTGCTTTCTTTTTTTTTTTTTCCAGAAAGGATGACATTTATGTCTTTTCGCTTACATCTCTATCAATTGTTACAGCAAAGTCAAATAAATTTTTTTAGTGATTCTTTTTCATTCATTTTTAAAAAATATTATTTAAAAATTTGCATTTAATCACTATATACCTTTACAGTGTGCAATATTGCTTTTTTTGAGCATAAACATGGTGTACATCAGTCAAGATGAAGGCATTATCATCAGCAAATAGCTTTTCATTATTGTGTCAGTTAAATGCATTATTTTCCCCCTTATTCCCCCCTTCCTCTATTACCCACCCCTATATTACCCCTATCCTTACTATCTTTAGTATCTAAAGTTGCCCTCTCTACTACTATGGCTTCTAAACTTTTGGTTTATGCTATAGAGCACAGACATTTGTTACATATTGAGTGAGGACATACAAAGTCTGTCTTTCATAATCTCCGGCTTACTTTGTTTAGCATTAAGTCTTCCATATTCGTTCACTTTGTATTGAATGTCAGGGTCTCATTATTTTTTTATAACTGAATAGTATGCCATAGAGTATGTGTGCCACATTTTTTCAATCCACTCATGTATTTTTGGACACTTGAGCCAATTCCATGTCCTAGCAATTGTAAATAATGCTGTGATAAACATGTGCACGTGTTTTTCCAACTGAGGGTTTTTCTCTCCTTTGGATAAATACCTAAGAGTGGAATTGCTCTGTTGTATGGTAATTCTACTTGTAAGTTTCTGAGGAATCTCTATATCATTTTACACGGTGGTTGTACTAATTCACATTTCCACTAACAGTGTAGGAGAGTTTCCTTTTCCACAGAGCCTCACCAGCACTTATCATTTTTTTTTTAAATTTAGCCACTATTATTAGGGTTAAGAGGTATCTCATTGTAGTTTTGATTTGCATTTCCCTTATGATAAGATATGTCAAACATGTTTTCATATGTTGTTTGGCTTTTTGTACATCTTTTTTTGAGAGTTGTCTGTTCAGCTCATTTTCCCATCTTTTAATTGGATTGATTATTTATTTGTGGATCATCAGCTTAAGTTCTTTGTATATTCTGGTTTTAATCTCTTTTCTGAAGTATAGTTTGCAAATATATTCTCCCATTCTGAGGATTGTCTTCTCCAATTATTGTTTCTTTTCCTATGCAAAAGCTTCTCAGCCTAATATAGTCCCATTTGTATATTTTAGGAACTATTTCCTGACCTTTGGGGGTCTTCTTTAAGAAGTCCTAGCCTGGGACCAGCAGTTAGCATAATGGCTATGTTGCTGAACTCCCATGTAGCCGACCATGGTTTGAGTCTTGGACCTGGTGGCGTAAACTCATGCCGGGCACATGTGTGTGCGTGCCCAAGATCCTGATAGGAGAATGGAGGAGAAGGGATTGCAGCATGGCCATCCACCCCTGGGGGGTGATTTCTCGCTTTCTATCTCTCTGTCTCTGTCTTTCTGGCGAGTGCACATGTCCTATAGCAAAGAACTTCTCAAAAAAAAAAAAAAAAAAGAAGAATGTTTAAAAAAAAAAAAAAGAAGTTTTTGCCTCCCTCAAGGTCTCAAGAGGTTTCCTGTGTTTTACACCAGTATTTTTATAGTTTGAGGTTTTATGTTTAGATCCTCAATCTACTTTGAGTTGACTTTTGTTAGTGGTGAGAGCTAAGAGTCCAGTTTTATTCTTCTGCAGGTAGATATCCAGTTCTCCTTGCACCATTTGGTGAAGAAAATTTCTTTTTTCCACTGGATTGTCTTGTGCTGTTTGTCAAGGATCAGTTGACTGTATTTTGTGGGGTTTATTTGATGGTTCTCAATTCTGTTCCATTGGCTTGACTGTCTGTTTTTGTGCCAGTACCATAGTGCTTTAATTATCACAGCTTTGTAATATATTTTGAGGTCAGGATGTGAGATTCCTCCTACTATATTCCTTTTGTGCCGTATTACTTTGTCAATATATGGGGCATTTATGATTCCAGACAAATTTTTCAAAAAAATTAAGTATTTTATTTAACTTATTATTATTATTTTTCAGTTTGATGAGAGAGAGAGAAAGAGAGAGAGAGAGAGAGAAAGCGAGAAAGCGAGAAAGCGAGAAAGCAAGCCACCAGGTTTGGGACTTGAACCATGGTCAGCTATGTGGTAGTCCAGAGCCTTTAACCACCACTGCGTCTGCTGCCCCTGATTCCAGACAAATTTTATGATTTTTTTTTCTGTTTTTGTGAGGAATATCTCTGGCAGTTTGATTGGGATTGCATTAAATTTGTAGATTAATTTGGGTAGGATTGCTATATTGATTATATTCTTCTAATCCAGGAACATGGGAAGTTTTTCCACTTTTTTGTATCATTTAAAATTTCTTTTTCTAGTATTTCATAGTTTTCCTTTAGATATTTTTGTCATCCTTGGCAACATTTATTCCTAGATATTTTAAAGATATCTTATAAATTTTATGGCTGTTGTAAATGGGATTGCTCTCCTCATTTCTTTCTTAGTTTGTCCATTGTTAGAGTATAAAAATGTTACAGGTTTTTGAATGTTGATTTTGTATCTTTCTACTTTACTATATTCATTTATTACTTCCAAGAGTCTTTTTGGGGATTCTTTTGGATTTTCTATGTATGTATGGTATTATATCATCTGCAAATAGAGATAATTTCCCTTCTTTTCCTATTTGGATGCCTTTTATTTGACTCTCTAGTCTGATTGCACTGGCCAGAACTTCTGGTACTGTGTTAAAAAGTAGTGGAGAAAGTGGGCATCCTTGTCCTATTGAAGTTTTTCAGTATAATGTTAGCTATGGATTTGTCATAGTGACTTTTATTGTGTTGAGAATGTCCCTTTTAAGCCCATTTTGTTGAAAGTCTTAATCATAAAGGGTTGTTGGATTTTATCAAATGCTTTTACTGCATCAATTGATATGATCATATGGGTTTACCCTTCCTTTTGTTGATATGAAGTATTACATTTATTGTTGTGTGTATGTTGAGCCATCCTTGAATCCCTGGGAAACAGCCTACTTGATCATGGTGTATAATCTTTTTACTATGTTGTTGAATATGATTTGCTAGCATTTTGTTGAAAATTTTTGCATCTATATTCATCAGGGATATGGGTTTGAAGTTTTCTATTTTTGTCACATCCTTGTCTGGTTTTGTAATTAAGATAATGGAGAATGAATTTGGGAGGGTTCCTTCCTTTTGAATTATTTGAAATAGTTTAAGGAGTATTTGGGGTTGATTCTTCTGTAAAAGTTTTGTAGAATTTAGAAATAAAGCCATTGGGACCTGGGCTCTTCTTTGTTGGGAGACTATTACTCATTCAATCTCATTATTTGTTATAGGTCTATTCAGACTTTCTATTTCTTCCTGTTTCAATGTTGGTAAATTACACATGTCCAGTAATTTGCCCATCTCATCTGGGTTTTCTTGTTTGTTGGTGTATAATTGCTCATAGTATTTTCTGATATTTTGCATTTCTTTATGTCTGTTGTAATAACACCTGTTTCCTTGTTTCTATACCTTTTATTTATTTATTTATTTTTTTGAGAGGTTTTAGCTATAGGGCATGCACACTCACCAGGAAGACAGAGAGAGAGACAGAGAGACAGAAAGTGAGAAATAACCCCCCAGGGGGGATGGCCATGCCGCAATCCCTTTTCCTCCATTCTCCTCTCAGGATCTTGGGCACACATGCACACATGCCCGGCATGAGTTTAAGCCCCGGGTCCAGGACTCGAACTGCGGTCAACTACATGGGAGTCCAGCGACATAGCCATTACACTAGCTGCTGATTCCTTTACCTTTGCTTTTGTAAAGGCTTGTTTTGTGTCCTATCATGTGATCAGTCTTTGAAAATGTTCCATGTGGGGGTGAGAAAAATGTATATTTTGTGGTAGTTGGGTAAAATACTCTGTAGATGTCTGTCAAGGCCATCTCATGTATGGTATCATTTAGATATTGTATCTATTTATTTATTTTTTGTCTAGGTGATCTGTTGGAACTCATTGGGGTGTTGAAATCCCCTACAATTATTGTGTTGCAGTCTATGTTTCCCTTGTGATTGAACAGTCTCTCTTTGATATATTTAGATGCTCCAGTGTTGGGTGCATAGATAGTTGCAAGAGTTGTATCTTCTTGGTGAACAAGTCTTTTTAATACTATTTTATGTTCTTTGTCTTTTCTTAAATCTTTCATCTTAAAGTCTATTTTGCTGATACCAGTATTGCTACTCCAGCCTATTTTTGCTTTCCATTTGCATGGGATATCTTTCTTCAGCCCTTCACTTTCAGTCTGTGTATGTCCTTATGAGTGAGGTGTGTTTCTCGCAAGCAGCATTTAGACGGTTTTTGTTTTTTGTAACTATTCAGCCAGTATGTGTCTTTTAATGGGAGAATTTAATCCATTAACATTCAGTGTTATTATTACTATTTGTGGATTTATCCCTGTCATTTCATTAGCCATTTTTCTCAGTTGTTTTTTTTGTTCTCCTATTTCTGTTTGTCTTGCTTTAGTTATCCTGATACAACACTCCCCTCAGTATTTTCTGTAGAGCTGTGTATTGGTGAATTCTTTCAGTTCTTGTTTATTTGATGATACTTTTATTTGTTCTTTCCATTTGAAGGACAGTTTTGCTGGATATAGTATTCTTGGTTGAAATCATTTTTCTTTTAATGTTTGATTACATCTTCCCATTTCTTTCTTGTCTGCATTGTTTCGGTTGAAATGCCTGACAATATCCTAATGGGATAACCTTTATAAGTAATTTGACATTTCTCCCTTGCCATTTTGAGAATATTATCTTTATCTTTAATTTTCACCAATCTGGCTATTATGTGCTGGGGGAAGGTCTTTTTGTGTTGATTCTATTTGTTGTCCTTTTTTATTTCTTGGGTCTGAATTTCTCTATGTTTCTATATTTGGAAAGTTTTCAGTAGTATTTCATGAAAGAGGTTTTCCATGCCTTTAGCAGATTCTTCACCTTCTGGAATACCCATTATTTGGATATTTGTGCATTTCATAGTGTCTAGAATTTACCATATATTGTCCTCATTTTTCAGTGGTGTCCTTTTCTTTCTTTTTGATTATTTGGTCTATAATGGAGACTCTGTCTTCAAGGTCAGAATTTCTTTCTTCTGCATGGTTCAATCTGCTGTTATTACTTTCTGGGGAGATTTTAATTTCTAGTATTGTGATTTTCATCTCCAGATGTTCTGTTTGATTCTTTTTTTGGATGTCTGTTTCTTTATGAAATTCCTCTTTTATGTCCTGAAATGATTTTCTCATTTCATGAAGCTGATTGTCTGTTTCCTCTTGTACCTTATTGAGTTTTGTCACTATGAATATTTGGAATTCTTTTCCTGACATTTCTGTGTATTCCTCTGTGTTGTCCACTGTTGGTGAAGGGCTACCACACTAACTGGGGAAGAGTTACCATGTTGTTTTCTCATGTTTCTTCAAGATATGTGCTGGTTTCTAATTATCTGATGCAGTATTCAATTTTTTTTCTGTTTATTGGAGTAGATTCCATAGTTTTGGTAGGAGAAAATTTCAGCCTTAGTTCCCAGGTGTGTTCCTGTTTGAGGGCTCTGTCTCCCAGCTCAAAGGAGTTAGGGGTAACTTCAGGTGCTGATGCTTCTAGAAAACCTTCAATTCTTGATGAGGGGGTAGCAAACTAAAGACATATAACTTAGTGAAGAAGATCAACTTGTATGCTGCCTGAGCATGGACTTGCCCAAGAGGCCTGCACATACCAGGCTCTGGTCTCTGTGTGGGAAGGTGGGTACGTGGCAAGCCCATTCCATTGGAGAGGTAGGCCATGGAGTCCAGAAGTTCCAAAGTTGCTCCCATGCCCTGAGGGCAGACTCACCCAGGATGCCTGCCTAGATCAGACTTGACTCTCTTGGCAGAGTGGTAGGGAGAGCCTAGGCTGCCAGAACAGTGGGCAATAGATGGACTTTCACTTTAAAGTGATTGTTTGATTTGTCCTGGTTTCTGCTATTATGAACTGTTCAATTTTGTGTGTTTGTGTGTTTTCATCATCTTTCATTTTCATAGTGCTGTCTTTCTTCATGTATATGTCATCATATATAGTCATTTTTATGTTTTAGGATAAAGACACTTACTAGTCCTTCTAGGTGGTAAGTGGATTATTGTGCCAATGGGGAGGCTCTTCTTGTGAGTTAGTAAAAACACAGCCAGTAATTAATGTATGAAACACTAGAAAGACTGAAAAGGAGAGATATTTTTCTTAGGTGCCAAAGACTTGTCTAACCTAGTTATATCCAAGCAGTGAGTCCAAGTTATTTTTTTGTTGGTTTTTAAGAGAGATTTTGCTATAGGATATGTGTGTCCACACTAGAGAGACAGACAGACAGAAAGCAAGAAATCACCCCCCAGGGGAGATGGCCACACTGCAATCCCTTCTCCTCCATTCTCCTCTCAGGATCTTAGGCACACACCCACATGCACCCAGCATGAGTTTGAAGCTGTCAAGTTCAGGACTCAAACTGTGTTCAACTATGTAGGAGTCCAGTGATGTAAATTCTTTAAATATGATCCCTTCACTTACAGATCTGGTTAAAATAATTACCCTTTTTCTATATTCAGAGGAGCAGAAAGGAAAGCAAAACTTGTTTCTTGAATTCTGCCTGTTTAAAAGTTATGAAAGAAAGACCTAACTCAAAAATTTTACTGATTCTATTTCCTGTGTATCCCCTAAAGTGATTAGATTCTTTGAATCCTACTGCTGTGACCATAAGCTATCTTAAACTATCTTGTCCTGTTTGAATTACTTAATTAGTGTCATCTACTCTTGTGTATCCTCCTGGTCTCCATATCACTACTGTGTGATATTTCTAAAACCCAAAATTGATCAATTAATTTATTCATACATTCAGAATGTATTTATTAAATGTCTACAATGTAAAAATCATTATTCTAGCTCCTTGTTTTTTACCCTCAGAAACTTACATTTTAGTGATAATGGTGGGTAATAGATAATAAACATCTTAATATGCAAATATTTGATCTTATATGAGATAACTACATGATGCATGGTCTTCCATTATATTTATCTACATTTACACATCAAATGAATTTCTAAACAAAATCTCAAGAGAATTATTAAACTAAAATTTATTTGTAAACTTATCTTTGATAATAAGTATCTGAAAGTGATTTAAAAGTAAAGAACAAAATAATTGGAGACAAGATATTGAAATTTATATATTTACTTTTCAGAAATTAAAAGAATATACAAATCAACATACTGATCAGTTACAAAAAGAAAGATCATAAACATATTAAATATTTTTACTTTTTGTAAGATAAAATTGGTATTTTAAATCAGTTAGGCAAAGACCAATTGTTGCTAGGTGAAGCTGAAATAATGGGCAGATTCTATAGAAGTAAGGTCATGTTCTTCTTGCAGAATAAAAGTATAAGGAAAAAAAAAAAGGAAAAAAAAAAGAAAAAAAAAGTATAAGAAAATAACTAAGAAAAAACAGGAAAATGTGTATTACTTTGGGAACATAGAAGTTTTTTTTAAGGATGACAAAAATATTAAAAAATATAAAGAAAAATACTCATGGATTTGTTTACAATAAAATTAGTAACTTCTTAGGCTGACTCTATTGCCCAGTGGTTAAGGGAGCAAGATCTCACATGTCCTGAGTTTGAGTCCTGGTCCTAATGGCTTGAAAAATGTACTAGGCATTGGTTCCTGGATTTTCTGAAACTTAGCAAGATAGAGAAATGAAGAAAGAATTGCAGCCTAACTGCACCCCATAGGGGGTGGGGAGCCCTTTCCTTCTCACTCTTTCTCTCTGATAAACACATGTGCACCTTGGCAATTAAAAAAAAAAAAAATTAAGGGCGTGTGTGCGTGCATGCCCAAGAACTTGAAAGGAGAATGGAGGAGAAGGGATTGTTGCATGGCCATGCCCCCTGGGAAGTGTTTTCTCGCTTTCTGTCTCTGTCTCTCTTTGTCCATCTGGCGAGCGCACGTGCCCTATAGCAAAAACCTCTCAAAAAATTAAAATATTATTTTTTTATAGATCAATATTTTGATGCATTTCTCTCTTAATCACATAGAAAACAAAAAGTGAAGTTTTACAAACCAAAGTTAACAATAATACAATAATACTAATTAACCCTAATGATTATGCCTAGGAAAAATCTATAAGTATAATTTGTAAACACTTTGATCTACAGAATTTAGTATGACTATATTAGCAATTAAATATGGAATGGCAGCTGAAATTTATAATAGTTATTTATAGGTTTAATTATTGCTTCATCTGATATATTTTGTATAAATAAAATGCTGTTTAGAAAAATTCCTCAGAACTATTTTCATATAAATAATTATTTAGTCAAATTATTCTTATTCTATTAAGTAATTTTTTTTTGGAGAGGTTTTTGCTATAGGGCACATGTGCTCGACAGAAGGACAGAGACAGACAGATAGACAGAAAGCAAGAAATCACCCCCTCTCTGGGAAGATGGCCATGCTACCATCCCTTCTCCTTCATTCTCCTCTTGGGATCTTGGGCACACACATGCACACAGGCCCGGCATGAGTTTAAGTCAACGGGTCCAGGACTCAAACCACAATCAACTACATGGGAGTCCAGCAACAAAGCCATTACACCAACTGCTGACCCTGTCTATTAAGTAAATTTATATGCATTCGTTTTAAATCTCTTCTCACAGGGTGATCAGTTTCTGTCTTTAAGCTTCAGTAGTAATTTTTAAGGTCTACAAAATGTTCTCAGTCCCATGATATATGCCTCCAATGTGGTTTGAGGGCTTAGGAGCAAATTATAAGAAAAGATATTAAATAAAATTCATTAGAAAAGCAAAGCATTGAAATACAAATTATATTAGAGCTGGAGTATAGAAAGACAATTTTGCTCTAAAAGAATATTTTTATGCCTAACTGTTATACTAAGCAGTTCTTTCCTATCAACCCCCCAGTTTTAATTACTTTCACTTGTTCAAAGCTAAGTCATTTCAGGTTCTTTCTTCACTGTATTGTAAAATATAGGATTATATCAATAAATTCAGTTTCTTTTCTTTCTTTCTTTTTCTTTTTCTTTTTTTTTTTTTTTTTTTTTTGTGTGTGTGTGTGAGCAAGAGAGATATTTGTTATATGGAGCATGTGCTTGCCAGAAAGACAGAAACAGAGATACAGAAAGCAAGAAATCACCCTCTGGGGGAATGGGCATGCTGCAATCCTTTCTCCATTTTTTTCTTGGGATTTTGGGTACGCTTGCACATGTACCCTGTGTGAGTTTAAAGCCACTGGGTCTAGGACTCGAACTGCAGTCAACTACATGGGAGTCCAGTGACGTAACAATTACACCATCTGCTGATCCCATAACTTAAGATATTTTTATGTTTAGGGCCAAGTAGAGAAGAGTCCTATTTTTTTTTTTACACTTTCCTTTTTTTAAATTTTTTAAAATTTCATTTTCTTTTATACATTCAATCACATTATTTGGCTTACAAAATGGATATTTCAACAGGTGAACATTTTTCCCTAGTACAGTTGATAAAACTAGAAATTATCTTCAAAAGATAATACCACATTTCTTTGTTCCATTAATGGTTTGCCTCCCTATTTTTCCTCTAAATGCCCTTCCTCTTTCACACACACTATGTCTGGTATTTACATCTACATACTGTGTTTCTATATCCTCTAGTCAATCAGTTTCAGTCATAGAGTGCGGTCACTTGGTATATATTAAGTGGGGACATACAGTGCCTCTCTTTCATAGCCTGGCTTCCCTCAGCAGTAAATCTTCCATATTCATCCACTTCCTGTCAAAATACAGGATTTTTTTTTTTATGGCTAGTGCCACAGTTTTTCTACCCACTCATCTATTCGTGGGCATTTGGGTTGTTTCCATGACTTAGCAATTGTGAATAGTGCTGCAATAAACATCGAAGTGCAAGCACTTTTCCAATGAAGTATTCTTCTTTCCTTTGGGTAGATACCAAGGAGAGGGATTGCTGGATCCTATGGTAGTTCTATTTATAGATTTTTGAGGAATCTCCAAATTGTTCTTCACTGTGGCTGGAACAATTTACATTCCCATCAGCAGTGTAAGAGAGTTCCCCTTTCACCACACCCTCACCAGCACTTACCTTTTTTTTTTTTTAATCTTAGTCATTCTGACTGGAGTTAGGTGGTATCTCATTGTTGTTTTGATCTACATTTCCCTTACAATGAGGGATGTTGAGCATTTTTTCATATGCCTTTTAGCTATTCCTATGTCATCTTTAGAGAGTGTTTTTTTCAACTCATTCTCCCATCTTTTAATAGGATTGATCCTCTGTTTTTGGAATAGCTGCTTGAATTCCTTGTGAATTCTGGTTGTCAGTCTTTTATCTGATGCATAGTTTACAAAAATCTTTTCCCATTCTGAGGGCTGTCGATTCACACTAATTACTATGTCTTTTGCCATGCAGAAACTTCTTAGTCTGAAGTAATCCCACTAGTGTATTTTGGGGATTATTGACTGTGCTTTGGGGGTCTTATTTAAGAAGTTTTTCTCTACTCCAGTGTCTCCCAGAATTTCCCCAGTATTTTCCAGGAGCAGTTTTATAGTTTGAAGTCTTAGATTTAGATCTTTGATCCACCCTGACTTTATTTTTGTCAGAGGTGAGAGGTAGGAGATCAGATTCATCTTTCTGCAAGTGGAAATCCAGTTTTTCCAGCACCATTTGTTGAAGAGGTTTTCCTTTTCCCACTGTATTGACCGGTACCCCTTGTCAAAAATCAGTTGAGTGTATGTTTGAGAATTTATATCTGGGGACTCTGTTCTGTTACATTGGCCCACATGTCTGTTTCTGTGCCAGTACTATGCTGTTTTGATCGCCACTGCTTTGTAGTATATTTTTGGGTCAGGGAATGAGATGCCGCCCACTCCACTCTTCTTGTGCAGAATTGCTTTGGGAATACAGGGTCTTTTATGATTCCAGACAAACTTTATGATTGTCTTTTCTAGATCTGTGAAAAATGCATCTAGTATTTTGATAGGCATTGCATTAAATATGTAGATTAATTTGGGTAGAATTGTCATTTTGATTATATTAATACTTTCAATCCAGGAACATGAGCTAACCTTCCACCTCTTGTGTCATTTTCAATTTCTTTTCTTTTTTTTTTAACCTCTTCTGTTCCTATTCAAATGCCTTTTATTTTTTCCTCTCTTCTGATTGCATTGGTGAGGACTTTCAGTAGTATATTAAAAGGAGTGGAGAAAATGGGAATCCTTGTCTTGTACCCTTTTCTAGTGGAAAAGCTTTCAGCTTTTCTCCTTTGAGGATGATGTTCGCTATGGGTTTTCTTAGATAGCGTTTATTGTGTTGAGAAATGACCTTTCTGTGCCAATTTTTCTGAGAATCTTGATCATGAAGGGATGTTGTATCTTTTCAAATCTTTTTCTGCATCAGTTGATATGACCATATGGTTTTTATCTTTCTTTCTGTTAATATAGTGTATTACATTTATGGTTTTGCATATGTTGAACTAACCTTGCATCCCTGGAATAAAGTCTACCTGGTCATGATGTATAATCTTTTTTATAAGTTGTTGGATACCGTTTTCTAGTATCTTGTTGAGAATCTTTGCATCTATTTTTATCAGCAATACTGGTCTATAGTTTTCCTTCCTTGTCCAGTCCTTGTCTGTTTTAAGGATAAGGGTGATAAAGGCTTCATAGAATGAATTAGGGAGAGATTCACCCCTGTGTATCTTTAGAAATAACTTGAGCAGAATGGGGGTCAACTCTTCTTTGAAAGTTTTATAGAATTCAGAGGTGAAGCCATCAGGGCCAGGGCTTTTCTTTGTTGGGAGGTTATTTATTATTGATTCAATCTCCTGGCTTGTTATGGACCTATTCAGACTTCCTACATCCTCCTGGCTCAATCTTGGTAAATTATATGTTCCCAGGAATTTGTCCATCTCATCCAGATTGTTTTGTTTCTTGGCATACAAATGTTCATAATATCCTCTAATAATGTTTTCTATTTCTACTATGTCTGTTGTTATTTTGCCTGCTTCATTGCAGATCTGATTCCCCTGGTTCCTTTCTGTCTTCTTCTTAATAATTCTTGCTAGTGGTATATGAATTTTGTTTATCTTTTCAAAGAACCAGCTTTTGCTTTCATTTATTCTCTGTATAGTTTGTTTATTTTCTGTTTCATTTATTTCTGCTTGTACCTTTATTATTTCCTTTCTCCTCTAGTTTTTTGGATCTTTTTACTGTAGCTTTTACAATTCTCTGAGGCATGATGTTAGGTGATCCATTTGCGTTTTTTCCATCTTCCTCTTACGTGCACTAGTTGCTATAAACTTCCATATTATGATTGCTTTAGCAGTGTCCCACAGATTATGGAAACTTGTGTCCTCATTGTCATTGGCTTCCATGAATGCTTTGATTTCAGTCTTTATTTCTTCAGTAGTTGTGGAGCCATTCAGGAGTAGATTATTTAATTTCTATGTATTTGTGTATTTTTTAGGATTTCTCTTGCAATTAAATGCAAGTTTATTTCCAACATGGTCAGAGAAGATGCTGGATATAGTTTCTATGCCTTTGAATCTGTGGAGGCATGCTTTGTGCCCTATGATGTGGTCAATCTTTGAGAAGGTTCCATGTGGAGGTGAGAAAAAGTGTATCTCATGGTTTTTGGATGGAAAGTTCTATAGATGTCTGTTAAGTCCATTTCATTTATGGTATCATTCAGATCCTTTATCTTTTTATGCATTTTTTGTCTGGATGATCTGTCCTGAGGGGATAGTGCAGTGTTCAGATCTCCAACTATTAGTGTGTTGCAGTCTGTCTCCCTTTTTAGATCTAACAATATTTCCTTCACATATTCGGGTGCTCCTATGTTAGGCGCATAGATATTAATAAGCATTATATCTTCTTGATCTATTGATCCTTTTACTACAATATAGTGCCCTTTGTCTCTTCTAACAGTTTTTGTTTTAAAGGCTATTTTGTCAGAAATTAGTATTCTGACTCCAGCTCTTTTTTGGTTCCCAATTGCATGGAAAACCTTTTTCCAACCCTTCACTTTCAGTCTATGTATGTCTTTATCACTGAGGTGGGTTTCCTGTAGGCAACAGATAGAGGGTTTCTGGTTTTTTTTTTTTTTATCCATTCGGCCAGTCTGTGTCTCTTGATTGGGGGATTTAATCCATTCACATTCAGTGTTATTATTGATGTAACTGGATCTGTCCCAACATTTAAGTTGGCCATTGTCACAGCAGCCTTTTATTCCTTTGTTTCTGTCTGTTAGCTCTTTAGTTTTCCTGGAACAGTACTTTTTTCAGGATTTCTTGAAGAGCTGGTCTGGTGCTGGCAAATTCTTTCAGGTCTTGTTTTTCTGAGAAGATTTTAATCTTCTTCTCCCACATGAAGGATAATCTTGCAGGATATAATAATCTTGGTTGAAATTGTTTCTCTCTTAACACTTTCAATACATCTTCCCATTCTTTCCTTGCTTGCATTGTTTCCACTGAGAGGTCTGGAGTTAGCCTGATGGGTTGACCTTTGTAAGTCACTTGTCGTTTCTCTCTTGCCAGTTTTAATATCTTATCTTTATCTGTGGTCTTGCCAGTCTGGCTAAGATGTGCCTTGGGGAAGATCTTGGGTTGATTCTATTTGGGGTCCTTTGTATTTCTTAAGTTTGGGGTGTTTGAGTGCCTCTCTAGACTTGGGAAAATTTTTTCCAATATTTCATGGAATAGATTTTCCATGCCCTTATTAGTTTCTTCATGTTCTGGGATACCAATTATTTGGATGTTAGTGTGTCTAATGGAATCTAGCATTTCTCCTATGTTATCCTCGTGTTTTGTGTGTTTGTTTGTTTGTTATTTTCTCTATCTTTTTAATGGTTTTCTCTCGGTCAGAGGTTTTATCTTTTATATCAGATTTCGATCTTCAGCATGGTCTAATCGACTTTTAATACTTTCAAGAGAGTTTTTGATTTCCTATATTATTGACTTTATCTCTAATAGTTCCATCTGATTCTTTCATAACATGTGCATTTCTTCTTTCATATCATGGAAGGACTTTCTAATCTCCTGTAGTTCATTGTCTCTTTTCTATTCCAATTCATAGAGTTTGGTCACCATGAATGTTCTAAATTCTTTCTCGGACATTTTGGTAACATCCTCTTTTTTTCTTTTTCTTTTCTTTTTTTTTTTTTTTTTTAAGATATGGTACGGAGCATTTATTTTTTCAAGAACTGAGAGGGAGTCACTGTGTTCTTTTAATGGAGACATATTTCCTGCTTTATTCAGACCTGAGGCTCTTCTTCTACCTCTAACCATTTGGGAGATGTATTCACTTTGGAATACCTGTTAAGAGAACGTTTCCTCGAATAGGAGCAAGTGTGTTTCCCTTTTGCTTTGGACCGAAGACTGCCGAAGTCTCTCTTCTGTTGTGTTTAGCAATGTGATCCGAGGAGGGCTATTCTATTCAGGTGTATGAAGAAAAATATTTCCTTTTTCGCAGTGGTTCAATAAAATGGATGATCCCAGAGAGTCTTAAAATACTAGAATATTTCAGAACTGTAATTCTAGGCCTATCTGGCTGACATAGATAGGGGTCTCTGGCTTGGGGGTGCCAGGGCTGGAGCTCAGACAGGGACCCTGCCTCAGTGTCCCTTAGGCCAGGGATCTGAAGATGGAAGTGGGGTGGCTGTAGAACTGATCTTGAATAATTTCCTATAATTAGTAAAATGAATAAAAAACATATACATACATTACATCTTTTAATAAAAACTACAGAAAATGTGAAAAGCCTACTAAAGGCAGTGAGATTATTCAAGAGCATAAGTCAAAGTGAAAAACAGCCATCACTGAAACAGGAAATATATGCTTCTTCTGGATAAAGGGCATAGTATGATGCAAAACTGCCAAATTCCTTACATGTTACAACTACAGTAGGCTAGTCAAGAAGGTGGTGGGATCATCTTTGGGCCCAGTTTTCTTGCTGAGAGACCAGGATGGTAGACCAAATAAAGAGTAACACCAAAAGAAAATCATATTTATTGGAAGTATTATTTTAGTGATACAAGGTGATTGAGTAAAATTTGATTAATTCTTATCACTGCTGTCTCTTTTGTCTAGACCCAAAATCTCAAATATACATTTTTGTTATGAGAAAATTTTCTAGCAGTCTAGAACAAAGGTAAGGCATTTTTCTGATAGAATTTCTACAGGTAGCTGATGCAGAAAGTAAAAAGCCTAAAATCTCATCTCTTCCTAATTAAAATTCATAGCCCAAAGAAATCAAGGAAAGAGCAAAAATATTCTAAAAAAAAAATTAAAACAGAAACAAGGTAAAGATAGTTGAAGCAAATAAAAACATTGACCAGATAAATCAATTCCCAGGAAACAAAGTGAAATTTTGACTGCATATCTGTGGATTAACTGAAAAAAAGAGATAAAATATATTGCTTCTATTAAAAAATAAGAGTAGGCCAGCCCTATGTCCTGATGGTTGAGGTGCTGGATCCCACATGACTGACCCTACAGTTTTAGTCTCAGACCCGATGGCTTGAGAAACATGTTGGGCTTGAGTGCATGTATGCCCAAAGTTCTGAAAAGAGGGAAAGATGACATCAGATTGTGACAAATTCCCATGGAGGATGTTTTCTCCTCTCCCTCTGTCTCTGTCTCTGTCTCTGTCTCTCTCTCTCTGTTGAATACATGTACTCTCTAGCAAAACAATTAAAAAGGTATATAAAAAAGAGCACAGTACAGAAAATGTGAGAGTATAGAGAAAAGACTATAAGATATATAAAGATGATAAGAGAGATGAACTGATAAAATTCAAGGAAGAAGCAGAATAAAAATTTGGAATGTTATAGAAATAACGATGGATTGGGAACCAGCAGTTAGTGTAATGGCTATGTTGCTGGACTCCCACATAGTCGACCCCGGTTCGTGCCCCGGAACCGGTGGCTTAAAACGCATGCCGGGTGCATGTGCATGTGTGCCCAAGATCCTGAGAGGAGAATGGAGGAGAAGGGATTGCAGTGTGACCATCCCCCCTAGGGGGTGATTTCTCACTTTCTGTCTCTATTTCTCTCTCTGTCTGTCTGGCGAGCGCACGCGCCCTATAGCGAAAACCTCTACAAAAAAAAAAAAAAGAAAAAAAAGAAAAAGAAATAGCGATGGACTCAGAATAAGAAAAAGGAAAATAGTTACTTTAAAAACACAGCAAGAGAAAGCAGAAAGTAAATGGTGGTTACCAGTCTGGGGACTAAGAACATTAGAGGGAGGTTGGTCAAAGGGTGTGAGATTTCACTTAGAGAAGAGGAACGCATTCAGGAGAGCTGTTGTATATATGGTAACAATAGTTAATAACAATATACTGTATTCTTTAATATTGATGAGAGAGTAGATTTGAAGTGTTTTCATCACAAAAAAGATAAGTATGTGAACTAATGCATGTATTAATTGGCTCAAAGGCAACCCCAAAGTTGGTTATGTGGGACCCAGTGCCTTAACCACCATGTCACTTACTGGCCCTAGACTTCAGTATTTTAAACATAACATAGATACAAGTTTTACGCATTTTTCTTTTTGTATTTTACAAGTTTTATGTTATTTATACTATTTTTAAACTACAAAAATGTATTATGACTATAGTAAGCAAAACAAATGAGAAACAGGGTAGTGGCCATAATATGGATCCAGCAGTAAAGCTGTTTACATGAGGTTAAGACTGGCCATTGGCTCTGTACCTTCAAAGAAACAATGCAGAAGAAAAATATTGATAGCTGTCTTCAAATATGAAAAAGGGGGTACACTAGGGGAAAGAGAGGCTTTAGAAAGCATTTTAATGAATTAATTAATTTATTTATTTTTTGAGAGATTTTTGCGATAGGGCACGTGCACTTTCTGGAGAGACAGAGGCAGAGAGACAGAAAGCAAGAAATCACCTCTCCCCCCCCCCCCCCCAAGGGGATGACCATGCCACAATCCCTTCTCCTCCATTCTCCCCTTGGGATTTTGGACACACACACACACGCACACACACTCCTGGCATGAGTTTTAAGCCGCCAGATCCAGGACTCCAACCGTGATCAACTATGTGGGATTCCAGTAATGTAACCCTTATGCCATCTGCTGGTCCCTAGAAAGCATTTTAATAGGGTATTGGCACTGTATGGAAGAATCCTCAGGGAGCATTTGTAGGAATATATGGGAATCAAATGGTGAAAATATTGTCCTTAGTAATGTTTACATTGCCAATGAAATGATAGAGGCAAAGTGGTGTTCTGTAACAATGTCTTACTATGTTCTCTATTCTATAACTGATAACTAAGACTGGGTAATGTATTAAGAACAGACTTTTTTTTAAGAAGTTTTTGCTATAGAGTGCATGTGCTCGCCAGAAAGAGAGAGAGACAGAGAGATAGAAAGTGCGAAATCACAGGGGGGTGGACACGCCACAATCCCTTCTCCTCCTGGGATCTTGGGCACATATGCATACACACGTGAGTTTAAGCCACTGGGCCTGGGACTTGAACTGTGGTCGACTACATGGTAGTCCAGGGACATAGCCATTACGCCAACTGCTGATCTCTCTCTCTCTCTTTTTTTTTTTTTTTGAGAGGTTTTAAAAACAGAGGTTTTATAGTTCATGGATATGGAGGCTGGGAGTCCAGGGTTGATGGGCTGGCATTTGGTGAGGCCCTTCTTGCTGCAGTATAACATGGCAGAAGGCCTCACATGGCAAGAAGGCAAGATTGTGTATGACAGAGACTACAAGAGAAAGCTGAACTTGCTTTCATAACAATTTGCTTTTCCAAGAATTCATTCACTACCCAGAGAATTCATTCACTTTTGTGAGAACTCACTGACTCTCATGATGACCCATGAATCCATTAATCCACGAGTCCATGAATAGATTAATCTACTCATGACTGCAGAGAGATGAAATTTCCAACACATAAAGTTTTGTGGGTACCCATTCAGATCATAACAAACAGCATTTCTAAGTATTGCTTGCTGACAGTCTTTATTAATCCAAGGACAAGTAAGATGAAGAACTAGTTAAATATTCATTAAAATATTAACACTTTTATTTATTTTTTATTTTTTAAAAATTATTTATTCAATTTTATTTATTCATTTATTTATTTTAATTTGACCAGACCCTCTCCCTCTCTCTCTCTCT
>NW_006208436.1:62507-74416 GCF_000334495.1 Tupaia belangeri chinensis
GAGAGAGAGAGAGAGAGAGAGAGAAAGAGAAAGTGAGAAAGCAAACCACCAGGTCCAGTACTTGAACCACAGTCGGCCATGTGGGAGTGTCCAGCACCTTATCCACCACGCCATCTGCTGGTCCCCAAAATATTAACACTTTTAAACAACCTTCTCTTGTATATGCAATGATAATGAGTTTGTAGGTTCTTTATGGCTGAAAAATACTTATACTGTGTGTGTTCCTTATTTTTATTACGCACTTATTTTACCAAGTCACCTAACATCAATGTATTAAAAAAATATCCAGGGTCAGCAGGTGGCATGGAGTTAAGGGGTTGAAGTTCCACATGACTGAACATGGTACAATTCCTGGACCTGGTGACTCAAAAATCATGCTGGGTGCATGTGCATGCATACCCACAATCCCGAGAGGAGAGTGAAAGACAAGGAATTGCCACAGGGCCATTTCCCCCAGGGGGGTGATTTTTTCACTTTTCATCTCTCTGTCTCTCTCCAGTTAACACACACACACTCTATAGTAAAAACCTAAAAAGAAAAAAAAAATTGCTTGGGGCCAGCAGGTGGTGTAATGATTAAGGTGCTGGATTCCCAAATGGCCGACTGTGGTTTGAGTCCCAGACCTGGTGGCTTACTTTCTCATATTCTCTCTTTTTCTTTCTCGCTCTTTGGTGAACACATGTGCACTACAGCAAATTAAAAAATAAATACGTAAAATAGAATTTAAAAAATGCTTTACTGGCTCCAGATAGTAGCCCATTTGTACTATTTTTTTTAAAAAAAATTTATCAATTTATTTGCTGTGATTTTGTTTTGAATTCTAAGTTTATTTTATTTATTTATTTTAAAAATTAATTTATTTTTCAGTTACTCACTGAGCCACATCACAGCATACTGAATGGGATTTTTCATCCAGAATACACTGCATAGTGGCTTAATCATACATATTATCATTGATAAATAACTTTCCATTTCTTTTTTCATACATATATACATATATATATCTCCCCCTATTTCTCACCTTGTGCCATTTCCCACCCTTCTCCCACGTTGTCTCTGGTATCTCCAGTTGTTTTCCATTCCTTTCCCCCACATTTTATTGATTCACAAAATATCTTAATTAATCTAACTACTTTCAATAGCAAGTTCAGCTGATATATACATATCTGTGAACACATGTCTGACTTTAGGTGTGAAACTCTGAGTAGAATGAATATACTGTAAAGTAGTTCCTAGCTAATGCTATATAGTTTACTGACATCATTAAGTAGATATTTTTAAATATTTTTTTCTAATTTTAAGAAAAGTAGTTTTAGCTTTAATAAATCAAAATTTAAAAAATGCTAAGAGAGCTTTGCTTAAAACAAACTTAAGGCTAGGAGGGGCCAGCAGGTGGTGTGGTAGTTAAGGGCAATGGACTCCCATATGGCTGACTATAGTTTGAGTCCCAGACCTGGTGGCTTATTTTCTCATTTTCCCTCCCTCTAATTGTCTCTCATTCACTCTGTCCCTCTCTGGTCAAATTTTATTTTAAAAAAGTTAAATAATTATTAAAAAGTAAATAAAACAAATAAACACCTTAAAATCAGGAAACATGTTAATATTCTGTTCAAATAGTAGGTACATGAGCCTATCAGCAGTTCAAGACAAGACAAAAATTCTTATTCCTAGCTAATGCTATATAGTTTACTGACATCATTAAGTAGATATTTTTAAATATTTTTTTCTAATTTTAAGAAAAGTAGTTTTAGCTTTAATAAATCAAAATTTAAAAAATGCTAAGAGAGCTTTGCTTAAAACAAACTTAAGGCTAGGAGGGGCCAGCAGGTGGTGTGGTAGTTAAGGGCAATGGACTCCCATATGGCTGACTATAGTTTGAGTCCCAGACCTGGTGGCTTATTTTCTCATTTTCCCTCTTTCTCTCTGTTTCTGGTGAGTGCATATGCCCTATAGTAAAAATTTCTTTCTAAAAAAGTAACAAATAAAAAGCCACGTGCTGGTTCTCACCCCTCTGCAGTGATCCTCCCAGACGGTCATGCAGCTTCAACGAGAGGCTTAGCATTTTCAGTGGTAGCCCCTTTCTTCCTTAACCACATTACCAGACTCTTCTTTATATAGAACAATCATTTCTTTGTAACTTTTTTTTTTTTTGGAGAGGGTTTTGCTATAGGGCATGTGCGCTCGTCAGAAAGAGAGAGAGAGACGGAGAGACAGAAAGTGAGAAATCAGCCCCCAGGGAGGATGGCCAAGCCGCAATCCCTTCTCCTCTATTCTCCTCTCGGGATCCTAGGTACGCACACACATGCACCTGGTGCCATAAAGATGTTTCCTGGTATAGCTTTCCCTTCAAAACTTTTTGAAGAGCTGGTCTGGTGTTGGTAAATTTTTCAGGTTTGGTTTATTTGAAAAAATATTTTCCCATTCTTTCCTTGCTCTTATTGTTTGTAATGAGAGGTCTGCTGTTAGCCTGATGGGGTATCCTTTGTAGGTAACTTGACGTTTCTCTCTTGACAATTTTAGTGTCTTGTCTCTGTGGTTTTGGTCAATCTAGCTGTGATGTGCCTTGGAGAAGATCTTCTTGGTTTGATCCTATTTTGGGTCATTTGTATTTCTTGGAATTGGATCTTGGAACGCCTCTCTAGGTTTAGAAAGTTTTCTTCCAGGATTTCATGGTATAGATTATCAATGCCCTTATTAGTCTCTTCACTTTCCAGGATACCAATTATCTGGATGTTTGGACATTTTATGGTATCTGGTATTTCTTGTATATTATTCTTATTTTTGGGAGCTATTTTCTCAGTCTTCATGGTGGATTTTTCTAGGCCAGAGATTCTTTCTTCTACATCTGAGATTCAGTCCTCTGTATGATCTAGTCTACTTTTAATACTTTCAAGGGAGGTTTTGATTTCCTGTTTTACAGCCCTCATCTCTTACAGCTACATTTGATTATTTTTTATGGTGTATATTTCCTTTTTAAGATCGTTCAAGAACTTCCTCACCTTCTGGAAATCATTGGCTCTTTTCTCATGTGTCTTCTGGAGTTCATTATCCCTCTTTTCTTGCATCTCAGTTAGCTTTGTCACTATGAATATTCTAAATTTTTTATCTGACATTTCCATGAGTTCCATTGTACTATCTGTTAATGAAGAGGAATTATTCTTTTCACTTGAAGGGGAGGTATTTTCTTGTTTTTTCTTTTTTTTTTTTTTTCCTTGTGCCCCTGTGGTGATTTCTGGTCATCTGATGGGTTATGCATTTCTTCCTAAATCTTGAATTTCAATCTGAGCGTTCAGAGGCATACTGGAGGAGCTGATCTGCAATCTCTCCTCCGTTCCATTTTTTACTCTTTGTGTGCCAGATTCAGTGGAAATTGAGGAATATTTTCACCCTAATAGTAATCAGATTTTTGGATACTCTTCACTTAGACTTGTCTAGACACTCACTGAGTGGAGGCTGAGCAGCCAAGGGATGAAGTTAAAAGAAAAAGGAAAAGAAAAGAGAAGAAAAGGAAATAAGAAAATATATAAATAAAAAATAAAAAAATGAAAGAAAAACGACAATTAAAAATTTATATTTTAATTTTAAAAGGCAAAAAAAAAAAAAAAAGAAAACTACATGGCATGTATACACTCAGTGTGAAAGCAATATTTCACAGCTGAAGTTCAGTAGCCATCTCAGAAGGGGCCTGGGTTTGTGGCTCTCCTAAATGGGAGGAGGGAAAGACATGAATTAGCAGGTTAAAGAAGGGATTCTAGAACCCAGAGTATGTTTTACCTTAAAAAAATTTAAGAAAAAAATTAAGATACATAGGGAGACACAGAGAGACAGAAATGGAGAGAAGGATACAAAGGTTGCCCTAGCAAGCTAGAAATGAATCTGGAGGAAGAAGTCTCAGCAGAAAATCTTTATTTTTAGTCCCTGAAAGCAATATTTCACAGCTGAAGTTCATTAGCCATCTCTGCCCATTTGCATTGTTGATAATTTTCCCATAGTCTTATTTTTCTAAAAATTGAGGTTAGTAATAATGTACCATTTGTTTTTTAAAACTTAGATGATCTTTAAAATGTTTTGATTTTTTGGAAAAAGATGGCATATGAATAAAATTTGAGGTCATTTTTATTGTTGCTGTCATGTAAATTTCAGAGCTTTTGTGCAGTTTTTAAATATATTAGTATTCACATGGAATTTGTGTATTTTATTTTGTAAGTATTCTGTCTTTGATGATACATTTACAATGAAATCTGATTGTCTGGATATACTTTTTCAATGTGTTTTGAAACATTTTCACTTCTGTTTCCTAACAGACATTTTATATATTTTATGACAGTTTATAATAGTTTTCTAAGGTTAGTTAAATGCTTTCTTTATCATTAAAGATAAGGCCACATGGGAGACCTACTGGCTTGAACCGTGGAAAGTCAGCAGGTTTGGAGTCGATAAGTCAAGGCTGTTTTGAGGACTCTAAGGAGACTAAATATTTTATTCACAGAGTAATTCAGTGTATATCTGAGGCCTTCTTCCAAGAGTACGCCTATCAGGAAAATGCTGAATATATGGTATTAGTGGGAAGGGAAGCAATTTTAGCTACATGTATCTCTGCCAACCTGGGTTGGCTAGCTTCCTGTAAGATATGCTTTAAGCACATGGGGGAAAACATTTTGTACAAAGGGAATAATGTAACTCTTCATCTAAAGTTAAAAGCTAAGCACTGTGAATTCTCTATCTTTCAGTATCCACTTTTCCCCAAATTACAGGGTGAAGAAAGTTTAGCTATTCCAGTGATCTGATAGACTAGCTGTTTGAAATCATTCTAAGTGCTTTGGAATAGCTGTGACTTCTAGGACAAATCATATTCATTTTGAAGTTTAAAATATCTTTTTTTCCCACCCACATGAAAACTTTGGTTTGAAGATTTAAATATTATTATCTCTGTTATTAGATAAGTTACCAAAGAATTTACCTGTAATATCTGAAAATGTCTTAAATAAGAAAATAATTATTCTCCTGTTCTCAAATTTTTATTACACATTTAGAAACAAGTATTTAATGTCTGCACTTCATAGAGGAGAAACATAGTCATTAAAGATGTCTCCTAAAATAGAGATCACCTCTTATCAATCTTCAGGTTTTATTCCAGGGTAGTTAGGTTTTATCTTGGGGTTGAAACCAGAGCACAGTATCACTTTTGGCTGCACATGGGCAGCTTTGACAAATTCTGTCATCTGGACTTCAAACCCAGAGTTTCTGAATTCATTGTTCTGAGGTGTGTGCTGAGCTTCAGTTGAGTGCTAAGAGGATGCTAAGACACAGGTTCTAGGTAAGCCCTCCAACTTTCATGACAATGATGCTATAAGCGACAAGTCTTACAATGTCAGGAGAGATAGGAAACCAGGAAATGATTCTTAACTGTAATAGTATGAGAGGAGATTTGTAACTCATATGAACTCCTTTCAAAATAGTCATCTTTTAGCTATGGTACAGAATCACAACCTTATGTCCATTACAAAATAAGAAATGTGACAAAAGTAAAATCTCTGAGGAGTCTGAGTCACAAAAAATTAGTTGGTATACAAATCAAAGTAATTTGGGGAAACAATTGCCCAAGACTATCTTATGCTTCTGTATGTTTTGTAAGCAGAGACACTGACTCTTTTCTCTCTCTTTTATTTTTTAAAACTTACCAAAGGGCACGTGTTTTCACCAGAGAGAGACAGAGAAAGAAGAAAGTGAGAAATCATCCCCCACAGGAGGTGGTCATGCAATCCCTTCTCCTCTATTTCTCTCTTCTTTTGGGAATTTGGGCATACATAGACATGTACATGGCTGCTGGGTCTGGTACTTAAATTGTACAGTTGGCCATGTAGGATCCAATGGCCTTACCACCATGCCACTGGCTGTCCTAACTGTCTTTTGTTCCAGACTATCTTTTCCAAGTTATCTGTGTAGTGAATAGTCTTGAAGCCTGAGAGAATCTCTCTCTGAAACAAAGGGCAGATATGCTTGCCACTAAAAAGATATAAGTTCCCTAAACTAAAGATTTCTTTTCTGTAGCACAAGCCTCTCTGTGTTCAGGCATTCATGTGGGCATATCTGCATTATCCCTGTAGGACTTGTGGACAAAAAGGAGTGATCCAAATACACTAATGCTCATGCTTCTTGCTGTGGCATGCATAAAGTCCTATGTCTTTGGCCCCAGAGTCTCATTTCTTCTTTAGCATCTTGGCTAACTTATTACCTTCACAGTAGTAGGTAGAATTTCAGTCTCAGAACCTTTGCTGTTATTGCCAAGTAACAATGGCAAAATATTTTTAAGAAATTAAAAAAAAAGAAAATTTGAATTAAGGATTATTTCTACTCACAGTGTTCTGAAAAGGGCTGTATAACATGTAACTATGTAAATAGTCATGAAATACTGTACTCATGAGTCCTTTTTAAGGCATCAAAAGATGAGGAGCTTTATTTGATAAAGATATAACTAGGAAATGGTAAAAAAAACTATATATTTAGGTGAAAGTCTAAGTGTTGAAGGTCAGTATGTCAATGTCCTGAGTTGTAATAAATAGAAGGAAAAAAATGAAGCACACACAAATACACACAAGTAAAAAATTGGGAGGCAAATAAAAAAAAGTGAAAAGCAGAATGGCCTTATTTATTGCCATCTAGATAATAGATGGGAGTAAATATAATCTAAAGTTATAAATATATTATCAGAAGCCTAACTAGGAAACTAGCAGATTTAAATCATTAGAAAATATGTTAGTGTAAAGATAACTACTAAAACAATACAGACTTTACTACCCAGCAAAATGCATATAGTAAAACAGAATAGTAAATATAAATTAGAAACAATAGATTAATAATAAAATTCCACAGTAAGTGTAACATAAAAAAAGGAAAATACGATGCCAAGTATCAATTTTACAAATATATGTGGGATTAGTTCACTTTTTTTTTTTTTTTTTGAGAGAGATTTTTCTCTATAGGGCGCGTGCGCTCGCCAAACAGACAGAGAGAGACATAGAGACATAGAGACAGAAAGCGAGAAATCACCCCCCAGGAGGGATGGTCACGCCGCAATCCCTTCTCCTCCATTCTCCTCTCGGGATCATGGGCACGCACGCACACGCGCCCGGCGTGAGTTTTAAGCCACCGGGTCCGGGACGCGAACTGCGGTCGACTACGTGGGAGTCCAGCGACATAGCCATTACGCTAACTGCTGGTTCCCGGATTAGTTCACTTCTTAAAAATGAAAGATTTTCAGATTGGTGTGCAAAATGCAGTTCAACCCTCAAGTAAATTGTTTCAAAATAATTCAAAACTGAGTAATATATAAAGATTATGCAGACAAATCCAAACAATGAGAAAGCAGTAGTTGCAATATTGATATTCGGCATAGAAACCAGGACAAAAGTAAAAATGAGAGGAAGAAAAACTTACAAATAAGTGCTAAGACAAATGTTTGAATTTAAAAATTGAAATCTTCCATTTGAAGTTTGGATCATTTTGTACCAAAAAGACGGCTAATGTTCATAATGTAGAAAAAATAGACAGGCATAAAGCAGTAGTTAGACTTTGAGATAACATTCTAAATCCAATAGAGGTTAGTAAACAAAATGATCAAATATATAGAAGGTGAAAACAACATAACCATTAAGGTGAACCCTGTATATATGCATCAGACTTCTTAAGAGTACATAAAACATTTGTAAAAATTAACCCTAGTAAATGATTTTTATTTCGACACTTATTATTACTTTTTCCAAAACCAATGGGTATCTTTTGTTGTACCTTAAAAACATCACCTACAGGCCTTAGAAAAACTTGGAATTTTGCTTCTGTAGCTGGAAAACTTTTAGATCTTATTCACAAGCCTGCTGAAATGTTCCCTTTTCAGAGACAAAAATACCACACCAAAATTTTTAGATAATCTTATTTTTAACTACTGTGGCTTGCTTTATCAAAGCAGCTGAATTTGAAAAACATTCCATGTTGTTTCCTTCAGAATCAACTCATATTTTTGAATTATGGTTTGAGTATTTATAACAATTATTTACATTACTAATTTTTCCTTGAATGTGAGTTCTCTGAAGTACAGAGCTATGAATTCTGGTAAAGAGTCATTAACTTTTTTACATTTATTAGATTCTGATCTTTGAGATTTTTGATACATAGTAAGCTGTGACTTGTTGCAGACTCCAATTAATTCTTTAAAACAGAAAAGGGAAAACAGCAAAAATAACATTCTTATATCATAATGAATTAGACTTGAAATTAAAAACAAAATAGATAGACTGGCCTCTGCTGTCCAGTAGAGTCCCAGTTCTATCTCCAGCCCCCTGGCCAACAAGGGACTTCACAGGCTCCCACTTCAGCTCTAGCTCTCCCAAACCCAGAGCTCTCTCCTCTCAAAAAGACTGGCCTCCACTCTCCAGCAGAACCCCAATTTCATCTCCAGCCCCCAGGCCAGCAGGGGATGTTGAGGCAGGGCCATTGCTGGCCCCAGCCCCAGCTCTAGCTCTTCCAACCTTAGAGTCCTCCCATCTCAGAAAGGTAGGCAGGGCTTACTTTTGCCTTTTCTCTTTCTTTTGTTAATTTACTACACCTCCTTGCCCCACAGACTGACCTCTGCTCTCCAGCAGAGCCCCAGTTCCATCTCCAGCCTTCTGGTGAAATGTGGGGCATACAACTTTTTCTTTATTCTCTTTCATACTCTTTTATTACCTCTTATTCTTCACCCTCCCAGAGGGACTAGACAGATATAGAGTCATAGTTATAAAATACCCTAGTATTGTAAGGCTCCCTGGAATCCTCCCTTTTACCAGACCACCTGCAGAAAAGAAGATACTGCTCTTCAGACACCTGAAGAGAATAGTCCTCTTGAGACCACATTGCTGAACACAACAGAAGAGAGACTTTGGCACACATCAGTGCACAGCAAAAGGGAAACACACTTGCTCCTAGTCAAAGAGGCATTCTCCTAAAAGGTATTCAAAAGTGAATACATATCCCAATGGCTAGAAGTAGAAGAGGAGCCTCAGGTCTGAATAAACCAGGAAATATGTCTCCATCAAGCCTCAGGTTAAACCAGGAAATATGTCTCCATCAAAAGATCACAGTAACTCCTCTCCATCTCTCAAAACCAACCAACCAACCAACCAACCAAACAAACAAACAAAAACAGAGGAAGTTACCAAAATATCAGAGAAAGGATTTAGAACAATCATGGTGACCAAATTCTATGAGTTGAAACAGAAAATAGACAACAAACTACAGGAGATTAGAAATCCTTCCACGATATGAAAGAAGAAATGATCACTATCAGAAAGAATCAGATGGAACTATTAGAGATGAAATCTTTAATACAGGAAGTCAAAAACTCTCTAGAAAGTATTAAAAGTCGATTAGACCATGCTGAAAATCAATTCTCCAATGTAGAAGATAAAACCTCTGACCTGGATAAAAACAACAAAAAGATAGAGAAAATAACAAAAATAAATGAGGATAATATATGAGAAATACTGGATTCCATTAAATGTCGGAACATCTCAATAATTGGTATCCCAGAAGATGAAGAAACTAATAAGGGCATGGAAAAATCTATTCCATGAAATCCTGGAAGAAAATTTCCCAAGTCTAGAGAAGCACTCAAACATCCAAACCCAAGAAATACAAAGGACCCCAAATAGACTCAATCCAAGAAGATCTTCCCTAAGGCAAATCTTAGCCTGACTGACCAAGACCACAGATAAAGACTCGATACTAAAACTGGCAAGAGAGAAACAATAAGTGACTTACAAAGGTCATCCCATCAGGCTAACACCAGACCTCTCAATGGAAACAATGCAAGCAAGGAAAGAATGGGAAGACATATGGAAAGTGTTAAGAGAGAAACAGTTTCAACCAAAATTATTATATCCAGCAAGATTATCTTTCATATGGGAAAAATAAAAGATTAAAATCTTCTCAAACAAAACCTGAAAGAATTTGTCAACACTAGACCAGCTCTAAGAAACCCTGAAGAGAGTACTATTCCAGGAAAAATAAAGAATGAACAGCCAGAAATAAAGGAATAAAAGACAACCAAGACAATGGCCAACTTAAATGTCAGGACAAGTCCAGAAATACTGATAATGACATTGAATATTAATGGAGTAAATTCTCCAATCAAGAGACACAGATGGGTTGAATGACTAAAAATCCAGATAATGCTCTATCTATTGCCTACAAGAAACACATTTCATTGATAAAGACATACAGAGACTAAAAGCGAAGGGTTGGAAAAAGGTTTTCTATGCAAATGGGAACCAGAAAAAGAACTGTAGTTGTGATACTAATTTCTGACAAAGTAGGCTTTAAAACAAAAATTGTTTGAAGAGACAAAGAAGGGCACTATATTGTAGTAAAAGGGTCATTCAATCAAGAAGATATAATGCTTATAAATATCTATGCACCTAACACAAGAGCACTCAAATATGTGAAGGAAATATTGTTAGATCTAAAAGGAAAGATAGATTACAACACACTAATTGTTGGAGACCTCTACACCCCACTATCCCTTCTGGACAGATCTAGACAAAAAATAAGTAAAGAGATAAAGGATCTAAATGATACCATAAAGCAAATGGACTTAACAGATATCTATAGAACTTTCCATTCAAAAACCATGAGATACACTTTTTTCTCACCTTCACGTAGAACCTTTTTGAACATTGACCACATGTTAGGGCACAGATAGGGCACAAGGCAAGCTTCTACAAATTCAAAGTCATAGAAACTATATCCAGCATCTTCTCTGACCATGATGGAAATAAACTTGCATTTAATTGCAAGAGAAATCCTCAAAAATACACAAATACATGGAAATTAAATAACCTACTCCTGAATGACTACACAACTACTGAAGAAATAAAGACTAAAATCAAAACATTCATGGAAGCCAATGACAATGAGGACACGAGTTTCCATAATCTTTGGGACACTGCTAAAGCAGTCATAATATGGAAGTTTATAGCAATTAGTGCACATAAGAGGAAGATGGAAAGAAGGTTAATGGATCACCTAACTTCATGTCTCAGAGAATTGGAAAAGCAGCAGCAAAAAGATCCAAAAAACTTGAGGAGAAAGGAAATAAAAAGGTACCAGCAGAAATAAATGAAATAGAAAATAAATGAACTATACAGAAAATAAATGAAAGTAAAAGCTGGTTCTTTGAAAAGATAAACAAAATTCATACACCACTAGCAAGAATTATTAAGAAGAAGACAGAAAGGAAGCATGGGAATCAGATCTGCAATGAAGCAGGCAAAATAACAACAGACATAGTAGAAATACAAAACATTATTAGAGGATACTATGAACATCTATATGCCAAGAAACAAAACAATCTGGATGAGATAGACAAATTCCTGGGAACATATAATTTACCAAGATTGAGCCAGGAGGATATAGAAAGTCTGGATAGACCCATAACAAGCCAGAAGATTGAATCAATAATAAATAACTCCCCAACAAAGAAAAGCCCTGGCCCTGATGACTTCACCTCAGAATTCTACAAAACTTTTAAAGAAGAGTTAATCATCATCCTTCTAAAGTTATTTCTAAAAATCAAAAAGGGTGATACTCTTCATAATTCATTCTATGAAGCTTCCATCATGCTTATCCTTAAAACAGATAACGACAGAGTAAGGAAGGAAAACTATAGACCAATATCTCTGATTAATATAGATGCAAAGATTCTCAACAAGATACTAACAAATTGTATCCAATAACTTATAAAAAGATTATACATCATCACCAAGTAGACTTTATTCCAGGAATGCAAGGTTGGTTAAACATACACAAAACCATAAATGTAATATACCATATTAACAAGAAGAAAGATAAAAACCATATGGTCATATCAATTGATG
>NW_006208436.1:74570-99169 GCF_000334495.1 Tupaia belangeri chinensis
GCTTTTCCACTAAAAACGGGTACAAGACAAGGAGGCCCACTTTCTCCACTTTTTTTGAATATAGTATTGGAAGTCCTTGCTGATGCAATCAGAAAAGAGGAAAAAATAAAAGGCATTCGAATAGGAAAAAAGAGGTGAAACTCCCTCTATTTGGAGATGACATGATTGTGTCATAGAAGACCTAATGGTATCCATGAAAAAATTCCTGAAAGTAATTAATGAATATAGTAAAGTTGCAGGAAACAAAATCAAAATATAGAAATCTATAGCATTTCTATAAATGAACAGCAGGCAGAGTGAGATAGAACTGAAAAAAAGTAGTTCCACTTATGATAGCTACAAAATTATAAGATACCTAGGAATAAATCTAATCAAAGTTAATGATCTCAACAAGGAAAACTACAAGAAGCTAAAAAAAGAAATTGAAAATGACATAAACAAGTGGAAGGACATCCCATATTCCTGGATTAGAGAATTAATATAATCAAAATGGCAATTCTACCCAAATTAATCTGCATATTTAATGCAATCCCAATCAAAGTACCAGACACATTCTTCACAGATCTAGAAAAGATAATCATAAAATTTGTCTGGAATCATAAGAGACCTCATATTGCCAAAGCAATTCTGCACAAGAAGAGTGGATTGGGCGGCATCTCACTCTCAGACCCAAGAATATACTACAAAGCTGTGGTAATCAAAACATCATGGTACTGGCACAGAAACAGAAATGTGGATCAATGGAACAGAATAGAGTCCCCAGAAATAAATTCCCATAAATACAGTCAACTTATGTTTGGCAAAGGGCACCAGTCAATCCTGTGGGAAAAGGAAAACTTCTTCAGCAAATGGTGCTGGAAAAACTGGATTTCCACCTGCAGAAAGATGAATCTGAACTCTGTCCTTTCCCCTTTGACAAAAATCAACTCAAGATGGATCAAAGATCTAAACCTAAGACTTCAAAGTATAAAACTGCTCCTGGAAAATACTGGGGAAATTCTGGGAGACGTTGGGGTAGGCAAAGACTTATTAAATATGACCCCTAAAGCATAGTCAGTAATTCCCAAAACAGACAAGTGGATTGCATCAGGCTAAGAAGTTTATCAATACAGAATATGGATAATTAGAGCATTTCAAAACATTCTGTCTTCCCTCTGCATTCCCATCGCTTCCCATACACCTTAGAAGTGTCAAAGACCAAACACCAAAAGACCAAAATCTCAAAAGATCTATTACACTCAAGAATTTTCATATTACATTTATTTTAAATGGAAATATTGAAACTTATTTTTATATTAATTTATATATGTATGTGTTTAACAGTTATAAAAGTTATTTTCAAACTAGTATGTTATCCTCACAACTATGCCGTGAGCTGGTAGAACAGACATCCTTTCTATTTCACAGTGTCAAGGAAAGCATAAGATTAAATGAAATAATCTAGGTTAATTTTTTTTAAAATGACAACTCCAGCTGATATTCAGTACTCTCTTTAGTATTTACATCTTTTATATATGATACAAAATAGCCATAAATTCCTTTTCTCTGCCCTTTTGTTACTGTTGTTATGAGCCTTAATTTTCAGATTCAAATATTTTCTGAATCTTCTTGTAGCTTTGTCTTAAAGAAACTTAAACTCCCATGCTGTAAGAATTTGAAATTCAAGTTTTCTGAGCATAATAATCCTCTCCAGATAACTACTGCTGGAAAACACTGGGGAACTGCTGGGAGACATTGAGGTAGGCAAAGACTTCTTAAATAAGACCCCCAAAGCACAGTCAATAATCCTAAAAAAGACAAGTGGGATTACATCAGATTAATAAATTTCTGCATGAAAAAGTTTAAAGACACAGTAATTAGTGTGAATCTACAGCACTCAGAATGGGAAAATATTTTTGTAAACTATGCATCAGATAAGGGACTGGTAGTCACAATACACAAGGAACTCAAGCAGCTGTCCTGAAAAAAGATGATTAGCCCTATTAAAAGATAGGAGAATGAGCTGAAAAAAAAACCAAAATAACTACTCTCTAAAAATGACATATGAATTGCCAAAAGGCATATTAAAAAATGTTCAAAATCCCTTATTATAAGGGAAATGTAGATCAAAACAACAATGAGATACTACCTAACCCCAATCAGAATGACTAAGATTAAAAAAAAAAAATCATGGGACCAGCAGGAGGCATAGTGGCTAAGGTGCTGGACACTCCCACATGGCCAACCACGGTTTGAGTCCCAGACCTGGTGGCTTGCTTTCTCACTTTCTCTTTCTCTGTTTCTCTCTGGTCAAATTAAAATAAATGAATGAATAAATAAAATTAAATAAATAATTTTTAAAAATTAAAAAAGAAATCGTAAGTGCTGGTGGGGGTGTAGTGAAAGAGGAATTCTCCTACAATGCTGGTGGGAATGTAAATTGGTCCAGCCACTATGGAGAACAATTTGGAGATTCCTCAAAGATCTACAAATAGAACTACCATATGATCCAGCAATCCCACTCCTTGGTATTTTGTCCTGGGTAGATACCCAAAGGACAAAAGCATTCTTCATTGGAAAAGTGCTTGTACATCAATGTTTATTGCGGCATTATTAACAATTACTAAGACATGGAACTAACTCAAATGCCCATGAAGAGATGAATGGATAGAAAAACTGTGGCATGTATGCTCTATGAAATACTATTCAACTATAGAAAACAACAAGACCCTGGCTTTTGACAGAAAGTGAAAGAATATGGAAGATTTACTGCTGAGCAAAGTAAGTTAGGCTATGAAGGAGAGACATAGTATGTCTCCACTTAATATATACTGAGTTTCCATACTCTATGACCAAAATTGAATGACTAAAGGATATAAAAACACAGTAAATGGTTGTGCATACCAGATATAGTGTGTGGGGTGGTGAAGAAGTAGATTCTGAGGAAGGACATTAAGGAGAAAAATGGAGAGGTGAAGCATTAATGGGACAAAGAAATAGGCTATTATCTGTTTAAGATAACTTTACAGTATTATCAACTGGACAGGTGAGAAATGTACACTTGTCGGAATATTCACTTTGCAAGCTAAATAATGCGATAGAATGTATAAATGTACTTGAAATAAAATTTAAAAAGAAATTTAAAACAAAATAAAAAACAAGACATCTCTTCAACTTGAAAATTTTTAAACTATTGAATATAGGTAAAGGGGAAATAAAAACTTAATTTGAACTATAATAAGGAAAACTCTTTACAATTACAATCTATTGGATACAATTTAAAACTGTAATCAAAGGAGAAGTCTTCATTTAAATTTCTTTTACTAGTAAAAATTGAAAAACAGCATTCATAAGATACACCCCTTACTCAAACAGCTAGAAAATGAAAGGAAAATAATAAATAATAATTATAAAATCACAGTGAGGTAAAGGATGGGGGGGAAACTCCATTGGAACAATAAATAAGTAAAAATACTGGCTCTTCAATTAAAATTCAACAGTAGAGACAAAGCTCTAACTAGCCTGCTCAAGAAAAAAAAAAGGAACTAAATTAAAAAAAAAATCTGAGGGGAAACATCTTTGAAACAGAAGAAATTTCAAGCACTTCTTTCAAAATGTACTTGAAATTTCACATAAAATGTATAATTTACTAGAAAAATGCAACCTTCGAAATTGACCCCAAATGAGATTGAAAGTTAAAACAGACCAAATTTCAATGATACAAATAAATAAAGAATAACTATCCAAATGAACAGCTTTACACTCTGATAGTTCCATAGGGAAATACTAGATGTTATCAAAGAATAGATTCTAACTCTATGTAATTTTTCCCAGTAAATGGGAAAAGAACACTTCCAAATGGTTTGTTATAAAACAGATATAACCCTGTTCCAGAACTAACAAAGATTGTCCCAAAACATAAAACAAATAAAAATGCAACAAATTTTTTTTTGTTTAGTTTTGTTTTAATGCTAAAATTCCTTTTAATTCCTGGAATTCTACCAACCTGATTGTATTATATTATACTTTTTTGGGGGGTATGCTTCTAGTTTTATTTTGTTATTTGTTTTGGGTTTTTACAATTATGGTTATCAATGAGAAGAGCCTAGTAATTTCTTTTGTTTGAGTTTGCCAGAAGATGGATGTGATCACCAGAGAAAGAGAAAAAGAGAGAGGAAATGAGAAAGCAACCCTCCCCATGGGGAATGACCATTCCACAATTCCTTCTCTTTCTTTTCTCCCTCCTTTTGAGATTTTGGGCACACATGCATATATGCTTGGTGTGTTTCTCAGTCACTGGATCTGTGATTTGTACATTTGGCCATGTGGGATCCAGTTGCCTTAACCACCATGCCATGGGCTGGCCTGCAACTATTTTTAATAAAGAAAATCTGAGGGAACCAGTTAGAATAATGGCTATGTTGCTCGACTCCCACGTAGTCGACTGCGGTTCACATCTCGGACCCGGGGACTTAAAACTCATGCCAGGTGCGTGTGCATGCATGCCCAAGATCCTGAGAGAATGGACGAGAAGGGATTGTGGCATGGCCATCCCCCCTGGGGGGTGATTTCTCACTTTCTGTCTCTCTCTGTCTGTCTGGCGAGCGCACGCGCCCTATAGCAAAAAAAAAACCCCCCAAAAAAAAAAAAAAAAAAAAAAGAAAGAAAGAAAGAGAGAAAATCTGACAGCATATTAGAAAAAGTAAGCTAATAGTAAAATCTAATGGTACATCTTGGTTCCTAAATTAAAGGGAATTTGACTCCTTGAAAAATCCCTCCTTTCATATCCATGCAAAGAAAAATACAAGTTGAGTTTGGAACAATTTGTGACAGAAAGCATGGAGATACTCATAGACAGGGTTAGGTCAAAAGGATGTAGGAGCCAGCCTGAAGCACTCCAAATTTGACATAATCAAGTTTCAAAGATAATAATGATGGTAATGGATTATGACAGGAGTCTCCAGTCCCCAGACCATGGATGGATAGGAACTGGACTGTACAGCAGAAGATGAGCAGTGAGTAAATGAGTGAAGCTTCCTCTGTATTTGCAGCTGCTCCCCATTACTCACATTACCTCCTGAGTTGTGCTTCCTCTCAGATCAGTGGCAGCATTAGATTCTCATAGGAGTGCAAACTCTATTGTGAACTGTGCATACAAGGGATTTAGATTTTGCACTCCTTATAATAATCTAATACCTGATGACCTGAGGGAGCTGAGGCAGTGATGTTAGTATTGGGGAGTGACTACAAATACTGATTCACATAAGCAGAGAAATTTGACTGCACAAAGACCATAATAAATCAATTGCTTGCAGACTTCTATCAAAACCCAATCAGTGAATGGCAGGTAACAATTAAGCTCCATCTGGTGGCAGGCTTTATAGTGCCAAGTGACTTGATATACTTGAATTAATACACTGCATCTGGTGGCAGGCTTTAAGTCAGAATATGAAACTTATTTTAGTCTGCACACGACCTGCCCATTATATTATTGATATTTATTACTTCCATCCATGCCCCTTTCCTGCATTGTGCATTTGTCTCAGTCACAGTTTTGGTAAGCCTAACCTGAACCTAACTAACTTGAACCAAAATGAGTAAAAAGCAAATATCACTGGAAAGCTTCTTTGAAAAGAGGGAAAGACCCAATAATGAAACAACAGAAGACTCTAAGACTGCCAATAAAATGAAAGTTGTCTGTAAAAGGAAATACCAAGAGTCCTACTTGAATTATGAGTTCATTGCCACGGGGGATTCACATTCTCTCAGCCTTCTTTCTGTACTGTATGTGACCAACTATCCAGCAAAGCCACAAATTCTTCAAAACTGCTTTGCCACACGGATACCAAGCACACTGTGATAAAAGGCACGTGTATGGATTTTTTCAAGAGAAGAATAAAACATGAATATGAATAATAGAAGCAATTACTGAAGACCACCACTTTATTAATGTGTCTGCAATGAGAGTATCATTCTTGGTGTCTAGACACATTGCTAATGCTAAGATGCCCTACACTATTGGTTAAGAGTTTATTCTGCCTACTTCTAAGGACATTTGTCATGAACTTTTAGGATAGGCTGCAGTTCAAAAGGTACTACATGTTCCTCTTTTGACTAGCTCCATGACTACATGAATTGATGAAATAGCAGAGGACTTTGAGACACAATTGTTAGAGAGGATCAATGAGTCACCATGGTATGCAATCCAGGTTGATAAGTCTTTTGATGTTGACCAATGGGCAACAATGCTCGTTTTCATATGATACATTTTTTAGGAAGATGTGCATGAGGATCTGTTATGTGCACTTCTATTGCCAACCTACACACACAGCTTCAGAACTATTCAAGATTTTGAATGATTACATATCAGGAAAACATTAAACATTCTGTGTCAGTATACACATGAATGGAACAAGTACTATGACTGGATGGCTTTCCAGTTTCACTTTTTGGATCAAAGAGATAATTTCTGAAAGTAAGTCTGTGCACTGTGTCATCCATACAAAAACACTGGCTAGCCAAAAAAATGTCACCTAAATTTAAACATGTTTTGTAGGATGTTATTGAAATTATCAACCACATTAAAATACATCTTTAACTCAAGTCTGTTCAGGCAGTGCGGTGAGGAGATGGATATAGAGCACACACATTTTCTATTATACACAGAAATGAGATGACTTTCTAAAGGTAGATAAGTAGCCATAGTTTTCAGTTACGAGAGCTATTCCAGAGATTTCTTTTAGAAAAACAGTCACCACTGGCAGCAGATTTTAGTGACACAGAATGGGTTGCAAAACTTGCTTGTGGGACATATTCAACCTGCTCAATGAACTCAATCTGTCACTTCAAGGGAGAATGACAACTGTTGTCAAGTTGGCAGATGAAGCAGCTGCATTCAAAGCTAAACTGGAATTATGAGGGTAATGGGTGAATATTGGGATTTTTTACATGTTTTAAACATTAGCAGAAATTTTGAAAGAGACTGAGCCAGGGCCTTTTTTTCTCCCAGTTGGTACATGATCACCTATCTCAGCTTTCAAAAGAATTTGAGCATTGCTTACCAACCACAAATACCCACTAACTGGGAAGGAATGGATCTGTAATCCATCTGTGAATAAGCCAGTTGAATTGACTTTGTCCATGCTAAAAGAGGATCAACTGCTTGAGATTGCAAATGACAGTGATCATAAAAGTACATTTGAGCTAGTACCATGCTGTTTTGATTATTACAGCTTTGTAATATAATTTGGGGTCAGGGAATGAGATGCCTCCTACCCTATCCTTGTGGATAATTGCTTTGGCAATATGGGGTCTCTTATGATGCCATACAAATTCTATGATTGTTTTTCTAAATCTGTGGAGAATGTCTCTGGTAATTTGATTGGGATTGCATTAAATATGTAGATTAATTTGGGTAGAATTGACCTTCTGCTTATATTAATTCTTCCATTCAATATATACTGAATGTCAGCACTCTATGGCAGAAACTGAAAGATTGGAAGGTATAAATGCATGGAGAGCAATGGTGATACTGGAGATAGTGAGGGAGAAGGGTGAGAGGGAGAGAATCAAGGGAAGAAGAGGGAAGGAAAACATTAGCACATTTTGGGACAAAAATTTTTGAAATCCATGCATAGTTTCTTCATTTCCCATGAACTTTTTGAAGACCCCTATATACTTGTATGATCACACACACACACACACACACACACACACACACACACACACACATGTTTTCTCAGTCCTAACGACTTAGAGTCTCAGCCTCAGTGGCTTGAGAAACACTCTAAATGCACACCTAGGATTCTGAAGAACAGAGATGAAGAATTAGGACTAAGAGGGTTGCAACACGATCGGATCCCATTGGGAGGATGCTTTCTTTCTGGGTATTTATTTATTTATTTTTGGTCTCTCTTGTGCACACATATGCCCTCTGGCATAAAAATATAAAAGCATATATATGATTAATTATCCTATTCTTTGAACTTGTACTTTTTAAAAAAATATTTTTAAGAGGTTTATGCCATAGGGCATGTGCACTCGCCAGAGAGAGTGAAAGATGGAGACAGTGATAGGGAAAGTGAGACTCACTCCCGACAAGAGGGATGGCCATGCTGCAATCCTTTCTCTTCCATTCTCCTCTGAGGATCTTGGGCATGCACACATACATACCTGGTGTGTTTCAAGTTTCGTGAGTTTCATACCAAGACTGGTCATGTGAGAGTCCTTATCTCCTCACCATACAAAGACATTTTTAGGTAAATTGAGAAAATTAAATTTCTCAGATATTAAAAAATTCCTATTTAATGACTGCAGTAAGCTATATAGCATCAGCTAGGTGCTACTTTATAGTATATTCATTCCACTCAGTTTCACACCTAAAGTCAGGCATGTATTTACAGATATGTATATATATATTGGCCGACCTTGCTATTGAAAGTAGTTAGATTATTTATTTTTTGAATCAATAAAATATGGGGGAAAAAAGAAAAGGAATGGAAAGCAACTGTAGACACCAGAGATAGTATGAGAGGAGGGTGGGAAATGGCAGAGGATGAGAAATAGTGGGGAATATATATACATATATACATATATATATATATATGTATATATGTATATACATATTTACATATATACATATATACACACACACATATATATAGTGTGTGTGTATATATGTATGTGTATAAACTAGAAATGGAAAATTATCAGCAATAGCATGCATGATTAAGCCACTATGCAGTATATTCTGGATGGGAAATCACATTTTGTATGCTGTGACAATGCTTAGTGAATGGATGTAAAATTAATTAAAAATAAAAATAAAATATTAAAAAATTTATCAGAAATAAAATCACTGGGCATCATTTTTTAAAAAAATTATTACCTGAGAATACACATGTACATAGATGTATATAAAATAAAGGGGTAAGTGTGTTTTTAAAAGGAAAAGTGAGCTAACACCATGGCATAGCAGTAATACACTACTCAAAAGAAACTGGATCCCACATGACAACCAAGGTTTGAATCCTTGACCTAGTAAGCCTGAAACATGCTGGTCTGTGTTGAGTGCTCAGGATCTGAGGGGCTACTGTCTGGAGGAAGGGAATTGCAGTGTGATCAGATCCTGTGGAGGGTGCTCCTCTCTCACACATGCATACATTCTATCAGCAATAAAGAAAAAAAAAATTCCTTTCCAAAAAAAGAAAGAAAAGAAAACACAATTTTTAACAGCCAAGGTGGTGAGAGATTTGATTTTAACTAGTGTTGAGATTTGAAATCAGAGCCAATTACATAGAAAAGAATAAAATCCTAAATATTTCACTTCTTGAGATTGGAAATGAAACTTTTTTCTTTTTATGCTGGCATATTTCCTGACTCATATTGTTAATAATTAATGTCATTATTATGCTACTCACCGAGAGGTGGACTGTAGTATTTGAAAACAATCAGAGCAACTGAACTTAATGTATGATTATTTCTCATCTTTGGAGATGTGCCACAGCATCTGGGTGGAAAGACACATGGCCTTACAGAGAATCCTCTAAGGTTCTCACTCCCAGGGAAGAAAGAAGTGAGCTTGTTCTCTAAGAGAGCTCTGATGAGTCTAATGACTCATGATGGAGATGTCTATAAAACTTACATCACTGCTGTTTTTTCAGTGACAGACTTCTGATTTGGTATGCCTGTGAAACTTAAGTGTCCTTGTCAAAAATTATCAGAGAGCATACAACTTTGGTAATTTGACAGGCTGCAGTAAAAATGCTTTACATCTCTTAATTTTTTTTTCCTTTTACTTCTGTGAAAGCCAAGGGATCTTGAGGGTTAGAAGTCACCATATTAAATTAAACTTTGGTAGGAAAGATATCTTGCATTTACGGGATGGTACCTCTGCACACACTACACCTGATACAAGGAAGAACAGGGACAAAGGAACTAAATTCAAAGCCTGTAGTCTTGTTTTCTACAGAACAGCTAGCTTCCTTAGAAGTGCAGAGAAAATGTAACTTTGGGCCATTATGTACTTTATGAATGCAAAATTTATAATCTGTTTGCTATTGAGCACACTTGGAATATGTTTTCCTTCCCCATGGCTGATCCCTGTGGCATATTTATATTGGGTTTCAAGTTGTGTGGTCTTTTAACACCACATTCATAACAAATTGTGGTTTTAGAAAAGGCTGAAAATGATTTGTTCTGTTGTGAAAATCTCACATTAAAGCAACAAAAAACTAATTATGTTTGCATTGCATTTCTTACATTCCATTCAAGCTCTTGGAAATAGCTTATAATTAGAATCAGGAAGATTTGATTTCTCAAAATACTGTTTCTTTAGTCAATGAATCTTTATTATGCCCACTGTGTAACAAAAACTATTTCAAATTGAGTGAAACCTAAAGGGGAATGGAAGAATTTTCCTCTGATATGAAATGTAATTTTCACTGTACTGACATGTATTTTAAAAATGGGTAAGTTTCCATTAAAAATGGAAAAAGAAACAACTTTTTGACAAAGTAGGATCAAAATCATAGCTATTCACATATATATTTCACACCACTAAAAGTTGGGGGTTTATAGAATTGTCTTGGTGACTTCAGATAATTTATTAATTTAAATGGTATGTTTTAGTCACAAAACAGATTTTTTAAGGCCTACTTAAATTAGAGTTAAATTAAGACCTTAACTAGTCAGTAAACTAGACCTTAACTTCCTTGACTTAAATTGCTTATGTGTACTATAAAATCTTTGCCAGATTCCCTCAACCTGTTTGGCCAGGATTTCTTTGATTTCTGCTATACTATCAATAGTTTTTTATTTGATGTCTTTTTTCTTTTACTTTTGTGAGATTTTTGCATTTGGGTGTGTACACTCTCAGTAGAGACAGAAAATGATGGAGAAAGAGAAAGTGAAAAATCACCCCTCATGGGGGATGGCCATGCCACAGTCCCTTCTCCGTTCGCTCAGGAGTTTTTGGCACACAAGCACAGGTACCCTGGCCATATGGGAGTCCAACGCCTTAACCACTGCGCCACCTGCTGGCCCCTTAATTTGATGTCTTTAACACAAATCCTTACTGATTATATAACATTGTAGCTTCTGGAGAAATGATTAACTTTATTTCTTTGTGGTGTTCAACTGATGCCCACCCTGGTGTGAAAGATGTCACTGAATGATATGTGTAATTTCTTACTCTTCTAGAGAAATATAGTGATTGCATCACTAGTTTATTAGAGAGGCGCTATCCAGTGATCTGAGCAATTTAGTTTGCTAAATTAATTTTCATATGCTATGATACAACTGGAAATTATTCATTTAAAATGGAAGAGAAACTTGTACATCTTAACTAGTGATATGAGAACCTTTTAATCTAGGAAATTCTAAAAATCTGAGTCAGATCATTCTAAACGTTTTCAATCTATACCACTAGGAATATCTTACATCGATCATTCTTCTAGAGTTCAGACAAATATATGAAAGGAAGCTGTAAGTATTTTTGTATTTCAACTTTCCAGCAAGCTCACATTCCCACCAATTGGCAAGTTCTGTCAGTAATTTCTAGGGGGTACTATAAATGTTTAAATATGCTCAATCTCAAAGCATAATCTAGGCTCAAGTATAATCACATTTCAGGAACATCTTCCAGCTTCATAGTTAACCAATTTGGAAATGGAAGGACTTTTGCTGATTTATAAAAGTAGAAAAGAAGACATTTTGAAGTTTCATAAAGTTTTTTTGAAGTAAATGTTTCTGAAGATGAAGCAGAATATCTCAGTGTATTTAGCTTCCCAGTCAAAAGCAACATTGTTTATAAAATTATAGGGTTTGAACTGTTTTGCCAGCACCAAGATCCACTTGTCTACCTAGGGAGATGTTAACAGCTTCTTAATGGCTCTGCTAGCTGGGCAAATCATATACATTTAAGGAAAAAACAAAAAAAAACAAAAAAAAACCAATAACAAAACCCTTAAAAAACCTTTTTCCTCTATGGCTCACCTTTCTTTAAGAAACTTTTTTTTTTTTATTTCCAAACTCTAAAGTCAAAAAATTTTTCTCTCCAGAATTTATCTAAAATGATTTTTTTGTGGAACTCTACCACTGAAGAATAGGGGTAGGAGAGAGGGATTCTCTTATTTGACTCCTTTTTATGCCTTTTATGTAACAGTTCTATAAATTAAAGTGTGCAATTCCTAAAAAACTAATCAGGAATGAAGGAATAATTTGGTTGTGGTGACTTATTTACCATAAGTATATTTTCAGGTAATGCTGTTAAAAAGAAGAAGCTAAGTTGTTTATATAGAAAAAACAAACAAAAACACCATAATTAAAGGAAACATCACTATTTTGTGCTTCTATAATTTTAGTTATTTCTCTTTAATGTTTAGGCATCCACTGAAGTCAATAATCTCATAAGATTTTAGATTTTAAGAAAAATGATTTATCTTGAGGCAGTACAAGAATAGTCTGAATGAGTAGAATTCTGAAATGAAAAATGAAAATTATATTCCCAAAGGTTTTGCGTGGGAGACTAGTCTGGTGTAGCTCAATGCTAAAAGCAGGGGAAGCTGCTTCCGGCTCTAATTATTGAAATCCCTTTTCATGAGAATGGTCCCAGAGTGGTCTGCATAGACTATACTCCTTACTAGTGTTCTTGGGAAAAATAACCCCTTCTAGGGTTTTTTACGGTTCCTTAACATGCTCGACAAACTCAAATACTCTATCATCAGTTTCTTTAATTGGGTCTTCCTTGATCCTGACAGTTTGTTGTTGAGGTTTATCTTAATTTATATATATTTTAGTTATTTGTTTATATTTTATTTCTTAATGTGTATAATTCAGTGGCTTTTAGTACATTCACAAAGTTTTGCAATCACCACTATCAATTCTAAAACACTTGAATTACCCCCTAAACAAACCCTAACCCTTTTAGCATTCATTTCCCATTCTTACCTTACTCCACTCCTAGCAACCACTAATCTACTTTTTGTCTCAATAGAGACAATTTTAGATTTAACAATCTTAAATTTCATATAAATTAAATAACGTAATACTGGCCCTTAATATCTGGCTTCTTTTCACTTAGTATAATGTTTTCAAGGTTCACTCAAATAGTATTCCATTCTAGTATTCCATTTTGTTTATCCGTTCATTAATTGATGGGCATTTGGTTTACTTTCCTTTGGGGTCTGCTATGAATAATGCTGTCATGAACATTCAGGTACAGGTTTTTGTTGGACTTCTTTTTTCAATCGTTTTAGGTAAATACCTAGGAGTAGAACAGCTGGATTATATGGTAATTCTGTTTAACTTTTGATGACTGTCAACCCCCAAAGGGTTTGCAGTATTTTATTGTATATTCCCACCAGCAATATATGAGGGCTTTAATTTTTCTGTATCATCACTAACATTTGTTATCATTGGTATCTTTCTCTTACTTTAATAGCTTTGAGGTACACAGCACCAAGATCCACTTGGTTACCTAGGGAAATGTTAATAGCTTCTTAATGGCTCTGCTAGCTGGGTAAGTCATATACATTTAAGTCAAATGGGGGAAGAAAACTCCTCAAAGCCCCCTTTATTTTGATATACACAAACCTTCACATATTTAATGTATATAATTTCATGAATTTGCACATATGCATATACCATTGAAACCATCACAGCAGTCAAGATAATAGATGAATTCATGACTTCTGAAAGAGATGAATTTAGGATAGATGAATCCATGACTTTCTAAAAGTTCTCTCACTTTTTAATTTTTGTGGAGAATGTGAGGAAGGCTTAATGTAAGAGCTGCCTTCTGATCAAAGCGCAAGTACACATTACGGTATTAATTATAGGTACTGTGTTGTATGTAACTAGATTTCTAGAACACACTCATCTCACATACATGAAAAATTATACCTATTGAACAAGTCTTCGTTGCTCCTACAGCCCATCCCCTGGCAATCACCATTCTGTTCTCAGTTTCTATGAGATAGACTATTGCCAATACAAAACGATTTAATAAAAACTCATGGAAAAATGGAATTAAAGTACACATTTAGCAAAAAAAATAATTCATACAAACAATTGGAGCAGAAAATGAAATTCATACAAAATCTTTTAATACTAATCTATGATGTCAATTTGGAATCACACAAGTTTATTGGAAGGCCTGATTTTAGTCACTGTTTAAGCATAAAATTTGCAACTTATCTTTTTCTATTGTTTATTCTTCCATGGAAGACAAAGATAGATAGATAGATAGAGAGAGAGAGAGAGAGAGAGAGAGAGAGAGAGAGAGGGAGAGGGAGAGAGAGACCTCCTACATGGTTTCCTCATGACTTTGCTCAGTTCAGCCACCCTATATCACACACTCAGTGTGATCAGGAAGGTGTCAGGACACAAACTGACGACTTGCCCGGTGAGTCTAGTTGCATGACTGCCATCTCACAACTTGGTTCCTAAAATTTTATTTTTTTAAAATATTTGAATTATAGTAATTAATATTTTAAACAAATTCTAAATGTCCATTGGGCTAGGCTTACCATGTGTTGAATAAATAACATAACACCCAAGCATGTGATATACTAAAAGTTTTATCTTTTTTATGTAAGTTAATAAAAGTAAATTATAAAATCAGGACTGTTAGAAACTATGAAGAAAAAATTCTATTGCTACAGCAAGTTGGATTAGATGATGTGAAAACCAGCCATGCAACAGACTTTCTCCCTGACCTAACTTTAGTAAGGTTCCTCTGAATTCTCTTCTAAGTTGACCTTTGGGCTTTAATGTTCATTTTTACATTGTCCAGTTCTAGTAAGACTTCTGATAAGCTACATTAGAGAGAATACCCCATCCTTGATATCCAATCCAATTCCTCATTTGTTACCTATATATCTGATCACCTTGGTCTGCCATAAGCAAGAATTCTGTCAATTGGTTTAGCCAGAACCACACCTGGACCCTTAGTATTTTCTTTTAGTAACTTTTATTCACTGACTCCAACCTTATTCTTTGGCTTTAGATCTCCACTTGTCCTTGCTGTATTTGCAAGTGAGCCCTGTTCTATGCTGAGCCTTTTTCTTCCTATTGTCATAGTTCATAAAAAAAAAAATTACTTTCCAGTGCTAGTTTTATTTGACATACAAGAAGACTCAAAAAGTTTATGGAAAATATATATTATGGAAAATAAAACTATGCCTGGATTCCATAATCTTTTGCACTGAAATACACTTTAATTCCCTTTTTCCTTGAACTTTCTGAAGGTCTCTTGCAGTTAAGCTTGAGAATAACTCAATACTTATTTGTCAGATATCATTCATAATGTCCTTAATCCATCGAATTAAATATTATTAGTATGCTGATCTGAATCTTTTCCCCATCACGTTGCACTTACAGGGATGTGTTTGCTTTTGAGGATGTTCATGGACTGTGCATTAAGTATTAGAGAAGGAAGGGGCATGAGGTTGAGAATGAAGATAATCTAGTTTCTTGAATAAACACTGTTGGAAAATTGGTAAATAAGCTAATAGTTATTGCTTATATCAAGGGATATCAAAGCATAGCAGTTTGGGTGCACTCCTATTCATCTGCTTCCTGTCCCCTGGGTTTTGACTCAGACCAAGGTCCTGGCTACCCCTAAAGGAGCTTCTGCCATCATAGAGAATATAAAAGCCAGGAGAAGTCAGCAAAGGTCAGGAACTGCACCTGCTCAAATCTCTTGGTAAAGAGATGTTTGAAAGTCCTTTTGTTTTCATGGCTAAATATAGATCAAGTTCACACTGAAACATCAATGAAAATTCTTAGCACAACTTAGTGATTGGCAAGTCAGGAGAGGTCAAAATGCAAGTGCAGAATATTTCTGCCAAGACTTCTTTCCACTGGCTGTCATTATAAGATCTCCCTGCTAGGAAGAGTCTGGCAGAATCAGAGGAACAAAGGCCTTGAGGCATCCCTCCTTGTGATGATTAATTTTAGGTTTCTGTTTGACTGGGCTAAGGGATCTTGAGAAGTCTAATAAAGCATTATCTTGGGTGTGTCTCTGAGGGTGTTTCTGGAGGAGATTAATTTATGAATCTTAGTGGACTAGGTAGGGAAGATCTAGCCTCAGTGTGATCAGATACCATCCAATTGACTGAAGGAGCTGGAAAGAACAAATACAGAAAGTAGATTAGGCTCTTTCCAGAGTGGGATAGTCTACTTTTGCTGCTTTGAACATCAGGATTCAAGGCTCTCCTGCCTTTAGGCTCCAGGACTTACACCACCTGCTTCCCTCATCACCCCAGGTTCTCAGTCTTTAGGCCATGGACTAGCAGTTAAAACATTATTCTCTAATTCTGAGGCCTTTAGATTTGGACTGAGCCACACTGCCAGCACCCAAGGATCTCCAGCTTGCAGATGGTCTAGTGTGGGAATTCTCAACTACCATAACCACATAATTAAATTCTTCTAATAAATCCCCTCTTATATATCTATATACATATCATGTTAGTTTTGTCTTTCTGGAAGACACTAGTTAATCTACCCTGTATGCGCTCTGCTGCCCATTGACCACCAGGATATCATGCATAGAATGTATTCCTCTATACTTCAGTTTTCTCATCTGTAGACACAGTACTTGGTAACAGGTGCCAGACCCGGGCCACTTAATATGCATTCATCGGATATGATTGTGCACCTACTATGTCCACACCTGAAGCTAGGCACTGTGATACAGCAATGGAACTTATAGTCTGATTGGAAACAGAAATAAAACAAGACACACTTAAAGAGTTAAACATATAATTATTAACTGTTTAAAAGCTGTGAATTAGAAAATAATAACAGAGTCTTGACATAGTAACTATGGAGCTCTTCAGATGGGGATGATCAGACTGATAATCTTCTAAAATGAGACCTAACAAATTATGTTATCGTGATTCATTCTTAACCTCAAGCCTTGAGCCCTTAGGTAATGAGTGTCCTTGACCAGAGAAGCCAAATTTTCAAGGTGTGAAGTGTGCCATGAAGTGAAGGTGTCAGGGCCAGATTGGGTGTGATCACGTAGGTTATTAAAAGAAGTTTGGATTTTCATGCAAACTGGGTAGAAAATGAATTGACACATGTTTAGCACCAAACCTGTGTCATTATTACTACTCTATTGTAATTTGAATCTGAGTTATATGGGATCTCACTCATGTCTTGTAGAAGTAGAAAAGGGAAGTAAGTATATTATAGGTCAAATACACACACACATGTGCACACACCACTGAATGAAATTTCATCAACGAACAATGGTCTCATTAATGTTTTAGGCAGCGATTTAGTTTGTCAGCTGTTTTCTTCAATTAAAACATAAATTGGTATGTAACAAAAAAGTGCCTCCATAGAGGTTATTTAAATTTTATTACACAGCTACCAGCCTTTCATCTATTTTTTAAGACAAAGGGGAACTTTTGAAAATATTGCTTATATCTACTTAGGGAAATGCAATCGTTATTGAAGTTGAAGTGCAATTAGGTTAATATCTCTTTAGATAACACATATAAGTAAAAGTTTACAGCTCTAAAGCAAAACTATTCCTAATGTGACAAATAACCAAATCAGGTTTAAAGATTAATAAAAGAATACATGAAACATTTCATGGAATAGTCAGGATATTAGAGGAAGTAAATACGCAGTATAGCTTAAGTAAGTTGCTATGCCATTATTTTCCCCATTCACATTTTTATTGGTTATGTGTTTACCTGTTGCTCTCAATATTCAGTATGGAACAGAAGAAATGTTTATGGTTCAAAGATTTAAGGTAGGTGAATTTATTTTCTCTATCTCAGCTAATTTGAAGCAGAATATGATAGAAATATTTCAATTTCAAACTCTTGTGATTTATCTATAGAAACTACTTGTTGTATGTGAATGTGTGTGTGAGAGAGAGAGAGAGAAAGAGAGAGAGAGAGAGAGAGAGAGAGGGAGAGAGAGAGAGGAAGAGAGATGATGAGGGTTAGGAAGGCCTGGAGAGTGTACAAAGGAGAGAATTGCAATTTATAATAAATATGGGTAACCAGTCTTGTTATAGTCATATGTCCATACCTAGTTCCGTAGGTAACAAGATCTTCTGAGCACATTTCTACAAGAGGATTATAGGACTAGTTAACAAGTTCTAATTATGAAAAATCCCAACAAGTAGCTTTGGCTTTGTGAAAGTATGACTTTTATGTTTCAAATAATTTATATGAAAAAAAAATGAGTAGAACACAGAGGACCACATAGATATGCCCAACAAGGAAATTTAGATCTCTACCAATGCCCCCAAATTACAAAATGTCCTTATAAGATTTCAGTTTTAAAAAAGGCATTATTATTTTTCTTTCAAATATCTATTTAAGGCTGATGTATTGTAAAATTTCTTTTCTATATGTTTTAGTCTCAAGGACCTGACTTTGAGATCAGGGTCATGTAATGGAAATTTGCAAAACTTGGCATCACGCTATGAGAATGTGAAAAAGTGCTTTACTGTAGCAATCTATCAGGAAAATTTATTCACATCTGACCCTTCCATAATGTGCAAGAACCTTGGGAATTTAATTACAGCTCTTTTGTTAATCACTAGTGTCTCCTTGGCTTTGTTCCTTTATTCCTCAGCAACATGCTTAAGGGTTGAGGACGAGGAGTTACTACACAAGATATACATTGAGCCAGAAGGTCTCTGTCATACAAAGCTTTCGAATAAAAAATCATTTTCAAGAAAGATCTCTCTCTCTCTCTAACTGGAAAATTGCAGTTGTGAAGTTGTAGACAGACCTTTTCAAAACCCAAATCTGATTATGTTACTTCTCTGTATAAAAACCATTGAGAGCTTCCCATTGTACTTTGAATGATTTCTAGACTAGTTAACATAGTTTATAAGGCAGGCAGCTCCTGCACACTGTTCCAATTCGTTTCTCATCATTTAAGCCTGGAGCTTTCTTCTAGAAACATCAGCTGCCCTGCCTTTCTAGTACACGTTATCTTCACCATGCTACCCGCCCACTTCTGCACATTCACTACCCAGAGTCCTCTTTTCACTTCTCCATACCTGTTTCATTCCTACCATTGTCCAGGATACAGGTAACATGTCCCTCCCGACAAGCTGCTTTTCTTAGTCCTTCAGCAGGCATCTATCTTACTTGTTTCAAGGGCTGGTATTTCCCATGTCTCCACACTTCTCACACTACATTTCACTTGCTTCTCTTCAATGCAACACCATTTGTATTACTTGGCTCTGTACCCAGAGTCTACAGAATTGCTCCATGTTTTTGTTGTTGTTTAATTGCCATAGGGTGTGTGCACTTGCCAGAGAGAGACCGAGAAAGGGAGAAAGCATCCTCCATGCTGCAACCCCTTCTCCATTATCTGTCTCATTGGGATTATGCAAAGGTGGGCAAATGTCTTAAAAATTATTTCCACTTGATAAAAGAGGATGGAATGATAGTGCAAGAAATGTAAGTGAATAAGAACAATAAAAAAGGTAAACACACAAATTTAATTGCACTATGCACTTTTGATCAGCTTATTCAGAGATGAATAACAATTGTATAAGATTTGACACCATTGCTCCTTCACCCTAACTAAAATGAGTAAGAAGCATTATTTTATCTATAGATTTTAAATCACTAGCACGTGCATATTATAGCTCTACCAATAAATTTATATTTTACTTTTGGATATTAGCAAATGATAGTTGTGCATGTTGATCATTTATAAATAATTTATAAATATTGGGTCAATGGAAAATTCATGATGCATTTTTGCATAGAAAGAAAAATATGTCATGACTTTTCTGATGACCCACTATATTGGCAATGCACAGTTCAAAGGTTTTTACTTATGAGGTGAAAGATCATTGGAATACTATAGTATTATAGTTGGAAAGAAGAAACCATCAAAAAAAGATTACTTTTTCAATTCATAGAAACACGATCTGTAATTTTAAATCTTAAGTATCTATTTGAAAGTGAAACTCTTAGAACTGCTTAAGGTCATTAATGACTATGATTCAGGGGAATTTAAGCCTGGATTTGGTGGCAGCCCTTGGAAACTTTATTGTTTTTTCCTTTCTACTCATCTCTGATTTGGGATTCTGTACTTTAGTCCCCAGCGACAATTACACTTAGATCATAATTCCTCACTTCTCTGTGTTATTTTTAAAGACAGTAGAGAAGGACAGTAGGAAAAAAAAACCTTTTAAATTTCCTTAGATGGGAGTTTGATGATTTTCAGATTAATAGTAAAAAATAATTGACCAAGAGAAAAAACATAAAATGATAAGTTGTTACCAACTGTGGGGAAAGGTAAGGGGTTCAATAAAGTCAGCCAACAAAAATCTGTGTAGAAGGTGTTTACTGGAGAGTGGTGTGAACTGAATTTTAATGATTTAACAACCTTAGGAAGCTCATGGAGAATGCGCACTGTGCAGTCATTCCCTTGGGTGCTTGTTTACATTTTACTGTATGATTTTCCTACCTCATGTGTAGGTTCAACTGTTTACTCTTACATAAGTAGGGCCTTCTGCTATTTCTCCTCTGCAGGATGATTTTAACATATTGAGAGGTATTAATTTGTCTTATTCTCAAATAAGACAATATAAAATATAAAAATGTTTAATTCATATCTCAACACCAATTGAAATACATTCAAACTTATATACACACTAAGACTGAAAATCAGGTTATTTTCATTTTGGATTCCTTGTACCATGAGGAATGAACAACTGTTTTTGACTAATCTCCATCAGAGTGCTAGCCTTCAGAAAACATAGATCCTTAAAGGAAAGACTAGCTCGGCTGTGCAAGGGAGAAAGATGGAACTTTCAGCCAAAACTTGAAGACCACAGAGGACAGGTCTATTTCCCTGAGATGAAAAAAGCAGAATTTGGGTTGAAGGTGTTCTAATTTCCAAGCCCTTTTTGATGCTTTCTGGAAATGGCAGCACCTCAGAAGGAGTTATATTTCCTGCCCTCTGTCAACTACTCCACCTTATACATTTTATGCTTTTCTTTTTTTTGGAGAGGTTTTTAGCTATAGGGCACGTGTGCTCGCCAGAAAGACAGACAGAGAGACAGAAAGCGAGAAATCACCCCTCAGGAAGGATGGCCACGCCGCAATTCCTTCTCCTCCATTCTCCTCTTGGGATCTTGGGCACACACACACACACGCCCAGTATGAGTTAAAGCCACCGGGTCCGGGATTTGAACCACGGTCAACTATATGGGAGTCCAGTGACATAGCCATTACGCTAACTGCTGGTCCCCATTTTATGCTTTTCTCAAGTTCTGTTTTCAACTGGCTTCTAGTGCAGGTAATGGGAGGCAATGGTAGGAGCCTTAGAAGGTTGATTGCATCTTTGCTGAGGCTGGCACAACTCCTGATAAGATCACACAGTCCATCCTGGAAACTTACTCTAGTGGCCCTTCTGAATTGGACTGTCATTCTTCTGTCTACATTAGTACACAGTGCATGCTTTCATATAAAGGAGATGTCTTCTTTACCAATTAGATTCCCAGAGTAAGTTGGTTCTGGTAAATGTTTGTTTAATTAAAATATCTCATATTAATTTCCCTTTTATGTCTTTGCATAAACCCAGTTACCTATATGTTTTCTCTTTAACAACTTCAGATCTGTGGCATTCACAAATTAAACTTTTGTGATTTGATAATTAATGAGGGACTCTAATACTCTGCAAAATACAGCAATTTATACTTGCTGAGACCCATCTTTAATTGCATACTGTGAGGTCTATGTGTTGCTCTGAGCTTCTTGGTGAACAAATAAATCTACCTTATTGTCTATTGGTAGTGCTCTACAAATGCCTGAGAATTTGGTGATATTAAAATTCTGAAGTTACGTCCATTCTGAAGATCAAGGATGGGGACCTGCAAATGGTGTTATGGTTTCATTGCTGGACTCCCATGTGGCTGATTGTGGTTTGAGTCCCAGACTTGGAGACTTGAAACTTATGCTGGATGTGTGTGCATGCATGCCCAAAATCCCAAGAGGAGAATGGAGGAGAAATGATTATTGCATTGGCATCTCCCTTGCGGGGAGTGATTTCTCGCTTTCTGTCTGTCTCTGACTCAATGGTGGGCCCATGTGCTCTATAGCAAAAATCTCTCTCTCTCTCTAAAAAAAAGGAAACCAAGGATGTACTGAATTAAATACTCCTTTATATGAGTTAATTGTTCTTACAACCTACATATTATATGTTGTTTTTTTTGTTAGTTTTCTGCTTGTGTTTAGTTTTTTTTTTTTTTTTAACAGATAGACTATACACTGCTTGAAGGCCAGAACCACTTGTAAACCTTAGTTTCCTCTGCTTCCTTTACTGCTCAATAAATCTATGGTAATATGTTGCCAAACCTCTAGAGAAAATAGGTAGACATAATGCCAGCATTAAATGATCATGGAGGCCCAGTGCTCTAAGTGTAGGGACCAAAAAGATGAGTAGAAAACCTCTCAGGAAAAATGAAAAATGGAAGAATCTGAGTTTTTCTAACTTGCATGAGTAGAATAATAACTGATGGAGAAAGGGTTTTGCCCTTACCTAGTGCAGGGGGTGAGGAGAGGGTAACGCCCAGGCTTTCCATGAATATACACATGCAGATAGGCAAAAAAGAAAAAAAAAATGCACTGGAAAAGTCTTAATTGTGTGTCTGCAGGGCTGGCAAGATAGTCCCTGGGCTTTCTGAGTGAAAGTGGAAAGTGTGTTGGCTGATGACAAGAGGAGGGCAGCCATAGCAGCATCTGCAGAGAAGTCTAGGGATGCCTCGCAGGACAGTTCCATCTTCTCAGACTTCCAGCACATGACTGTTCACAAGCCATGCATATCTGGTACCCAGCTCCATCCGGGTCAGGAGCTTACCGTGGAGGAACTTCACTATGGGCAGAGAAGCTGCAGTGGCAGCAGCAGCAGTGACATGGCAGGTGCTGTCTCCTGGCTATGCCAAGGGCAGTGAGGGTCTGTCATCACAGTGAAGTGAGCAGGTGAGAAGCAGGGAAAGAAGAGAGAGTAATCACTCAAGGATTTTTCTCACAACCTTTTGGAACCAGGAAAATGAATTTGGGCACTCTGATCCATTAGAGAGTTGTTATGCTACTTATCTGTACCTTGTCTCTACTCCTAGCCAAGGTATTCTTGGGAACCACTTCTGGAAATCATTTGCTTATTAATTAAATTGTTAACTAGGTTACAGTTATCCAGATGGACATGCACATTAGAGCTCTTTCAGTTGCATGCTGCAGAAACAGGTTGGCTTTCAAGCCCATGCTATTAACCAAAATTTTGATTCCACAGTGGGTTATTCTCTCTGGAAGGGTACTCTTGGCACTAATCTTCACTCACCCCATCAGCTAGAGGAATCATTTAGAATTCTCATCTTTGATAGCACAAGTTTGAGGGGGTCTATGAAAATCTTACTTGCTTCCCCCTCCCCACCTGATGCAATTCAAATGTCTTGAAAGTGTTTTTAAAATAAGAGAGCAAAATGTATATATCACATTTTTACAGACCGGAAACGATCAACATTTCAGTCAGTTCTGATGGGTTACCTGAACTTTGCCTAGACCTTGGAACAAAACCTACCCTGCCTTCTCTGTCCATTTAATTAAACTTCTTTTAAATATAACATGAGTTATTAAGCTTGTCACATTGTATTTTTTTTTCTAAAGTTTGGTCTGTGCACATTTGAGTATATTAGTATATGTTCACGATATTCAGTGAAATGCCAAGTAAAGCTCAGGACATATTTACATCTGTTACATATCTATTAGTAATACCAGCTTTTAAAAATAAAAAAAGGTTTCTCTGCTATAAAATGTAGAAGTCAATGGCTATCTCATGCCTCTCTTTGGGATAACATAGGAGAAACCAATAAAGTAGAAGCATTAAGAAGGTAATGTAGAATTTCCCAATGATAATGTGAAAAAAGGAGGCTTATACCATATACTACACAGAAAATGTCTTAAAATCTTTCAATATTTTGCTCTTCAAAGTCTATTTTAACTTCCAACAGTTATGTAGGAGATGTGTGAGCTAAGGAGACAATGTAGATGTGTGGGTGGAGGGGTACACTAGTGTCTTGGGCTTCAGTATCTATGACTCCTGGATTTTCCCTGGGCCTTGAAAATTTCTCTGTCTCATTATAGAGAACAATTTAACTCCTCTAAGTTCTTATCAACAAATGTTACTCAAACTGCATTCAATAAACAAGAAAATTTTCAATTGTTAAGGTCTATTCTCTTTAGAAAATTATATGTGTTTATAAAAACAAGTCAGATTTTTCTGTTGCATATTTTTCTCTTAATTTGTTTCCAGTATTCTTCTTATACTGGAAAAACATTTGGTCATGATAATGCCTTAAACACTTACTTATGATTCTCTTTGTGAAAATACATTTTTCATAGCATAATTTAAGAAACAAGTAAAAAAGGGCCAGCCAGTGGTGTGGTTAGGAGGCTGGAACCCATGTGACTGACTATGTGTTTGAGGTCCAGACTCAGTGGCTTGAAAAACACACCAGGCACTTTTGCACGTGTGGCAAAAATCCCATGAGGAGAGTGGAGGAGAAAAGATTGGCCTGTGGCCATCCTGCATGTTAGGTCAGGGGGAAGGGATGATTCCTCATT
>NW_006208436.1:99182-117022 GCF_000334495.1 Tupaia belangeri chinensis
TTTGGTGAGTGAGTGTATTATGCATTCTATAGAAAACAAAAAAAAAAAAAAAAAAAAGGAAAACAAGTTTCTTAAAATAAGCATTAAGTTTATTCCATTAAAGGACTATGTATACATCATACCTATTTCAAAATACATAGGCATAGGTATTCTTAAATTTCCTTTTAGGTAAGGAAGACCCCATTTGTAACAGCTGTAGAAGACTGATAAACTGTGTAGTCTCTAAAATCTTTTTGTTTTTACTAGACTAAAATGTTACTGAATTAACAGATAGCAAGACATACAAAGTGAGACAGCAAGCATCTGGCTAGGTAGCAATCAGAATATCAAATCCGTAATTAATGCTAATTGCATTTTCTTATGCTCACTAATATTCTCATACTTCAGTATGCAGATATCTATATTTACCAAAGGATAAAATACAAAACAAATGTAAATTGCTTATCTCCATAAATATTTGGAGACATTTGTTTAAATATACATAGGAGTACGCAACAAAATCAATAAATGCATACATATTTCTCCAAAGTACCAGTTAAGAAAACAAGTTGGATCACACCAACATAATACTTTTTTCCCCCTAATTGCCAGAGGTTGTATGTACTCATCAGAGAGAAACAAAGAGACAGGGAGAGAGAAAGAGAAGAAAGAGAGAAAGCACCCCTCGTTGAGGCATGGTCACGCCACAGTCCCTTCTCTATTTCTCTATTCTGTCAGGATTGTAGGCACACACACACACACACACACACACACACACATACACACACTTGGAGTTTATCAAGTCACCAGAGCTGGGATTTGAACCACAGTTGGCCATGTCAGATCTAGCTCCCTTAACCACTAGACTTTTTGAGATTGATCCCTAGATCTATCTTAATGCTGTTTTTTGACCACTTTTTCATAATTACCGTAGAGATACAAGTCTAGGATTATTTTTAGCAATAGTCTACTCCAGTGAACACTGGCAATATTTTTATAATAAGAATCCAGTTATGGAGCCTCAAGTTTATTTTGAAATTTATTAAATTATGAACCTTGGAGCTAAAGTTCTGTTATTATTATTATTATCATTAACCTAAAACATAATAATGGAAATTATTAGTCTTCCATTAGGTTTTGAAAATTCCCTTGTTCTATCCTATTTGATGGTTTCTGCCTACTCCCTTTTCTCTCTGATGTTTATTAATTAACCTCCAATATGCACACATGTAGGATGTTTATTCATTAACTTCCAATAAGCACAAGCATTTATGTGTGTACAAGTAGAGGTGGAAATAAGAGTTTTTCCAGAGAAGGGCTATTCATTTGTCAGATTTTCAACCCATAAAAGTGCGGCCCATGCCATTGTTTCAGTGTATGGTACTACGATTGAAGGACATGTGGTTAAATGCTATTGGGGTAAAAAATCTCCTGATATGACTAAAAACTTCCAACAGTTTGACTGTAGTCGGTGGGGTCAATGGAGCCAGGTGTGTGGAAACTCACAACAGTATGGACATTACATGACAACTGGATGGCATGTAGCACCTTATGGAGTACATGGGCAACCATGGAATCAACAAGGATGTGGAGTAGGTCAATCACCTTCTGCTCCTTGGATGGGTGGATTTGGTGCTCAGCCTCCCCAAGGCCAAGCTCTTTCCAATGTAACACCTCCTTCTAAACTAATGCTTTTTGCAAATAAATGAGTTTCATAATCCCAACAGTGACATTTTAAGAAAATTGATGGGTTCCAGATACTGGGGCATAAAGCATACAGCAACTAACTTTAAAATGATTCCACAGAGATATTTAGAGTTGAGGAATGCTTCCAAAGAATTAAAAAAAAAATGAACAAACAAATAACAACAAACTTGTTTTGTTAAATCCCAATTGCATATGAAGTATTACTCCTCCTTCTTTCTTCCTGATCTAAACTGCAATTAAAAGGCCATTAGATTGGTCACCAAAATAATAAAAATCAGAGACCAGAGAAAATATTTTGACCGTTTTCCAGTGCTCTAGAACTTACTTTTAAAACTATGCCAAAAAATCTTATTCCTGGACATTTCAAAGTTGATATTGTATGCAAAGGTTTACTCTTGTCATTCTAATTTATTTAATATCTTATGTATCTACTCATTCATGCTTTAAATAATTACTCTCCATTATTGCTGTGCCAGGTAGAACTAAGCCCTTTAGACAGATGGATCAAGTACAATCCCAACCTCCAAGGACATTCACGTCTGCTGGGGAAGCTCAGTCTGAGTGTGTTTACAGGGCAAGTCAGTTCAACTAGTTTGAAAAGATGTTGAAAACCACATCATCTTAGCAGGTGGCATTGAAAATGACCACCAGAGTGTGTCTACCTTAGTTTTCATGGGAAGGGTTCAGATCAACAGCAACAACAACAACAACAAAACCAAAACCAAACATTTTATCTCTGATTTGAGTTAAAATCTGGGACATCTGTATAGATGAAACCAGTCAGATAATCATTAATTCCTGATCCTTCCCTTTCACTCTATATTATAGCCGAAGACAGTTTTTAGGCTGGCCAGAAACCTTTGTTATGGGTTTGTACTGAGATGGTTGTGCTGCATTGCACTTCAAAGTTGGGTCAGAGTGTTCAATAAATTGATTTTTCTGTCCCTTCTATTTCTTGTTCTAGAACTCCACCATAACTGGATACATGTAGCTTCCATTCTGCAGTGGGAAAACCTGTACCTTGAGTGAAAGCTGCAGCTTTTGAAGTTTTATGAAATGGTTGTGTTGATTTTCTCTTTGTTCAGTGTAGAGGGTAGGATGCATCTGACTCATCTAATTTAGACGCTTAAAAGTCAGATCCCAGCTCTACTTTTCAAAACCATCTGGGTTGCTTTTTATTCTCTAAACCCAGGAGCCCTCAGTGAAATCAATGGGGTTGGCAGGAAATATCTGAAGAGCTGAAGTTAGGCTGTATTTTTTTTTTTTTTTAACAAGACATTTTTCTGAGGCCTGTATTTTTTTTTTTTAACAAGACATTTTTCTGAGGCCCCAAGGAAAAGAAACTCAGATTATTTAGGTGATATTTTACAGGTATAAAGAAAGACATTTTGAGGACTTCTGTGGAATAGGTTGGGATTTATTAAAAGATACAAGATATTAAATATACTTTTAAAAATTATGTAAAAAGTAGTGAATATTTAAGTATTTTTTTCTTTCAGTTTTAATGGACCCCTAGAATTAAACACAAAAATTATTTAAGACATGATTTCTATTTTCTTCTCTTACGTATGAGATTTTTGGGGTACAAAATGTTGACATAGAACTTTTATTTATCGTCCCATTTCAGAAAATGGGGATATGTTAGAAGTTCATGCTGGTAAATTGCAAGCTGAAAAACTATTTGATTAATACTGTTATTCTAAAATAGGATTTGAGCCTGGTGATAGTGAGAAGAAATATAGCTTCATACAGGGTCCATATATTGGGCAAGCTGATCCTACCAATAAAGTTCAAGTGCTCTCAATTGAGCCACAAGCTGCTATATTTCTTCTATGCCAGTGTAACAATTTTCCAGACAACAGTGTATAAATATTTTGAGACGCTGCAGCCAGGTAAGTTATATTGACCAAAGCAAAAGATCTGTCTGTCATTCACCCAAAGAGCAAGGTGATTCTCATTAGCCATTAAAAAAAATTATCTGGATAAACCAGTGCTTACATTATGCATGTTATTTCCTATTTTGATGCCAAAAGAATCCTCAGTTATATCTATACAGTTGCTATAAATTAGAGAGCTATGAACTCTCTGTCATATTTGATCACAATCAGAAGATTCACTGTGGCACAATGGAGTCAAAGGTTTATGGCCCCTCATTTGCAAAGGCCATTTCATATCCTACACTTAATCTTGCATTTATAAGGAAATAGGGCTCCTAAGTTTTTATAAATTTCAGACTCCACAAAACCTAGATTCATCTAAGAGCAATGCATTAATAAGCCAGTAGTTTTCAAAGTGTGGTCCTTGACCGGTAGCATCAACATGACCTGGGAACTTAAACATGCCAGTTGTTTGGCTCCACTTCTGAATGACTGAATCAGTAATATGAGTGTGTGTGGGAGAGGGTGGGGAGGGCTAGCAATGTGAAATTCAGCAAGCTCCCCAGGTGATTTAGATGTAGGCTAGGGGTAGAAAATGGCAAGAAGATACAACTTATCAGAATTCCTCAGTGTTGGGACCCTCAGTTAGTGTAATGGCTATGTTGCTGAACTCCCATGTAGCTGACTGCAGTTCGAATCCTGGACCTGGTGGCTTAAACTCATGCGGGTGCATGGGTGTGTGTGCTCAAGATCCTGAGAGGAGAATGGAAGAGAAGGATTGTGGCATGGCCATCCCTCCCTGGGGGGTGATTTCTCACTTTCTCTCTCTGTCTCTCTAGCGAGCACACACACCCAATAGCAAAAACCTCTCCAAAAAAAAAAAAAAATTGCTCAGTGCTCCTGGAAAAATCCCTAGCTACCTGAGACATGGAAATATATGTAAAATAAAGATAGGAGGAGACAGCAGATGCCGTAGTGGGTTATGTTACAGAACTCCCACATGACCGACTATGTTTCGAGTCCTGTAGTCAATGGGTTAAAAAGCATGCTTGCTGGGCATGTGTGTGCATGTGCCCAAGGTCCTGGAAGGAGAATGAAGGAGAAGGAATTATGATATGGGCATCCCCCAGGGGGTGATTTCCCACTTTCTCTCTCACTGTCTCTGTCTCCTTCTCCAGCCAGCACACATGCCCTAAGGCAAATGCCTCTCAAAAAATAAATAAATAAAAAGATAGGACGTGTTTGCATTTACTTTCTCTGTAAGTATTTTGCTTTTCATATACTATACGAATTAGATCTGTAGCCATTTGTCTAGTTAATTGCTCTGGACCCAAAAGGAATAAAACTTTTAAAATCTTCTAGGCCGGCTAAATAGATATAGCCTGATCTATCTGTCAAAGTGCCTGAGAAACTGGAGTGCTACCTCCACAGCTATTCACATTCCTGGAAAAATAATGCTTCATATTCTAGAGTTATGCAGGCTCTGCAAAAAAGATCATGGAAAGTGCATATTACCAAAAAAAAGTGCAAAGATTTGAAAAAGTTCATTTTTTCATAAACTTTTTGAAGTCTCTCAGTATCTTTTGGTAACAAAAGCTGAGACATATGAGAGTATCTGGATCTCAGAAACTCTATCTGAATACCAAAGGACTTAGTGGAGTGAGAACTCAGGCTCATAATATTTCTAAGGAAGCCTATTCTGGTGAGCTAGATGATGGCTGCCTTCTTCCCTTTCTATGCAGAGTAAAACAGTTCTTCTCTCATCTGTATTTATATTTTAAAGCTACTTTTTAAAAATGATTTTGTTTGTTTGCCTTTTTTCTTTTTTTTTTCTGCCATAGGGCACATGCACTGGTCAGAAAGGAGAGAGACAGAGAGAGACAGTGACAGAGAAAGTGAGAAATCAACCCCTAGGAGGTTGGCTGTGCTGCAATCCTTTCTCTTCCGTTCTCCTACTGGGACTTTGGGCATGCATGCACACAGGCCCAGCGTGATTTTCAAGCCACCAGGTCAGACACTCAAACTGTGTGTGTCCATAGTGGGAATCCAGTGCCTTAACCACTATGCAATCTACTGGCTCCCTTACAGCTACTTTTAAACATTCTTTTAAATTCATTATAGAGTGTGTACACACATGCCTCTTAGAGAGAGAAAGAGAGTGAGAGATAAGCACCCTTTAGAGGGTCTGGTCATGCCATGATCCCATTCCTCCAGTCCTCTAGCCTTTTGGATCTTGGGCACTCATTCGTGTGTCTCGCTTGTTTCAGGTCAACTGGCCTGGGGGTTTGGTCTTCATTCACCATGTGCAATTTGCCTCCTCTTGAGCAGTGCATTACTCCTGTGCCCATCCTTCATATTTCAATCTGTGGACTATTTGGATAGGATACTTGATTCGGCACTCTTTCCTTGCTGCGGCACGCTTTCCCAAATGAGTCCTGTCATTACCCAATGGACTCTTGGCCATGGTGGCAGGGAAGGAGGCTATGCAGTGACTCAGCAATGCTAATTTTACTTGTCAAGCTCAACCTTGCTGTGTTTACTATTAAGCGTTGGATTTGCCAGCAGCAGTCAACTTTCAGTCCTCAATATGACATTATTCCCTGTGATGATCAGCCAGCTACCTCATGCCAGAATGATTGTATTGGGCCATCTCCATTATGGAAGGGGCAGCATTTTGTTCTTACTGGAACAGACACATTCTCTGGATATAGAATTGCTTTCCTCAGATGTGTTACTTCTGCCAGAACTATCATCTGTGGACTTAGAAATGCCTTATCCACCATCGTGAAATTTTGTACCACATTGTTTCTGATCAAGGGGAATCACTTTAGATAAAATGAAGACTGCTATGGGCCCATGCACATAAAATACACTGGCTTTACCATGTTACCCACCATCCTGAAGCATTTGGTCTGATGGTGGAATGGCCTTTTGAAGACTCAGTTATAGCATCATCTAAGTTCTAATACCTTGCAAGGCTGGAGTAAGGTTCTCCGGAAGGCTGCATGTGCTCTGAGGTGTGGTTTCTCCCTAACCAAGACTTACTGGCCCAGGAATAAGGGATGGAAATAGGAGTGGCACCACTCACTACTACCTGTGGTTACCTTGGACTCCAGCTTTCCTAGGTATCCAGCTTACAGATGACAGATTTTGGGAATTCTCAACCTTTGTAATCATGTTAACCACTTTTTCATTCTGCATGTACATTTTGTGCTGCTATGACAGAATACTACAAGCTAGATATGTTATAGTGAACAGAAACTTATTTCTCACAGTCTGAAAGGTGGAAAGTCCAAGCAAGATCAAGAAGCCAGTATCTGATGAGGGTCTTCTTGCTGCATCTTCCCATAGCAAAAGGCAAAAGGCAAAGAATTCACAAGAGAAAGAGAGAGAGAGAGATCTCTGCACATGAGCGAGTATAAGAGGAGGCTGAACTTGCTTCTTATAGCAAGCCCACTCTTGCAATAATGAACCCACTACTGAGAAAAAGAGATGAACTCATTTGTGAAGGGAAGTCCCTTGAGACCTAATCACTACTTAAGGTCTGATAGCGCCACATCATTGCAATGGGGATTAAGTTTTCCATACGTGAGTTTTGGAGGACACATTCAAACTATATCTATTTCTCTCTCTCTCTCCCTCTCTTTCTATTAGCTCATCAGAAAAGTCATGATGCATTTTTGCATAGAAAACAAACAATACGTCATGACTTTTCCAACAATTCAATATGTCTACCTGTATCTCCTACATAGGTTCTGTGTGTTTGGAGAACCATGACTAATATACCCACAACGTATTTATGAAGTTCTTACTCTCTTAATTCTCCTTAGTGTTTCACAACTCTTTACTATATAGTCTTCATAGCACAGAACAAGAAAGATTTGACTTTAGCCTCTGGTTCGATGTGATGTTTTGAGTATCTATCCCAGGATTGGGAGTTCTTAATTCTGAAGTTTCTCACTTTAGTACCAAAGCTCTGTTATCTTTGACCACAGAGCAGGATAATCTTACCTACTCGAAATTCTTAATTTAATTATATCTGCGAAATCCCTTTTGCCATGTAACACAGGTTTCAGGGGTTAGGATGTAGACATCCTTGGGAGGGGATATTATTCTGCCTATCATAAGGATGTTAGTGCTATTAGATTCTGTTCTCTAAGTTCCAGGAAAAATCAATAAACTCAAAGGTTTTGCTTTTCACCCCAAATCTACTATCCATAATACACTAACATAACCATTTTTCCTCTTTGATGTAAGGTGAAGGGAAAAAAAAAGCCCTTCAGGTTCCTCTTAGTTCTAATCTCACAATTATTTGAGAGTCAATATGTCCTCAAAAGGTATGTTCTGTTCCTGAGAGTAAGCATTTTCAGGGATAATAGCCATAAAAAAGTAGAATATTTGCACATACGCACTTTTTATTATTAGGCAGAAAATGCCCACAATCTTAGTCTTATCCATAGTTGGCTACTTCCTGGTTTTAAATTTTCTTTAAAAGTTGGGTAAGGGGAGGGGACCAGCAGTTAGTGTAATGGCTATGTCGCTGGACTCCCACGAAGTTGACTGTGGTTTGAGTCCTGGACCCAGTGGCTTAAACTCATGCCGGGCGCGTGTGCGTGCATGCCCAAGATCCTGAGAGGAGAATGGAGAAGGGATTGTGGCATGGCCATCCCCCTGGGGAGTGATTTCTTGCTTTCTGTCTCTCTGTCTCTCTCTCTCTTTCCGGCGAGCGCATGTGCCCTATAGCAAAAACCTCTCCAAAAAAAAAAAAAAAAAAAAGTTGGGTAAGGACTTCGTTTTATATGCATAATGAAAAATGTTCAAACGATTAGTCCCTTGAGAATTAAGGGTAGGACCAGTCTCCAAACAGATTTGACCCACCTCTAGAATGTAGAGAGGGCTTAGGAGCACTGCTCCATGTTCCATGGTGGTTTAACTACTATTAAAAATTGAAGACCAGTCACAGTGGAACAGTGGAAGCTTAGTGCTCTATGATTCTGAAGCTATTAGGTTGTTGGGGAAGTCATGATGTATTTTTAATGTTTTTCTATGCAAAAATGCATCATGACTTTCCCAACAACCCGCTACATGGAGAGATTCTGGGTTCATGTCCTAATGACTTCCCGTATATGTTGGTGCATGCACATGTGCCTCTGATCCTGGCTGGCTGAGACTGGAAGTGGGTTGTTGTGTAAAGACCCTGTCAAAGTTGTCCTTACCTCCTGTTTCTCTCTCTTTTGAAAGAAATGAATAAACAACTTAAAAAAAATAAAATCCAAGACCCATTCTCTACTTCTTACATTGGGAAAACTGTGCTGCTGACAACTTTAGTATGGGAGTAGGACTCCATTAAAATATGATTACAATTTTCTATGATATATTACCTTTATGTAGACATCCATTTCAGGATTTAATAGCCACGTAGAGAACTCCAAAGATGAACAGACTTTATGGAATGTATAATTCAATCTCATCTTTTTTATGAATGAAGAAATTGAGATACAAAGGGGTTAAGTAACTTCCCAAATGTTTTATGAGAAGCAATTACATGGTAAGAGTTCTAGTTCCACTTTTCTTATTTTTAAAAAGAAAAAAAAGTCCTAGTTTTATTGGGGTATAATTGGCAAATGAAATTGTATATATTCATAGTCTATGATGTGATAATTTGTTATACATATTTTGAGCAAATGATTACCACAACCAAGTTAGTTAATACACCCATAGTCTCACATAGGTGTGTGTGTGTGTGTGTGTGTGTGTGTGTGCATACAAATACATAGCTATATAGTGTGGTAAGACTATTTAATATTAGCTCTTTCAGCAAATGTAATACACAGTATTGACTACAGTAATCATGCTGTGTATTAGATTCCTACAATTTATTCATTGCCTAAGTAAAAAGATCCTTTAACCAACATCTCCTCATTCCCTCTGGCACCCAGGGATCTGTTTCTGAGTTTGACTTTTTTGGATTCTACCTATCAGTGAGATCATTCTCTTGACTTTTTTTTTTTTTTTTTTGAGAGGTTTTTGCTATAGGGTGTGTGCGCTCACCAGACAGAGAGATAGAAAGCGAGAAATCACCCTCTGGGGGATGGCCACGCTGCAATCCCTTCTCCTCCATTCTTCTCTCGGGATCCTGGGCACGCACGCACACGCACCCGGCATGAGTTTAAGCTACTGGGTCTGGGACTCAAACCGTGGTCGGCTACATGTGAGTTCATTACACTTACTGCTGGTCCCTTTCTTGACTATTTTTATAATGTGTTTTTCAGTATAACATACTGCTTGTATTGATGGAAATTCTCTTAATAATTTTACCTTTTCCAAGGTATTTTTTCCTATATGATTTTCTCTAAATTGGGGTGGTTAAGTGAAAGATTTTTCTCCCAGGTGCTTTGTGCCAGCCTTAGCAGAATCAAAAGGCTCTAGCAATGACTGAGGCTCCTTGCTTATCTATGTCTTTATGATACATCTACCACACCTACTTTTAGACTTTCATTCTAGAACTTCTGATTTTGGGTGTCACTGTTTCTTAACATTTCTAAACCCAAAAGTACCCTTATTTAAAAGGGATAAATTTCTTAGAAGAATTCATGAGAGAGTGCACCCACAATTGCAATAGATTGAATTAAAAATAATAAGATTTTTAATCCTTCTGAGAAGAGGTTATATACCCCTGACCATGGAAGGAGATAAGCATGATTTTATAAATGTGTTAAATAGTATACTATGTATCTGGAAAGCACATAGAGTCTAAAAGAAAAAAGCTTGAATAAGACAGATACATGATTAAATAAGAATGGTAAAAAAATGACTGTTTAAGAGTCATTTTTGTGCCCTTTTATAGGTGTAAGCCCTTTACATAGTTTTCCATGTTTTAAAGTAATTTTTATTCTCAGTATATCAATAACATGAACTAGCAGGGAAAATACAACAACAAGAACCCAAGATCCCCAAACAGTCCAAACATAAGATAGGAAATAAAAATGTGAAAACTGCATGCAGCCATATCTCATATGCTTTAGCACATCTTGCTGTGGCAGGAATTATTATTCCCTTTGCTATAGAGTTTAGAAAATAAACAATGGTGGGCTTTTAAACCAAGTGGTATAAATTTAATATGATTCAAGAACTATACTGTACATGAAATCAGAGATAAAGGCAGTGAGAGAAGGAGCCACTCATTTTTCTTTATTCTAATTATCTTCGTTTCAGTGGATTAGAAAATGGTAAATGTAGAAGTCAAGTTGGAGATGGTCCTGAGCTCAATCGCCTGCCAAGTTAAGTCTGATAAATGGCAAGTGTGTATAATTAATACTGTCATTTTTCCCTAGACCAAAGGGCGACTGCAGTAACTATAGATTGTAATTGTCATCGTTGTCACATAAAATGTGCTATTATTAAGTTCAGGCTGAATTTTATTGCTGGGAATGCTCATAAATTGAGCGGTCAGTCATTTAAATTACCAAGGAGAGAGCTTTGTGGCTTGCTCTAAAACTACTTTCTAAGACAATGTATTTGACTTTGGACCTCGGGAAACTAATTGCATTTTTTGAACAGACGTTCGACAGGCTGTAACCTATAAGTGAGGGTATTGTGACAGACATGCCATGTACATTTACGAATGTTCGGAGAATTCTTACATTTTTATTTCCAATATTTTTGGTGTAGGGGCAAGAGAGGAATAAGGAGCTGATATGAAATGACCTATGAGTGGGAGAGAACATATTGAGAATACACTTATTGCTTTCTTGCAAAATGTCTACTTTCCAGAAGGTGATGTTGATGAACAAAAAGAGTGCAGGAAGAAAATTATGATGGATTTGTTATTAAGTCTCTTAGAGAATGATAGTGGGAGATAAATTCAAGTGGAGTAGCAAGAGTAGGGAAATGAACTGGCAATATGTTAAAAAAAATAGTGATTAATAGGATGTTTGGTGATTCCATTTATTATTAGTTTATTTATATATTTTAAATCACTATAATTATAACAATTTATAATAAGATTCTAATCTGAGTTTGAAGACCTCAGAACCAGGAGTACCGAGGGCAGCAGAATATCTATATCTCAACTGAAATAGTCAGAGAACCAGAGAATCCTCCCATTCTCCACCTTTTTATTTTGTTCAGACCCTCAGAGTATTGGATGATGCCACCCATACTAGGAACGGCATTCTTTACTTAGTCCATCAATTCAAATGCTCATCTCCAAGAACAAACCTACATAGACATACCCAGAAATAATGTATCTGGGAATTGCTTGATCCAGTCAAGTTAATGCATAAAGTTAACTATTATGGCATTTATGTTTTATTATATATGTACATAGAATGTATAAATAAATGTATGTGTGTGTGTGTGTGTGTGTGTGTGTGTGTAGTCAACTTGCTTTTTAGAAGGCTTGACCAAATGCCAGTACCACTATGTTTGTGTACAATTTTTTTTTTTTTTTTGGAGAGGTTTTTGCTATAGGGCATGTGCACTCACCAGAAAGATAGACAGAAAGCAAGAAATCACCCCCAGGGGGGATGACCATGCCACAATCCCTTCTCCTCCATTCTCCTCTTGAGATCTTGGGCACGCACGCATACGTGCCCAGGGTGAGTTTAAAGCCACCAGGTCTGGGACTCGAATCGTGATCGACTACGTGGGAGTCCAGCGACATAGCCTTTATGCTAACTGCTGGTCCCTGTTTGTGTACAATTTAAATCATAGTTTCACGTACTCTGTGTATTATAATTTTTGAAAAGTTTCTATTAAATATATAGCCATAAGTGTTATACTTAATCTTGTGAATCTCTTTTATTTTTAGCAAGTTTTACATTCATTTTTATTTTTTAATTCTATCAATAAGTAGTACTTTCTCTTTTATAAGAGACTTGTGCTCATTTTTTCTCTTTTTTAACATTTTTCTTTTTAATCAACATGAGCTCTTTTTTTAGAGAGAGAATTCTTGCTGTAGGGCACATGTGCTTGCCAGAGAGAGAGAGAGACAGAAGGTGAGAAGTCACTCCCCGGGGTGGGGATGGCCATGCCGCAATCCCTTTTCTTGTACTTTCCTCTCAGGATTTTTGGTACACATGCACATATGCCTGGCATGAGTTTTAAGCTACCAGGTGTGGGACTTGAACCATGATTGACTATGTGGGAGTTCAGCACCATAACCATTACACCATCTGCTGGTCCCATGAGCTCTACTTTTAAAAGAATTTTTCTTTCTTTAACAGTATGAACTCTGTTTACTTTAACCCTTTGTGCCGACATGCTTAGTTGTGTTCAGTTAAGTCATTATTTAGAAAGGAGGCATGCTGTGAGCTTTACTGATACACTAAGAAATGACATGTATTGTCCTTTAGCATCCTTGACATAACATAGTGAGGAAGAAAATTATGGCTCTCACTACTGAACACCTGTTACATAGGTTATGTCAGATACTGTGGTCAGTGTTTTATATCACTTAATTCTCACAATTCATCTGCAAAGTTGGTAGACTATCCCTATTTAAAGATGCAAAACTGGGAACCGGCAGTTGGCACAATGGCTATGTCACTGGACTCCTATGTAATCGATCATGGTTCGAGTCCTGGACCAGGTCAGTGGCTTAAACTCACACCGGGCGCGTGTGTGTGCATGCCCAAGATCCTGAGAGGAGAATGGAAGAGAAGGGATTGTGGGGTGGCCATCCCACCATGGGGGCTGATTTCTCACTTTCTGTCTCTCTCTGTCTTTTTGGTGGGCGCATGTGCCCTATAGCCAAAACCGACAGTGCCACATAAGCCAAACCCCCACAAAAAAAAAAAAAAAAAAAAAAAAAAAGCAAAAAGAAGCTCAGTGAGATAAAATAAAGTGCCCGAGGTAGCATTAAGTGTTGGTCTAGGATTTAAATGCAAAATGCAAATCTTTCTCCTACAACTTCACACTGTCTTCTGTACCAGGATATCATTTTTGAGATGGACGTGTGTGTGACTTGCAAGGCAGGGTAACACAAATACCACTGAGATGCTGGAAGTGAAACAATCTAGAAAAATTGATGGCATTAAGATGTGTGTTTTCCCAGTCACTTGAATTAAGTTACATGTTTAATGTAAAGCAACAAAAAATTAACCTCTTTCTTTGCTTAATATACAAGTTCTAAATTTATAGTAACATGGTTTAAATTTCTAGCTGAAACATATGATTTTAATCTTGCTTGTTGTATAAAATAGTGAGGAATGAATTAAACGTCTACAAAATATTTTTGGTTCTTTTATTTGGACAAATTTAGATTTTTGTATAATGTTTTTTTTACCCTGAAGTTTATGTGGTGTTTTAATAGATGACATGAAAACAGTCATTTCTAGGACATATTGACAATCAAGAGAGTGGCTTGAGAACTCCCAGTGGGATTTACTGATTTTCACACATTATGTTTCTGGATAGATCAATTTAGAGAGTAAGATTTCTTAAGCTTTCATGGGCAGCGCTAAATTGTTTGAACATCTCTAGCCTGAGTCTTATTAGCATTATTGTGATAAACAAATACTAATTAAAGAGTCATATGGTAATAATTCATACATTTTTAAGACATAAAATCACATACTTGCATGAAAGATATGTAGAAAACAAAGGAAGTGAGAAAACTACTTTTTAAATTATCATTTTTTAAATTTATTTTTTCCCTGACAAAAATCTATATATTTATTGTGTACAATGTGGACCATCATTTCTTTTAATTTGCTCATATAGTTTACTTTTATCCAGTGTGAGGGTTAATATAGGAATGGTGGCTTATTTTTTACAAAACCATGACACTATTCTGAAAATAAAGTATGCAGGAATATAATACAAAGAGGAACTGTCTCAAAGAAGAATTTACACAGGCATCAGATAATGTTGTATTTTAGGACCAATTATACCCACCGTAGAGTTATGTGAGTTTAGATAAGAAGTTTGACTTCTCTGGGACTGTTTTTTTATCTATGAAAGAAATATGTTAAATTAGGAAATGTCAGCGTTATCACAGAACTCTCAGTTTCTATGACTCTCTCATTTTCTTTTGAGAATATATGTAATGTAGAAACTGGACCCAGTATTCTGTAGGTAACAGTTACTTTATGTTTGTATAACATGTTTGACCTTTTTTAAGAGATATTTTTTGCTATAGGGCGTATGTGCTTGCCAGAGAGACAGAAAGAGAGAGAGACAGACAGAAAGCAAGAAAACATCCCTCAAGGGGATGGTTACATCCCAATCCTTTCTCCTCTTTCTCCTCCACTCCTCTCAGGATTCTGGACACACACACACATGCACCCAGTGTGGATCCGGGTCTTGAACTGTGGTTGGCCATGTGGGAGTCCAGAAACATAAGCACTATGCCATCTGCTGGCCTCTGGCATAGCCTCTTTACTGATATTTAGTTCATTGTATTGATATTGCAATGTTGAGGTAAGAAGATAAGTATTATTATTATTTTTTATTTAATTTTTATTTTGGAGAGGTTTTTACTATAGGGCGTGTGCGCTCGCCAGACAGAGAGAGGTATAGAGACAGAAAGCGAGAAAGCACCCCCCAGGGGGGATGGTCACGCTGCAATCCCTTCTCCTCCATTCTCCTTTGGGATCTTGGGCACGCACACACATGCGCCTGGTGTGAGTTTTAAGCCACCGGGTCCGGGACGCGAACCGTGATCGACTAAGTGGGAGTCCAGTGACATAGCCATTACGCTAACTGCCGGTTCCCAGTATTATTATTCATAGAAAAAAGTTGGAGAACCTGAGATTCAAATCCACTAGTGACTGAACCAAAATCACAGAACTAAATTCCAGCAGAGCTGGATGCGCTGATGCCCTAGTAAATGTTTGATAAATGTCTTGGTATGTCTGATTTCCCTCTAAATTTGCTTCTGGTCAGAGTAAAAAATATTTTCTCTTTAATCTGGTTTACATCAGAATTTATTAACTCCATATTAAGGAAACAGAATAGTCAGTGCTGAGAAAGAGGGAAAAGCCAAACTGTCTTTATAAACTAGATCCACTTGGATTCAGGTAGTTGGATCATAGTTTGTCCTGGCCTCAGTGTTTCCTGGACATCAGCCTGTGAATTCTCCATGCCTGATAGCCTCATACTGTTCTTTCCTGTGAAGAAAATGTTTCTTGGCCAATATTAATGATTTTAAAGTATGTTTACAGCTAACGTTCCGGAAGAAACTTTCACTGAGGGAAGAAAAAAAAATACTAAGAGGTCACTTCGAGTGTGCATAGCTGAAATAGGATATATTCTTAGATAATGAGAATATGGCAATTAAAATGCTATTGTGTGAGGAATTACAGATTCCCAAAATGCTTATAAACTATCTCTTGCATAATGTAGAATATGTAAGAAAAGTTGCTAGTGTATAAATTGTAGTTTTACCATAATTTCTGAAACATGCCCTTGTACCATTATGAATATGATATTTTGCTTTTCTTTTCCTTCTTTATTTATTTAGTTACAGGGTACATGTGCTTGCCAGAAAGACAGAGAGAGACAGAAAGTGAGAAATCATCCCCCTGGGGCTATGGCCATGCTACAATCCCTTATCTTCCATTCTCTAGGGATCTTGGGCACGCATGCACACATGCCTGGCATGAGTTTAAACCACCCGGTCTGGGACTTGAACCATGGTCAAATACATGAGAGTCCAGTGACATAGCCATTATGCCAATTGCTAGTCCCGATATTTTGCTTTTCTGACCAAGACAAAGTCCTGAAAAATTTGGGTATTTGCTAGATTCCTATTATATCAGAAAAAGACATGGCTCAAAACACTGTTTCAGGGTCAGCCAGGTAGTGTGGTGGCTAAGGTGGCTGCATCTCACATGGCTGACCTCAAGGTTTGAGTACCAATCCTGTGACTTGGAAAACACTCTAGGTGCACATTTGTGAGTGCCCAGAATCCTGAGAGGAGAATGGAGAAGGGATTGCAGCACAGCTATCCTGCCTGGGGATACTTTCTCATGTTCTCTCTCTCTCTGTAACTCTAGCGAGTGCATGCACCCTATAGCAATATTTTTTTTTTTGAGATGAAAGAGTTTAATAGCACAATTTAATAATAATGATGGTAATAATAATAATAGCTGAATTGATTGAGCCCTATGCATCAGGCCCTGTACTAAAAGTTTTATTAGGATCATCTCTTCTAATTGATACCATCCCATTACTTCACTCCATGGCTCCCTCGCAACTATCCACAGCTTTCTTAGTGAATTACAAGCACACAATACAATATGATTAAATATAGTAACCATGTCCTGCATTAGATCTCTAGAATCTATTTGTCCTAGTAACTAAGATTTATTTGTAATCCTGTATAATCTTATTTATACCTTTTGTTGACATTTATTTTAACTCTTTCCAAGTTCTTCTCATTTAAATGTATGATTCCAATGTCAAAAAAAATCGTAAGCAAAAACAACATCAACAGAAATATCTAGTCCTGCACTAATTAGCCAAGAAAAGCCATGAAGAGTCTCACCTTCCACTGCTTTCCCATTCCCCTCCAGATTTAACTTCACCTACTCTTGCCACAAAGTCTGTGGGCCACTGGACCACACACTAAACTGTACCACTGCTACTCTCCAAATATCAATAATTCTACCTCACTTTCACACCTTTCCCTTATTAATCCTTGCACTTGGCATATCTTATTCTGCCATGTCTGCCTGGCAAGTTGTTGATAAGCCATCAGGGATTGCCTCTAATTCCCCTCCTTTGTGAACCTTCAATCCCTATTCAGCTATGATACCATCCTTCCTAGAACTCTGAACTAGGGAAGTTAGGACATTCTACCCTACGGTGCATTATTATTTGCAGGCCGGCCACTTCTCACATCCTAGAGTCCTTGTTTCTTAGGAGCAAGGCTCTTCTCATCTTTGTAGCCCACCCAATACCTAGCAACATGCCTTACACAGTGTAGTATCTCAGCAAATTTTGATTAAGTAAATGAATGAACACATTTGGTAGGTTTTCATTCCCATCCTGAGAAAGAATATTTTATCACATGGAAACTTACATTTTTTTTTTGTGGCTTAATCAAGCATGTTATCATCAATAATATTCCATTTCTACTTTGATACATATATATACGTATATATATGTATTTATCCTATGTTTAACCCTCTGCCCTTTCCCACTCTCCCATTACACTATCTCTGCTATATACAGTTGTCTTCCAGAAGAGTTATTGAAAATGTGATACATGCAAGTAAAGGGAGAGGGGCCACGAGTTTCAATTATCAGCTCATAAAGTTTTTAACAATA
>NW_006208436.1:117497-146950 GCF_000334495.1 Tupaia belangeri chinensis
GCCTGCGTAGGCGCGGAGCGCGGGACACACCCAGCGCCGGAGAGGCAGCCGGGGCGAGCGGCCCAGGCTGCGGAACTCTGCCTGGGCTGCGGAAATCGGAGCCGAGCCCCGGCCTCGGAACTCGGAGCAGAGGCCCGGCCGCGCAGGCCCAAGCAATATTATTTTTAAAAAAAGAACAAACCCTCACAGTATTTTGATTGGTATTATATATGCCATGTGTATCCTGCTGACAAAGGTTTATCTGTTGTATAAAGGGACTTTAGAAAGTTCATGGAAGATGTATATTATGAAAAAAATATTCATGGATTAAAATATTTTTGTGCCAAAACAACTTTATACTTGACTTATATTTTCTGTGAACTTTTTGAAATGCCTCATACATAGTTATCTTCGCCATAGTGACTTTACCCTTATATTTGATGTTTTTGTTTCATTTATACAAAGCAAAGTTCCATGCAGAGTTAAAATAGTAGCATTAATTGATTGCTATGAACTTCTCTTTCCTAGGTTATATAATCTGTTGATGGAAAGAGATAACCTTGTAGTGGATCAGCAGTTGGTTTGAATTGATCGTTTCGGTCTTTGATTATTTACATATCGAAAGCAGGAGGAAAGTAATAATCTCAGTTGTATAACTGAGGAGATGCCAAAAATCATTTTGAGATTTGAAAGAGCCGAAAATCTCTGTGTGTAATTGTCTCTCAGCTTAGCGCATTTCATGTAAATAAAACTGGGCAAAATCAGCTCTTTATTCCAGGCATCTCTGATTCCAGAAAAATCAGAAAAAGACTTTTATTGTTTTTTAAAGTAGGAAGAAACATTGAATTGAAAACCAGGGCACTAGCTTCTAATGCCGACTGTTTGTCCTCGGGCAAATTTCATTCCGTCCATGCTGCTGAAGCACTGTCTGTAATGAGGAAACCGAAAACCAATAAAGTAAAGCCTATGGTATATTTGAGGAGCTAGGAAGAGAAATGAAATAGAAATTAGATACTCTTTAACAGGCATGAAAATAAGCACGTTTATTATGCCTGTGAGAAATGTAATGATCTGATACTCTTCTATTCCTGTTATTACCTTTGTAGTAATAGTAAGGAATATGAATTTTAGAGAAATAGACACACGAGTTTGGCATAATCTGAATGGGCAGTAAACCAGGAATTTCTGAATCTTTGTCTAAATATACATATGAGATCAAACCATTCTGTCTGATTTGATTAGAGAAAAATAATAAGGTTAGCTAGGCAGTTTGGTCAAGTCAGGAATTAGTGAAATAGTTCTTACTGTTCTGAACATATTAGCTGATATGTTTATTTGTTTAGCCAGTAAATATTTTTTGCAGGGTCAATTGTATGTCAACAATGTGCTGTGGACACAGAAATGAGACAGACATATTCTTAACTTTAAGGATTCACAGATTATGGTTGATATAACTATAATCCAAGGAATCAAGTTAAATGTCATCTGTATTGAACCTACTGTAGACACATGCTAGATAATTCAGTAGGTGAATGAAGGACTAGTGAGTATGTGTCTTAGGAGGAGACACAGCTAGTTAAAATACAGGTAATTCAAGAAAAAGCTCTTCAGAGGGGCTTGGAACCTGGAGTTTTTAAAAAAAATTTTGTTATTTATTTTTTTGCTATAGGGCATACGTGCTTGCGAGAGAGAGAAAGAGAGAGACAGAGTGAGAGAGTGAGCAAGCAACTCTCAGCGGGGATGACCACACTACAATCCCTTCTTCTCCATTCTCCTCTTGGGATTTTGGGCATACATACAATGTGCCTAGTGTGTTTTTCAAGCCATTGAGTTCAGGACAGAACCACACAGTTGACCCTGTGGGATCCAGACACGTTATAACCACCACACCACCTGCTGGTCTGGGAACCTGGAGAATATATAGCCTACTTAGTGCTTGAATTTCTCAATCTCAAACCAGGCAACATTCAGCCAGGACTGAGAAGAGCAGGGTTTGTTTCACATTTTTTTTTTAACTCTTAACTAGCCCAAATGTTGAGTCTGGCTGCCTTTCTGCTTAGTATTCAAAGACTGTCACTTACCCTGGTCTTTGAGTAGACAGGACGGGAAATTGGGTGAGCACAAAAGATTGTTAATAGATAAGCAATATGATTTGGTAAATAGAAAAGGAATCATAACTGTATATTAAGATAAAATCCTTAGGGACCAGCAGATGGCATAATGGTTATGTTGCTATACTCCCACATGGTCTACAGCAGTTTGAGTCCTCATCCTGGCAACTTAAAACTCATGCTGGGCACATTTCTGGCTGTGCCCAAGATCCCAAAAGGAGAATGGAGGAGAAGGGATAGAGGCGTGGCCATCCCCCCCTGGGGAGTGATTTCTTGCTTTCTATCTCTCCAGGGAGCTCACAGGCCCTGCCCTATAGCAAGAATCTCTCTTAAAAAAAAAAAAAAAAAGATAAAGTGTTTAAGAAGATATCACAAATTATCCTAGGCTGTCAGTAATAATACTTAAATTTGAACACCATCATTTATATTCAAAAACAGTAAATGAGGCCCTAATAGGAGATGAAACAGTACCTTGAATTTAGGTCTTAGGTCTAGGCTGGTGATCATTACACCACAGTACAAATACCATGGAAAGGAGATTTTTACATGCTTTTATTATTACTTAGTGTTTTTCTTGGTAGCCTCTCTGTTCACATTAGACATGAAGGTAAAGAAGGAGACATCAGTATATTTATGATAATGATGTGGTGAGGCTTTAGTATTCAGTATAATTATCATTTAAAAACTACTCAGCTAAGCTGTGTCTAATAAGAGAAATGGAAGCCATGTTTAAATGTTTTGTGCTAACACAATACTATTTCTGAGATATAAAAATCACCCTGGCTTTTTTTCTTTGGATGGTGCCTCTAGGGATTTGCAGGGACGATGTTTAATCAAAAGCCCAGCTAATGGCTTCTAATGACACTAGTAAGATGACAATACTCTCAGAGAGGCAGCGATTCTTTCACAGCACTCATGGGACAGTGAAGGCTTTGTCTTTCCTCTAAAACAAGAGGAAATGCCAAGATCCAACTTAAAGATTCTGTCTAGTTCTGAAATTTAGTTTTAAAGTGTATGTCAAATCTGACTTGTTAATAAGCATGGCTACATTATTTTTTTCTGCCCCAGAATTAATTATAATCTTTTACTTACTGTTACATTCAAATGCTCCAATCACATCTACAATCAATTGTTAACTTAGATATTATAATTATTTAAATATTTATTTAAATGGGTTAATGATAGTGAAATGATTCTGTAGCAACCATCTGTCTTGTTACTGTTCATACCGGTCTGGATTACACAGCAGAGTTGAATTAATTCAAGCTTTTTGTTAAACTATGCTGCTTTTGCCAGTAAGTGGTGCCAGCAGATCCTGATTTTACTGCCTTGCCTAGAATTTAATGGAAGAATCTCTGAAGGAGTTGGGCAAGTTGTACAATCAATAAGCCTGGAGCAAGCATTTTAAATCTGATTAGGTCATGCCAGACCTGGACGTCCCGCTCTCTCTCAAATAGCCCTCTTTTAAAAATGACATTTTGAATTAATTGAAGGAGTGAGGAAAATAGAGAAGAGAAAGTGAATGACAAGGTTATACACAGGTCATCACGAAACATAGTAATCTTGATTTTTGAATCTGGATTTGAGTATACTAGGAAATGGGGCTGCTGTAGGTGGAAAGAGAAGAGGATAAACTTGAGAAGAGAGGATTAACAAATTAAAGGTTAAGCTAGAGTTCAAGTAGCTTCAAAGGATACTAAACCAAAGGATGATAAGGGAATCTACTTAATTTCTTTTTAAACAAGCACTAAGATATTGAAGCAGAAAACTATGAAAATCATGTTATATCAACTGATTAAATCCTTCCTAAGTATCTATTGCGTTTTGGTTCAGTTAAGCAACTGTGTGATATAAAAAACTTTGAAATCTGATAGTTAAAGGAGGGGTCTGAAAACTACAGTCTCCCAAATAAATATGGCCAATTGACTGCTTATGCATGGCCTGGCATCTATTAGGTCATTGGGAAAATCATGATGTATTTTTCTATATGTATTGTGCTTCTATGCAAGAATGTGTTATGACTTTCCCAATGAACCAGTAATAATTTTGTACATTTGAATATTTCATGACATAGAAAAAAATATATGAAATTAAAATTTTAGTGTCTATAAACAAAGTTTTATTGGAACTCACCCATAAGTTTTTTTGTTTCCTATTTTAGTGTCTGCTTTCTTGCTTCAGAGGTGGAGTTGGTAAGTTGAGACAGAGACCATGGGGTGTGCAGAGCCAAACATATTTACTTTCTAGCTCTGTATAGAACATTCTGACCCCTCATCCAAGATAAACCCTAGTTTAATTATTTCTTAGTGTGAGATTCAGTAAAATTTTAAGCTAAGATTTGTTGAGAACTGTAGTCTGTGATGTACTTTTCTCAGAGCTTTACTCATCCCATTTAGCCCTACCAACACTTCCATGAGATAGCACCATTTTAATCCTTACTTTCAAAGGACATAGCTTTGTTATACAGCATTGATTAAGAATGAGTTTCTGTTAAAGACCTTGGCAGGAAAATAAATTATACTTAACAGGTTTATTACATATTTCTTCGAATCTGCATGCCTATGTTTTCCTTAAGGATCTTCTTGTTTACTTTTTGTTATGGTTTGAATCATGGTTTGTTTCATATTTTGGGCTTTTGTCTTAGTGGGCAGTGATTGGAGATTTCCTGGGAATTCAAGTGCTGAGTCTTGATTGTATTGATTGTGTTGTAAAGATATTAAGTACAAACTTAATTTCTTCACTGTGTTCCAGGGTGAGGCCTTTGGGTGTGATAATGCCATTAGCGTGGGGCCTCTATGATTACGTTATATCAAGTATATAAGCAGATATAAGCAGAGGGAATGAGACCAAAAGAGCAGAGAGAAAGCCACATGGGTAAGGAGGGCACTCAGCTAAAAGTTCTGCTTTCCACTATTAATATTAATATTAATATTTTGTGATGTCCCTGGATTGTCTAGCCACCATAATTATGAGTTATTACACTTTATTTCTTCATAGTTCAACAGTCTCAGGAGGTATTTCTGTTAGCAGTGCAATAATGAACTAAGACACCTGTTAATACACAAAATTGAGGGACCAGCAGTTAGCATAATGGCTATGGCGCCGGCCTCCCACGTAGTTGACCACGGTTCGAGTCCTGGACCCGGTGGCTTAAACTCACTCTGGGCACGTGTGCGTGTGTGCCCAAGATCCTGAGAGGAGAATGGAGGAGAAGGGATTGCGGCGTCGCCATTCCCCCTGGGGGGTGATTTCTTGCTTTCTGTCTCTCTGTCTCTCTCTCTGTCTGGCGAGCGCATGCACCCTATAGCAAAAACAAAACAAAACAAAAAACAAACAAACAAAAACTCTCCAAAACAAAAAAAAAAAAAAAAGAAAAAAGAAAGAACACACAAAATTGAGATTCTGGACCCATAGATTTTGGAAGGGAAGCTGAAAACGTACTTTATAATGTGTACTCCCAGTTATTTCAATGCATGTGGTTGGGATGGAATTTAGATAATTCCTGTGTCATTGAGGATAGGAAAGAAGAAAGAGAAGATTCTGTTCTTCAAAAATAAAGATATACTTGTGTACATAAAGACAACCATTGTAATTAATGTACATATCCAATATTATGAACAAGTCCTATGGACATTTATAAGATGAAGAGCTTATTGTAAGAATCAGAGTTATGGAATAAGAAACAGGAAAGAAAACAAAAATACATAAAGGAAGAACTAGGAGAACTAGTGAAATATAAGCTGCCCTAAAGGTGTGCTTAAACTGGGACCAGCAAATGGTATAATGGTTATGATGCTGGACTCCCACGTAGTTGACTGTGGTTCGAGTTGCAGACCAGCAGCTTAAACTCACACTGGGCATCGTGTGTGTGTATGTACCCAAGATCCCATGAGGAGAATGGAAGAGAAGGGATTGTGGCATGACTATCTCCCTGGGGGGGGGGGGGTTTTTTGCTTTCTGTCTCTCTGTCTCTCTCATGAGTGTATGTACCCGTTAGCAAAAATATCTCTTAAAAAATGCATAAACTGATGAGAAGTATGTGGAAACGGACCTGAGGGGGCATCATTCAGAAGATACTTTTTAAAATTTAGGTTGGCTGATGAAGATAAGTATTTTCCAGGGACAGACACAAGGACCTGCACCAGAAGTACCCATGGTTCTTGTTCTCAGGGAATCTACAATTTAGTCAAAGAAGCAATGATGCAAAGAATGATTACAATTCAAAATCTAAAGTTCAATAAACAGTGTGATCAACCTATCACTACAGAGGCACAACCCACTCAGCCTGGGGGAGGCAGAGAGGCTTATTCCAAAGTAACCTGTGATCAAATGGTTTTGATTTAATAGATGTGTTAGTTGCAAAATGTCATTTTAAATTCAGATGTGTGCTCACCACATCTCTCTCTCTCTCTCTCTCTCTCTCTCTCACACACACACACACACACACACTGAGTTTATTAGAGGTAGTTTGTCATTACCATAGTCCCTGGTTTTAAGGAATTTGGTGGTATGAGATGGCACAATTTCAAGAAAGTCTTTTTAGGACATTTAGTTCAAAGATCCATGATTCCATAGTATGAGCTCAAAATGTAAAATTTTAAAATATTCCATGATTCCATACTCAGTATGAGCTCAAAATGTAAAATTTTAAAATAGTATAGATGACTAAAAATTAAGGTTAAATTGACATTATGCCTTTGTTTGGAAGTACACTTTATCTTTTACTTGATTTCCAAAGATTAACCTCCTTTAAACTATCTTCCTCCATCTTCCTTTCCTCCCTCCTACCTTAATGTCTTTCGAATACTTCACATATAAAATGTTAGCACTACCCAGTTTATTGAAATCTCAACATATTGACACATTTGCATCTTTTTTGTCTTAATTTAAATAACACCTGAAAACTATAGTAGAACTAAAAACCCTCTTGATATGCCTCTTTAATCTCCCCCCTTCTTTATAATTTGTTACTATCCTATTATGTGACTTTGATATTTATCATTCAAAAAAATTTTGAAAGTTTTCTGCATGTTTGGTACCTATAGGTCATACAGTAATGATTATGTATTTTTAAATTTCTAGTGTTATTACACAATTCTGAAATAAGCATTTTTATTTAAAACTATCTTCAGGCTTATTCTTATTGAATATGCAACTCTAGCTTGTTGCTTTTAATTACTCTCTAATATTCCATTGTGTAATTACCCCTCAAGTTATTAATCCATTTTCCTTGCAAAGAACATTAGGTTTGTTTCCAGTTGGCAGTTATGACAGACAATATTGCAATGAGTATTCTTAGAGGTATCTGCTTGCGTCTCTGTGTGGAATTTTGTCTGGGGCATAGTTCTGTACACTGGCCACAGGTTGCAATCCCTCCATGCTTACTTGAGCCTCACTCTTAGAAATTCTTATTGATTTGTTTGGGGGAAGGGCTTAAGTACTAGTATTAAAGATAAAGCAAAAGAAAAAATTAGGGAACTTTAACTTATAGTCATGAATAAAAATGCATTGCTAATCCAAGAATATAGTTGCTGGGTCACAGAATATGCATTTTTTTCAAATTTGTTGTAATTATTGATAATTTTTTTATGCCTTTACAGTGTACCTGGGTTTCTGTTAAACTGTGTCCTCATTAATACTTGTACTTGCCTCCATTTTTGTTTGATTGTTTATTAATTGAGTTAGTTGAGATAGTGTACCATATAGTTTTTAATTTTTTGTTTCCTAAATTACTAGTGGCATAAGATTTGTTTTATTTATTATAAATTCACATTTCTACTACTTTGAACTTTGTTTTGGTCATTTTTTCAATTGCATTTTTAATTTTATTACTTATTTGTATGAATTTTAAATACCACCCAAACAGTGTTCCTTTATTGGTTATGTATGTTACTGATTTTTCCTCAAGCATATGACTGTTTTTCACTTTATGGTAAATTTTTTCACAGAGAGATTTTTTTTAACATAGTGAATTGTATTCATTATTTTTATTATGGCTGTTATTTGAGACTTATTTTAGGAATTTCTATGCTTAGATGATATGTTTTCCTTTATTGCTTCTAAAAGCTTAAACTTTTAATTTTTCACATTTGGGTCATTAATAAAAATGAATCTTATATTTATATGCAGCCAGGTGCACTATAGTGGCTGAAGTTTAATTGGAGAACAGAAAGAGCAAAATATGAGGCTGGTGTCCTATATGCTAAAGCAGATTGCAGACTAAGTTGTGCTGTTTTGGGTCAGCTGGCAAGGGCTGTCAGAAGAAAATACCACAGACTGGAAAGCTTAAACAACAGAATTTTTTTTTTTCTCACAGTTCTGGAAGCTGAAAGTCCAAAGTCAAAATGTCAGCAGGCTTGGTTTCTCTTAAGACCTTTCTCCTTGGCTTGTAGATCACCATTTATTCAAATGTGTGAAATTTTCTCTCTCATAAGAACACTGATCAGATTGGATGAGAGCCTATCCAAATGACCTCATCTTAACCTAATTATCTCTCTAAAGCCCCTATCATCAAACATAGTCACATTGTGTCAATATATGAAATTTTGGAAGGACACATTTCAGTCACTAACAAAATATACTGAAGTTTATAGGTTCACGTCTAAACATCTCTTGGGAAGCAGCCATAGGAGTTAGTGCTCTTAGAGGGTGAATATGAACTGTTAGGCCTCTGAGTGGCCAGATCTGGAACCAACACAATGTTGCTTAATTCTGCTGGCCAGTGAAAATCAAGGGCCAGCACAAATTCTAGGGGGAAGGAAGTAGCTTCCATTTTTTGAAGGGAGGAATAGCATACACCTATAAGAACAGAATTTTCAGTGGTCATCACTGCAGATAATCTGTCATAGAAACTGAAAAGTGGTTATAGAGTAAGAGAACAATGGGAGAGCTTGGTTTCAGATTCTGAAGAAGAATGGCGATTTGAGAAACCAACAATTTGGTGTCGAACATGGCGGAATGTTGAAATAGGAAAGGAAACAGAGGAAACCTCTGGATTTGGCAGTCAATAAGTGTGTGGCGATCTATGATATTTTTGAAATGTAGAAGGTAATGGCTTTACATTTAAGGATTTAAATGCAATGGAAATGGAGTAAAACAGTGAGCAAAGAGCTACATACCATTAGTGAAATGAAGGGAGGAAAGGAAGAAATTGAATATGGAGGAAGACTGGGTTTTTAGAGTGATATGAGGAAAATGGAAAAGGAAAAGGGAATAATTATGGACATCTCCATCTCAAGGGAACATATGAAATCTACTGCAGGGCCCAGAGCCTGTCTTTCATTCATGTTGTCATCTTGTTAGACCTCTCTCCTATGAAGAGTAACTGTAATATGAAATAAAGTCTGGCCCTGTTTTGCAAGACATTGAAGAGCAAGTTTTCACTGAAGATTTATTTTGCTTAACAGCATATGACTTGTAGAGAGATCTTATGTTCCATTGGTGCCTTTTGGTTGTTTTCCACTGGAAAACTGACCTCACAGAATATGCCAAAATAGTCTACAGCTGGAATCAGTAAATTAATTAGTGCTCATGAACCTAATGTTGCCTGTTGCCTGTTTTTGTAAAGTTTATTGGATAAAGCCATATTCATTTGTTTACACATTTTCTGTGGCTTTCCTGTTACACTGATAGAGTTGAATAGTTTAGACTATGTAACCCACAAAGTCTAAAGTATTTACTGTCTGGGCTATAATATACTTCAAGCAATATTTGTGACACACACAAAACAAAACAAGACCAAAAAACCATGGTTGTTTATCTAATACTTAAAGCTAACTGAGGCATCCTGTAGTTTTTTTGTTTTTTAAGATATTTGGCTATAGTGCACATGCTCTCAGCAGAGAGAGACAGAGACAGAGAGAGGGAAAGTGAGAAATTGATATGGAGCAGCCTAGAACTTGTAAGCAACCTTGAAATAACCCAGGGTTGATAACTGCCTGGGCTTTCTTTTCTCCCGCGAGCTGGCTGCCCCTCCCCTGAGTTCGTGAGTGGCTGGAGGCCAAAAATTCCTACTTCTCTGCCAGCTCTGTATTAGGGCTGACACTGAGCTCCTACCCTGATAGGACACTCTAAGTGTGCTGAAACCGCCCCTCCCCTATTCACCTATAAAAGACTGTGTCCATCTCTCAGTCAGGGCTAGAGATTGTGCTAACTCCTCTGTGGCCACCAGTGTAATGAAGAGTTCTCCTTTCTCTCCTGAGTGCTGTTTTTTGTTCAGTGGAGTCTATTTTTCTGCAGCAAAAATCACTCCCTGGGGATGGCCACACCACAATTACTTTTCCTTCATTCTCCTTTCAGGAGAATGGGTCATGCACACACATGTGCCCAGCATGATTTTCAAGCCACTGGGTCCAGGACTTGAACTGTGGTTGGCCATGTGGGAGTCTAGTGCCTTAACCACTACGCCACTTGCTGGCCCCCTTCCTATATTTTTTTCTGGCCATCCTAGTCCTGGGGTGACAGAGAATAGTGCTTAGGAGAAAGGCTTCTGAAGACAGACTGCCTAAATTCAAACACTGACCTCTCCTTACCCTGGGAAAGTCACTTTCAGTAGTGTGTCTAGCCCTGTTTGCCTCAGTTTCCCCATCTGTAATATGAGAATAATAATTTTTGCCTTAAAGGATTAGTGAAGATGAAGTGAGTTCACATACTGAAAACATTTAGAATGGTGTCCGAAAAAAAAGTGTTCTATATTATATGTGTTCGCTATTATTAATAATAAACAAATAAGAATGAGAGAAGAACTTTGAATATTCCTGGATACACATGCTGTGAAGGAATGTACAAACAGAGGTGATGCCCAATGAAGCAGGTATTATGTCCAAAACAGATAGACTTGGCTGGCATCTGCTTAGAAGTACAAGCACAAACTGTGGTCTCTCCTTAGAGGGCATATTTCTTTTCTTATCATAGTATTTATTACTCTTTCTTTTTTTGTGGGATACAGTATGACTTTTCACAGCATGCATACACTGTAGTTATCAAATTACAGATATCTACATATTCATCATCAATATTAAACATTAGATTATGTGGTATACATTCGATAATCTAGGGGTGTGTGTATGTATGTGTGTGTATGTGTGCGTTTAGGGATTTATTGAGTAGTCACCGACATTTTTAGTTTGCTGTGGTACACCATTCCATAACCTATTCTGGGAGGGGGGGGTACATTTTTAGGTTTGCAGTTGATCTATGATGCAGAGCTCTTAAAGTATCCTGGGATTTCCAGACTGACATTTTCATATAAAATCACTAAGTAGAAGTAATATAGTTGCTTTATAAAAAGAAATTGGGTAGAGTTACTTTGTTTTTCTTTTGGCTATAGGATAAGAGAGAGACAGAGAAAGAGAGAAAGTGAGACATCACCCCCCTGGGAGGATGGCCATACAGTAATTCTTTCTCCATTCTCCTCCTGGGATTTTAGGCATGTATGTACATTGCACAGAATGATTTTTTTTTTTTTTTTTGGAGAGGTTTTTGCAATAGGGTGTGTGCACTCTCTAGAAAGACAGAGAGAGACAGGAAGAGACAGAAAGCGAGAAATCACCCCCTGGGGGGGATGGCCACGCAGCAATCCCTTCTCCTTCATTCTCCTCTTGGGATCTTGGGTACACATGCACACATGCCTGGTGTGAGTTTAAGCCACTGGATCTGGGACTTGAACCACAGTCGACATGGGAGTCCAGTGACATAGCCATTACACCAACTGCTAGGCCCCGCACAGAATGATTTTAAAGCCACCAGTCTGGGACTAGAACCACGTGGTCTTCCAGGGGTATCCAGCTGCCTTCACCTCCACCTACCTGATCCGAGTTACTTTTTCTTAGTCAATAATAGAGAGTTCATCAATCTTAGGCAGCACTAATTTCTCTTATTGGAATGGTCTTAATTATATACCATCATGGATCCTATTCCAAATAAGATAGTTTTTGAAATTTCTCAGAATGAAATGTGCTCTAGAAAACAAAAAGACTAGAGCTCATATTCCCTATTTGAATAATACCTATTAACTTATGAAATAATTTTTATAGTTGTAAAAATTAGCTTGCATCTTTTACTTAAGGCTAACTTTTCATAATGTCTAAATCTAGGGCATGATATGATAGTTCAGAATCTGACAACAATGTGAAAACTGAGGCAAAAGGTATACCTGCCTCATGGAGTGAAACTTACTTTAGTGAAACTCAGTTTGGAATCTGATATGGTTCTTAGTCAGCTATGATAAATAAAAATAGATTTTTAAAATTTGAGCTTTCCTTGCCATAACATAATAAAGGTCTAGATCAAAAGATATTCTCAAATAGAGGTTTTTCTCCTATGATGAGAAACAACTTCTTGGGTCATTGAAAAAGTCATGACACATTTTTGGTTAGAAAAAACATAGAAAAAAAATCATCACTTTTCAGATGACTGGGTATATTCTCTTAAAAGCCAAAGATTTTATTTAAAACTATTTAAAAAATAATCTACTTCCTTATTTTCTAGTTCTATACTTTTAAACCTCATTAATCTTTCTAACAATATCTTATTCACTCCCTTCCATATGTATACATAAATAGAGCTCATTGTGCAATGCTGTATATATTCATGCTATTTTTTTTAAAAAAAGACATTTACTTATTTATTTTTTAATTATGATTTTCAAGCCACCAGGTGTAAGTCTTGAACCACAAAGCTGGCCATGTGGGAATCCAGCACCTTAACTGGAATGCCACCTGGTGTCCCTATCCATACTGTTTTAATGTTTTAGGCTTAAATAGTCCTATCTAGTAGCCAGGTATCAGAACCAGAAGCACCAGCTTTCTTTTTGTATGGGTTCCTTGTACTTATGTCAATATAAGGCTTTTATTTGTATACTAACAACAACAAATGAATGTAGTGAAATATTGGGTGGTTGAGCAAGAGTGTTCTCAATAAATAGTCCTAGAATAATGCTGAACACTAAGTTATGAAACATTCCAGAACTCATGATGGTGAGGGGAAATATTTACAATTATTTTCAAGATTCAGTCTATATTTAAGTGGTCATGAGTTTAAATTTATTCGTTGGTGCTGTTGAGTCAGTACCAACAAATAATTTGAAAACCAGTGTCTATCATTTATCTATCTATTGACTTGTCAGAAAAGTCACAATCTCTATCTATCCATCACCTATCAATTAAGGGGCGAACTACTATAAGAAGAATAGTTAAAGTAAATGAATAAACATGAAAAAATGGCAGTGATTGCAAGATGGTGCAAAGATATAGTGTGTCTCTAAACCAACACAATCTGGTTTGATACATGATTCTTTTATTTTATGCTTTTAAAATGCATCTCACAGCCAAAACTATTCTTTACTCCTCTCCTTGGGGAAATATGCAGAGACATGCAGTTCCACACAGGCCTGCCCCACTGGAAGGTTTTTATTTCAATGCTATCAACTTCTATTCTCTCCAATCATTTTTCTTTTATTCTCAGTATCCATTGTTTCCAGTAATTCACTTGAGCGATCTGAGCACTGCTGAGAACAACTGTGAGAAATATTTCTGCCTGCTGATTTTGTTGAGAATGGCTTTTTGTGAAAGAAGTTATTTCTGACTCTGTAGACAATTAATAAATAAATGGACTGAAATTAAATTATCATTATCTCACATAATCACATGGATAAGAAAATACAATTTTAATTTTTGCTGTACAGAAGTGCCCTTAAATCGTATCTGGTAACCTTGATCAGCACTATGTGTGATGACAGGGTTTACTATTTTTTGATGCAGGGGAGCAGAGAAAGCATCAGGGAAAGTTCTCATTTCCCTGTGCTCAGAGCCTGACTTCTTTTTGTCCAGCTACCCTGTAATGACCTCCTTTTACCTTGTCGGAGGCTGTTCTACTCTATCAGGTTTTGCACACAATTACCAATATATAAGGTATTGCTTCAATACGATGTGTAAGTTCACAGAAAAAAAAAAAGTTGGAAGTTTACTTTTCTTGTCTAAGCACTTGTACTTCACATATATTAAGGACACATCTCCCAGATGGTTAATGCCACCATCATGACCATTCACATCGTTATCTTCATTACTATTATGATCTATTAAAGTTGAGATTGTATGATTTCATGGTGAGAGATTTACTTAATTCAGTCATATTAATAAATTGAATCTACTTTTTAAAATTAGTGAAGGTGACCAGATCAGTCAGGTATCCATAAATAGATTAATGTGTTGCCATCCTCATGCTGGTTATAATGACACGCTGTTGCTTTCAGCTGACCAACTCTCCAAGTTGGTCAAGGAAACCATTAATCTAACATTTTTTACATCAGTGTCTTAGTTAGGTCTGCTTTAACAAAGTATCAGACTGGGTGGCTTATAAACAACAGAGATTTATTTCTTATAGTTCTAGAGGCTGGAAGTCTGGGATCGGGGTGCCAATGTGGTGGGGTTCTAGTGTGGGCCCTCTCCTGGTAGTAGACTGATGCCTTCTCATTGTATATTCTTAATTTGATTATCACAGGGCATGCATGCTTGGTAAAAACAAGTTGCATGCTATAAGGTTGTACAAATAAATATGAATAAGAAAATATATATTAAAAAAGCCTAAAGTTATATATAAAAAAAAAGGCCTAAGTAATATATATATATTTTCTGGGAGGTTTTTGCTGTAGAGAGCATGCGCTCACCATAAAGATGGAGAGACAGAGAGAGAGCGAGAAATCACCCCCCAGGGGTGTGGCCAAGCCACAATAACTTCTCTTCGATTCTCCTCTTGGGATCTTGGGCATGCACGCACACGTACCTGGCATGAGTTAAAGTCACTGGGTCTGGGACTCGAACTGTGGTCAATTACATGGGAGTCCAGCGACATAGCCATTATGCCATCTGCTGGTCCCAATCATATTTTATAATATTACTACTACTGCTACTACACTGCTAATAATAATAATCACAATGACTTTCTTTGATCTAAAATTTGGTTTAGCTCATATTTTAATATTTATTTAGTCTTCACAGAAACTTTATTGTTAGTATTATCACATTTAACCAATGTCCTTTTATTATTGCTTTCATTTAGTTATTTTTAAATTTATTATTTTGGGGAAAATTATATTCATATATAATTATGGGCTACACAGTGATTTTATTATATATGTATTGGCTGTGGAATGACTGAATAAAACTAATTAACATATCTAGTTCCTTAAACACATATTATTTATTTCTCCTTCTTAACTGCAACTATGTACTATTTGATGAATATTTCTCTGTTTTCCATACTCTGTAGCCCCTCACAACTACCATTATTTTCTGCTTCTATTGTACACACGCACACATGCTTGGCATGGATTTTAAGTCTCTGGGTCCAGGACTTGAACCAGAGTTGGCCAAGTGGAAGCCTAGCACTTCAACTACCATGTCACAGGCTTGCCCCACTGAAGATAATTTCAAATGTTCTTTGTCACTGATTATTTCTTCTGTCTAATCAAGCCTGCTGCTGAAGCTTTCTATTGAAGTTTTCAATTCAGTCACTGTGCTTTCATTTCTAGGACTTCTATCTAATTTAAAAAAAAAAGTTCCTTTTTTGGGTCAAATTTCTCATTTTGTTTGTGTATTGATTTCCAAATTTTATATTTTTCCAGATTTATTATTATTATTTCAGAGGGATTTTTGTTATAGGGTGTGTGCACTCACTAGAAAGATGGAGAGAGACAGAGAGAGAAAGTGAGAAATCATCCCTCAGGGGAATGGCCATGCCACAATCCCTCCTCTTCCACTTTCTTCTCAGGATTTTGGGCACACATGCCTAGTGTGAGTTTCAAGCTGTTGAGTCTAGGACTCAAACTGCAGTCAGCCATGTGGGAGTCCAGTGTTGTACTCAGTACGCCATCTGTTGGTCCAGATTTTTTAAAAATCTATATATTTTTATATGTCATTGAATGTCTTTTGGAGGACTATTTTGAATTGTTACAGGGTCATCAGAAAAGTCACGATGTATTTTTCTATGTAGGTTTGTTTCTCTGTCAGTGGAGTCTTGGGGTAGGTTTTGTGATTGAGCCAAGGTGCTGTTGAATGCCCAGGTTGTGCAAATATAGCCCCTATACTTTGTTGAAATGCTCTGAGGTGGGCATCTTCCTCCTTGGGGTGAGGGAAGTTAAGGCCATGTGGGTGTAATAACAAGGAATTCTTATCATTTCCAGCCAGGGTGGTATCAGTGGAAGGTTTGTGGGGAACAGGACATTCTAAAATTCACCTGGCAGAAATGAAGTATATGTCCTGAGTGTCAACAGAGGCCAAACAAGAAACCTGAACTTCTACACCACTGGACAGTAATAAAGCAATGACCCAACTTACCCAACAATGATTTCTATTAACTTATATCTTGAACTCTTTTTGCTTTTTAAAAATTTTTTAAATGAAAATTTATTTTTTGGGACCAGCAGTTAGCATCATGGCTATGCCGCTAAACTCCCATGTAGTCGACTATGGTTCGAGTCCCAGACCCAGTGGCTTAAACTCAAGCTGGGCGTGTGTGCATGTGTGCCCAGAATCCTGAGAGGAGAATGGAGGAGAAGGGCTTGCGGTGTGGCCATCCCCTCGGGGCGTGATTTCTCGCTTTCTGTCTATCTCACTCTATCTTTCCGGCGAGCGCACACACCCTATAGCAAAAACCTCTCAAAAAATTTATTTTTTAACCTGTAAAGTGAATTTACCCAACATGAATACATCTCACACCAGTCCAGTTCAAGATACCATACATGTTATCATCAACAGATAGTCTTCTATTTCTGTATCCCATAAATGTCTTGCCTCTCTATTTTTCTTCTTGATTCCTTTTCTCTCTCTCTCTCCCTTCTCCCACCCTCTTCCCACACTGTCTCCAGTATCTGTAACCATTTTCCATGCTTTTATATACACTAATCTTTCAGTTTTCACCATAAAGTGTGGACAGTCAGTATATATTAAGTGGAGACATACGGTCTCTCTCTTTCATAGCCTGACTTGCTTAACTCAGCAGTAAACCTTCCATATTCATCCACTTTCTATCAAATGCCAGCGTATTATTTTTATGGTTGAGTAATATTCCATAGAGTATATGTGCCATGCTTTTTTATTCCATTCATCTGTTCATGAACATTTGGATTGGTTCCATTTCTTAGCAATTGTGAATAATGCTGCAATAAACATAGATGTGGAAGCACTTCTGATACTAACCATTTTTTTATCCTTAGAGTAGATACTCAGAAATGGAATTCTGGATCATATGGTAGTTCTATTTGTAGGTCTTTGAAGAACCTCCATATTGTTCTCCACAGTGGCTGGACCAATTTACATTCCCATGAACAGCGTAGAAGAATTTCCTTTTCACCAGAGCCTTGCTAGCACTTATCATTTTTTTTTTTTTTTAATCTTAGCCATTCTGACTGGGGTCAGGTGATATCTAATTGTGGCTTTGATTTGCATCTGCCTTCTGATGAGGAATTTTGAACGTATTTTCACATGATGTTTGGCCGTTCATAGGTCTTCTTTAGAGAGTTGTTTATTCAGCTCAGTTTTTCATCTTTTAATTAGGTTAATCATTTTTCATTTGGGTAAGCCGCTTGAGTTCCCTGTGTATTCTGGTTATCAGTCCCTTATCTAAGGCACAGTTTACAAAAATATTCTCCCATTCCAAGGATTGTCAATTCATACTAATTACTATGTCTTCTGCTGTGCAGAAAACTTCTTAATGTGATGTAATCCCACTTGTCTATTTTTAGGATTATTGACTATAGTTTGGGGATCTTATTTAAGAAGTCTTTGCCTCTTCCTATGTCTATCAGAGTTTATCCAGTCTTTTCCAGCAGTAGTTTTATACTTTGAGGTCTTAGGTTTAGATCTTTGATCCACTTTGAGTTAATCTTTGTTAATGGTGAGAGATAGGGGTCCAGTTTCATCTTTCTACAGGTGGATCCTGAAGTTGCAATAAGTGGTATGCAATAAACCTTAAGCATTACTCTCTAAATTAAGGCATGTCCACCCTGTGGGGATGGCAAAATAATTTATTGAGATGCAAAATTAAACCATTAGAACTTATAACAGTATTTGGTTATCTCATGCTTTTATGTCTCTATTGTTTGAGTCAGACTGTGGTATGGTGGTTGAGTCAGCTGGATCCCATATGACCAACTCTTGGTTAGAGTCTTGGACCCAACATCTTGAGAAACATCCAGGCACTTGTATGTGTTTCCAAAAACCCAAACAGAAGGGAGAAATGGAGGAGAAGAAATTGTGGCATGCACATCTCTCATGAAGGGTGCTTTCTCATTTTCTCCCTGTCCTTCCCTCTCTATTTCTCTGGTGAGTGCACTTGTCCTCTAGCAACTATTTTTAATTCTGTTTATTTTTAAAAGTACATTTATATATATAATAATGTGTGTGTGTGTGTGCGTGTCTGTATCTGTATATGTATATATCTATATATTAGGATATAAAAACGCATGTATTAAAAATGTATGGTCAATTTTTTTTTCTTATTAGATGCATCAAGTTAATGTTTGTAGACAACTATTTTAAACCATTAACATCTAAAATTCTTTCTGACCTGAGTTGAGCCATGTAAAAATGCACTTTCATCTTGGGATTGGAATGAGTACTCAGGAGAGTAAGAAGGGCTTGTTCAAAGGGAGATTTGGAAGGTGTAGGTGAAATGTGGTTTTGCCTATGATTACTATGATTGGGCACAGGGACCTAACTTGGTTATCAGCCTCTACTAACTAATGGTATAGTTACAATAAAGACCTTAAAAGTAATTATTTTAAGCCCTCAGGCATAAGGAGAAGAATAATCAAGCCATTTTGCGAGGGATGCATCCAAAGTACCATAAATGGCCTATTCCAGATCAAATCGGGTGGGCTAAGGAGAAATGCATTAAAGGGGTCTGTTGTAGCATCCCAATCTGACATCTAGCAGGATGTGATACTGGTTGTAAAGGCAGTTTTAAAACTCTGGAAGTTGAATTAATTAAATTGATATATGATGTCTTTAATCCTCAGGGAGTCATACTTAAATTACATTTAACTGGTGATACTAATACATCTAAAGAAAGAATGAATCAGATGGAGAAAAGTGGAAAGCCTAGGCAATTGAGATTCACAATGTGAAGAATTGCCTGATTTAGTGACTATCATTCCACTAAGGATGCCTAATATAAAAAAAAAAAATAGATGTAATACTGCCATCACCATTTCAACTTCCTACCCTGTCTCTTCCATTGAAACTTACCAAGTAATCTTCTGTTGAAAATATTGGATTCCCACTAACTTTACTAGTGAGAACTCAAAAGTAGTTGATCATTGTTTTTGTGATAGGTGGTATTTCGGGTATTTTATGGATGAGCTCATTTAATTCTTATAATGACAGTCTGAAGTGGAAGCCACTATTAGCTCTATTGTACAAATAAAGGAATTTTTTTCAGTCCATCTATTCATGGACATTCAGATTGGTTTCATGTCTTAGAAATTGTGAAAAAATGCAAAAGTGTGGCACGTATACATATAGAATACTACTCAGACATAAAAAGCAAGACCTTGGCATTTGATAGAAAGAGAATGAATATAGAGGATTTACTGCTGCGCGAAGCAAGCCAAACTATGAAAGAGAGAAATTGTATGTCCCCAGTTAATATATACCAAAAGTCCACACTCTATGGTAGAAACTGAAAGATTCGAGAATATGGAAGCATGGAAAATGGTTGTGGATACTGGAGGCACTGTGGGAGGGGGATGGGAATTGGGGGAAGGTGATAGAAAGGGAATCATGGTGGGACCAGCAGTTGCATGATGGCTATGTTGCTGGACTCCCATGCAGTTGACCACGGTTTGAGTCCCAGACCTGGTGGCTTAAACTCATGCCAGGCTCATGTGCATGTATGCCCCAAACCCTGAGAGGCATTGTGACATGGCCATACTGCCGGGAGTGATTTCTCGCTTTCTGTCTCTCTATCTCTCTCTGTTTTTCTGGAGAGTGCATGTGCCCTATAGCAAAAGCCTCTCCAGAATTAAAAAAAATGGGGGAGGGAATCAAGGAGAAAAACAGAGAGACAAGACATTTAAGAGATGGAAGATTGTTAATGATAATGTGTATGATATTACCTTTAACTGGACTGATGTGTAGTGTATTCATGCTGGGAGAATTCATTTTATAAGCTGTGGTGATGTACACTGATTGAATATATAAAATAAAATTTTTAAAAAGGAAACAAACTTCAGATGCAATTTAATATATACTTTCAAGTAGCCACCAGAGTGAATTTCAAATGTAACACATGCTGACAATAAATGTTGGATTTGGCCAAAAAAAAAAAAAAATAGGTCACACAAAAGCCAAGAGCAAATTGCATAAGGCCAAATTATTAAAGACAGGTCACACAAAAACAAAGAGCAAATTGCATAAGGCCAAATTATTAATAAGTGGCAGAGCTTAGGTTCACACTAGAGGAGCCATAACTCCAGTAATGAATTCTTAACCATTTGAAATACAGCTTTCTTGAGTCTAGGACAAGAGAAGCCATGTAAGAGAGGAATGAGACTGCTCTTCTAAATTAAAATAGTCAAGGAGGTATTACTGTCAGAAGTATTATGTATGTACTAAGTAAGTAAGCAGGACTTTATCAAGAGAATCTGATATCTCTGTTACTAAGTTACTAAGAACATTTGATGTTTGGACTTAAACTGAATGAACTATAAGAGAAGTACCTTTACAAGCCTCTCCTGTTTGACATCATCACTAGACTTGTCCCACCAGTTTAGAGTCTGATCTGGGCAACTTCATTAGAAACTCCTATGCAAATATAGCCTATAAATGTGTTTTCTTTTTTATTTTTAAAAAATTACTAGAGGGTGTATATACTTTCCAAAGAGGGATAGAGAGAGAGAGAGAGAGAGAGAGAGAGAGAGAGAGAGAGAGAGAAAGCACTTTGCAGTAGAGTGTAATCTCGCTGCAATTCCCCTTACCCATTTTGCCATCTGGTTCGAATTTTGGATATGCATGCATACATGCCTGATGAGTTTTTCAAGCCACTAGAACCGGAGTTCAAACCACAGCTGGCCACGTGGGATCTAGCTACCTTAATGATGAGGCTGGCCTCAAATGTGTTTTCTTTAAGAGAATTTGGGATTTTTCAGCCTTGAATGTACTATCTTTTTAATTTAAAGTCGTTTTGTTTCTTCATTCATTCTAACTTTTGTCCTACACAGTCTTATCTGCTGCATCAGAGACCTCAGCATTAGCTCTTAAAATAATCAAGCGGCTAATACAGTTATAATGTAATGAGCAATTGCAGCTTGTTTTTGTTTGTTTTTTCTCATCTGTAGGACTCAAGTGTTTTTTGTTTGTTTTTTGTTTATAATGTTGATTCTAGGTAAACTTCTGATTATGCTAGGCCAGTTCTTTTCTCTGAGAAATTACTCCTGAGGGTTGGCTTATGTTGATTCCTACCGTCAGAAACAGCTGGGAAGCTATTTTCTTCATGACTTTTACAAAAATAGCCTTCACATTATTGTAGTAGTTCTGAAAGGAACACATTCTCTCCCTACTCTCTTAAAATCTTTCTCAGGTGATCCCAGTACTATGGGCCATGCAGTGTTTCCTGTAGCCCTTCAGTTTTATTTGGCTGGGATGATTATATGGGGCCTGAAGTCATCAATAGACATTATCATTAAAACAACTAAATAGAATTAAGCAGGACTAAATTGCACTATTCTTCCCATAGTCTGCCCTTGAGCTCTCCAAATTTCTCCCAGTTCACATACTTACCTAGAAAGTTTCCCTACTGGACATAGCTCAGTTCAACCAGTTTTCTTGCTATTTTCTCTTCTCTATCTTAAATAATTTACTTCTTGACTTCCCTAATAATTGACCTTTGCCTTTATGTACTATGATTTTAAACCAATCGGATGAAGCAAGCTTCTCTCCCAGTTTTGATTACTTCCACTAATTGTTTTCTGGCCATCAAAATTACTGTTCTTGGCCTCTTGTTTTATCAAATAACTAATTTCCCATTGCCTCATGTACCCCATTTAGTAAACACAGAATTTTAACAAAGAGGAAAAGAAAAAAAAGGAGGAAGTGAAAAAGGAAGAAAGGAGAGAAGGAAGAAAGGAAAGCAGGCAGGCATCAAGCAATTGATACCTTATGAATAATTCAGTGGCTTTCAAATATTCCTTTCCTAATCTTCTGTACAGAAAATAGCTAAAGAACATTTACTAATGCCTATCAAAGAGAATACAAATAATTAAATAATACTTTGTTTAGTTTTTTTTTTTTTGAGGTTTTTTCACTATAGGGCGTGTGCGCTCACCCAAAAGACAGAGAGATAGAAAGCGAGAAATCACCCCCCAGGGGGGATGGCCACACTGCAGTCCCTTCTCCTCCATTCTCCTCTTGGGATCTTGGGCACGTACGCACACGTGCCCGGCGTGAGTTTAAGCCACCGGGTCCGGGACTTGAACGCGTTTGACTACATGGGAGTCCAGCAACATAGCCATTACGCTAACTGCTGTTCCCTACTTTGTTTAGTTTTTAGTTTGTTTTTGTTAATGGTTATTTAAGACCTAATATGTTGATTAGAGGTTTTTGTATCTGGAAATGTTGACCTTATCTGCAGAAGCAGAAATAGCCTGTGAGTTTACAAAGTCTGAAAACCAGAGTTAGAAATTGTTCCTTTTTTTTTTTTAAGACTTTTTGCCTTAGGGCACATGTACTCACCAGAGAAAGAGAGAGAAAGAGACAGTAAGAAGTAAAGTGAGAAATCATCCCCCAAGTGGGGATGGCCATATCACAATCTCTTCTCCATTCTCCTCCCAGATTTTTAGGCATGCACGCACATACACCCAGTGTTAGTTTTAAGCCATCAGGTCTGGGACTCAAACTGCAGTTGGCCATGTGGGAGTCCAGTGACTTAATAGCTATGACATCTGCTGCTCTGAAATTGTTCCTTTTTAAAATATGTTTCTCATCATCAAAAGCTCTACAATTTTAAAGTCTATATGTGGTAATTGACAACAATTATGGTGAGAAAAGATGATTGTAAATTATTTTTGATGGCAAACTAATGGGAGACAAATATATAGGAACTGAGTGAGTCAAAGGTAATGGTGAAGGATTGCCAACTTTCAAACTAGTTCCAGGATTCACTGAAGTATAAAACAAGTCTTCAAAGTAAATTCTCTTCCCTTGTATCCTATTATCCTATTGACTTTCCAGGGACTTTCAGAACAACCTCAGCAAAGCACTCTTATCCAAAAAAAAAAAAAAAGAAAAAAAACCCCAAAAAACAAACAAACAGAAAAAACCCAAAACGAATATACCAAGAAACCAAGAAACCCAACAAACTATTTCCCCTTTTTTCCTTTAAATAAAGCTCAAATATTTATTAGAATTGTAGCTACTAAGAGTTAGTAGCACCAGTGTAAATTTTCTGATAAGTTTATGTTGAGTCTATTTTTTATATCTATATCTATCTCTATCTCTATATCTATATCTAATCTATATCTATATCTATCTATCTATATGTTGTTTTTATAAGGCACAAATCCTTAACACAAATGATTCACTATCTAATGCTGAGATGTCAGACATCTGTAGTAGATTAATGAGGGAAAACTAGGAATATGAGAGATTTTAGGAATTTTAAATAAAAAACAAGTTACTTAGGTAATAAACATATCCATCACTTCCAAAATTTGCACCCCCCCTTTTTTTTTTCTTTCTTTCCAAGTGAAGTTTTTATATACCAATTATACCTCCATAAAACAGGGAAAAATAACCATATTTGACTATGTATATTTTGTAAACTTTGACAAACTAAAGCTTTTCTAGAAAGTGACAGTCTGCTATTTAATTCACATTTAGGTCTTTGAAAAAGTATGTTAGTAATTCCATATGAATCATTTTTCCTGTTATAGTTCCCTTTTGTTATAGTTCCCTTCTATAATCACTGTGGGCTTGATCATGTGACTGAATTTGGCCAATAGGTCATCAACAACTATACATGCAGTAGAGGCTTGTGTTTACATGTAGTGGTTTCCTTCTTCAGCACAGGATATCCAAGGTAGCCTTCAGAATTCAGGCAAAGGAAATCCAATGGTCTAATGGTGCCACCCAGTAGCAGACATAGAAGTGCGGCCATCTGGGCACAGCCAGGGTGACATACTCTGCTAAGACTTTTGCTCATGCTAGAATCACATGGGATGCCTGGGTTCAATTTCTGTCCAACCTAAAGTTCGGGTGTGGTGGCATGCGTATGTAATCTCAACAATTCAGGAGGCTGAAGCAGTAGTATCACAAGCTAGAGGATTATTTGGACGGCATAGTGAAGGCCCTGTCTAATAATGAGCTGAGTGTGGTGGTGCCATTAGTCCCAATGGGGAGACAGAGGCAGGAAAATCATGACACAAAAGACTGTCTTAAAAAAGGAGTGTGGGGGGGCATATAGAAACAGCCACCAGCTGATTGGCAAACTGACTGCAACTGCATGAGTGAATGAAGGCAATGTAACATAGAGGAAAGATAAACTACCCCAGTTAAGCTCTGTCTAAATTGCCAACCCAAACAATTATTAGGAGAAATTATCTTGTTTTAAGCACTAAGATTTGAAGTGGTTTGTTTCACAGCATTAGATAACAATGCAGTGTCTATTAGAAAGTATGTTTGTAATTTCCCCTGAAACTGGGTGAGTTTTTGTCATTATGCACAAATGGTGTATAAATTATTCTCTCTGACACTCAATTGGCTAATCAGTAAAATAGGAATAATATCAGTATCTTTTGTTTGCATTAAAAAAAAAAAACTTATAGCAATTGAGTTTATTTATCTTTTTCTCCAGCTTCAGAAACAGAAATTTGTTGGGTTAAATGACTTACTCAAAATTACAAGAATACTAGCTGGCAGGAGCTGAATTAGCTCCCTTTGTACAATAATAGCAAGTAAAATTTAAAATTCTATGGAATGGGAGAAAAGGATAGCTCACATTCCAAAATAAAAATAAAAACATAAAAATAACCAGTATTGAATCTGACCACAAGAAAACAAGGCTAATAACAAGAAAATAATAAGTTTTATTAGAAGACATAAACAAAACTGGAATAAATGGCAGGGTATATAAAATTTCCTGAAAAGATGTGCTATTATTAAGATGTCTATTATGTCCAAATTCATAGATTTGATTTCAATTAACATTCTACTTTATTGTTGTTGTTATAACCTGAAAGGTAGCTCATTTAAAAAATAATAATGTATGAAAATAGCCAAGAACTAAGGTTAGAAAACAGAACAAGAACTTTGTAGAAAAGAGTGAATAAATATTTTAAATTCTATGGTCTGACATCCTTACTCTTAGATAACATTCCTGACATCCTCACTCTTAGATAACATTCTTGCTTTTTATTTTATTCAGAAAACAAAAGTAATTAGAAGGAAATTTTCATATGTTCTTACAACTGCATGTGTCAAGCTAGCTAAACCTGATCTAGATTCTTTATGCTTGATAAGCAGTTCATGTTTTTATTTCATACCAACCACTTTCTTTATAGGGAATCCCATCCATTTTTGCCTAAAGACTTTAACATTCTCTTTTCTCTCTCATAGCATTATTTTTCCATTCTACTAGATTTTCTATGAGCATAAAATCATGCTGTCATTTTTACTTAAAAAAGAAAAAATAACCTTCTTGACCCCTTATTCTTCTCCAGTTTCTATCCCATTTCTCTTTCCCCGTTACAGCCAAACAGCTTTAAAGAATTTCTGAGCTCACCAATTCCACTTCTCATCCACTCTAGAAATTACTTGTCTTTGGCATCTACCATTCCACCAAAATGATTCTTGTCACACATGTAGACTTCTCTCTTGCATAAAACAATGATCAATTATTTTTTTCTTTCTGTTTTAAATGTTCTTTTCTTTTCTTCTTAACATTTTTTTTTAAACAGAAGGACAATCTTTACTGAGGAACTTTCAATGTTTTTACATATATACACAGTGTACTTTCAAGGAGTCTTGACCATTTTATTCAGTGTATCAATAATCTTTAACAGAGTCAATATGCCTTTTATGGGTGAATACTTTATTTGGATTTTAGGAAATCATTTTACCTTTATCATCATCCAGTTCTATAGCAGTAAGTGATTTCTATACATTTATGAATTGCAAAGTTATATTTCTACCCAATATTCAATACCTCATTCAAATTTCAAGTTTATCCATTCATCTATTTAGTACACCCAGTTAGAGGTATGACATATAACTCAAACTTAATAAGCTCAAACCTAAACTATTGAATTTTGACATGCAAAACATACTTCTGTCACAGTCCTCTCCATCTAAACAAATAAAACTGTATTATTTTGGTTGCTTAGATTCTACATTGTGATAGCATCCTGTTTTCCTTATCCCTTATATCAATGAAGTCTGTTCTATTTTGAAAATATTTATAGAAATATCTCTACCACTATCACTCTCATTCAGTTTATCATTTATCCTGGATTATTGAAGTAACCTCTTAACTAGTTTTTTTTTTTTTTATGCATTCCATAGAAGCAAACTACACCATAACTAAATCAAAATATTCACACTAAAGAGGTTATTTAGTAACAAATGTGGCTAATATCTGTATCTGTATCTATCTATATCTATATCATCTATATCCAAATATGTTTGTTTGTTTTTAAGGAAAGTGGCTCACAGTGAAAAGAACACCAATTTTGTTGTCAGCAGGCATAGATTTAAATTCAGTTTCTTTTTAAAATTTATTGTTACTGTTATTACTATTCATACATTCAATCACTATATATCATTTAGATTGTAAAGAGACATTACCTAGCATGATACACACCTCAGTCCAGCATAGTGGAGAATACTATATACACATCCTCATCAACAGATAATAAATCATATCTTTGTCCCACAAGAGTCTTCCCTCTCTATTTTTTTCCTCAAATTTCCTTTCCTACACTCTTCCCCTCCCATACTCTTTTTTTACTTTGTCTCTAGGGTCCATAACAATTTTTAATGCTTTTATGTCCTTCAGTCTTTCAGTTTCTACCATAGAGTGCAGACAGTCGCTACATGTTAAGTGGAGACATACAATGTCTCACTCATAGCCTGACTCACTTCACTCAGCAACAAATCTTCCATATTTATCCACTTTTTATCAAATTCCACGGTCTTGTTTTTTTTTATGGCTGAATAGTATTTCATGGAGTTTATATGCCATACTTTTTCAATCCATTCATCTGTTTGTGGACATTGGGGTTGGTTCCATGTCTTAGCAATTGTGAATAATGCTGTAATGAATATAGTTGTGAAAGCGCTTTTCTGACTGAGCGTTCTCCTGTCCTTTGGGTAGATACCCAAGAGTGGAGTTGCTGGATCATATGGTAGTTCTATTTGAAGGTCTTTGAGGAATATCCATGTTGTTCTCAGTGGCTGGACCAATTTTCATTCCCACCAACACTGTAGGAGCATTCCCCTTTCACCACATCTCTTCCAGCACTTATCACTTTTTGAATTTTTTTTTAATCTTTGCCATTCTGACTGGGGTTAGGTGGTATTTCATTGTGTTTTTGAGCTGCATCTCCCTTATAAAGAGGGATTTGAGCATTTTTTTATATGCTTTTTGCTTGTTTGTATGTCTTCCTTAGAGAGTTGTTTATTCAACTAATTTTTCTCATCTTTTAATTGTGTTAATCATTTTCTTCTAGGTAAGCTGGTTGAGTTCCCTGTGTATTCTGGTTATCAGTCCTTTATCTAAGGCACAGTTAAAAAAATTCTCTCCCATTCTGAGGGTTGTCAATTCACACTAATTATAGTGTCCTTTGCTGTGAAAAACTTCTTAATCTGACGTAATCCCACCCATCTATTTTGGGATTATTACCTGTACTTTGGGGGTCTTGCTTAAGAAGTCCTTGCCAGGACCAGCAGTTAGCATAATGGCTATGTTGCTGGACTCCCATGTAGTCGACTGTGGTTTGAGTCCCAGACCTGGTGGCTTAAACTCATGCCGGGTGCATGTGCATGCATGCCCAGGATCCCTAGAGGAGAATGGAAGAGAAGAGATTGTGGCGTAGCCATCTCCCCGGGGATGATTTCTCACTTTCTATCTCTCTGTCTCTCTCTGTCTTTCTGGTGAGTGCATGCACCCTATAGCAAAAACCTCTAAAAAATCTTGGACACTATATTATCTCTGTTCATACTTATTACTTCTAACCTTTTGGAAGTGGGTAGAATTATTCTGCATGTGAACTAGTAAGAGATCCTGCACTAAATGAGAGAAAATAAAACCCACACAAACTACAGAAAAGGAAGATGGAAAATATCATGCAATCAATTCTGTTTGGGCTTTGTTCTAACACTTCCCATAATGCTAACATCCCAAGACATATTTTTTCTTTTACTTTCAGTATTTTCTCTATGCATGTATATATGTGTATTTTTTTCTGTTTGTAAAAATTTGGTTTATAATCCATGTACTATTTTGTATAATGCTTTGTCACTTCAAATTATAATAATTTCCAAATGTAGGGGTCAGGAAATGAGATACACCTACTTCACTCTTCTTGTGCAGGATAGCTTTAGCAATACTGGGTCTTTTATGGTTCCAGACAAATTCTATGGCTGTCTTTTCTAGATCTGTGAAGAATGCTTCTCATAGTTTTATAGGGATTGCATTAAATATGTAGTTTAATTTGGGTAGGATTGCCATTTTAATTATATTGATTCTGCCAATCTAGGAACATGAGATGTCCTTCCACTTTTTCTTGTGTCCTTTTTTCATTTGCTTTTTAAGGTTTTCATTTTTTTCTTCCTTTTATTTATTTTTACATTTTTCCACAAACATTCACTTTACATATCAAAAAATTTTTAGCTCATACTCCATAGTTCTTGACAGTTTACAAACAACTTTCAAAATTTCAAAACACTGAATTTTAAAGATAATGTTCAAAATATTTCTTATAATTTTGTATAATTTTATGACTCTATAACAACAGAAGCAGTATGGTTTCTATAAGTGCAGACACTCGGTATATATTAAGTGGGGACATACAATGCGTCTCCTTCATAGCATGGCTTGCTTCACTGAGCAGTAAGTCTTCCATATTCATCCACTTCCTTTCAAAAGCCAGGGTTTTGTTTTTTATGGATGAGTAGTATTCCATTGAGTATATGTGCCACAGTTTTTCTAACCATTCATCAGTTCGTGGGCATTTAGGTTGTTTCCATGACTTAGCAATCGTGAAAAGTGCCGCAATAAACATCGATGTGTAAGCACTTTTTTGATGAAGTATTCTTCTATCCTTCGGGTAGATACCAAGGAGTGGGATTGCTGGATCATATGGTAGTTCTATTT
>NW_006208436.1:149241-151007 GCF_000334495.1 Tupaia belangeri chinensis
TTTCTCCTGGAGTTTTTTGGATCTTTTTGCTGTTGCTTTTCCAATTCTGTGAGGCATGATGTTAGGTGATCCATTTGCCTTCTTTCCATGCTCCTCTTATGTGCACTAATTGCTATGAACTTCCCTCTTATTACTGCTTTAGCAGTGTCCCAAAGATTATGGGAACTCGTGTCCTCATTGTCATTGGCTTCCATGAACCTTTTGATGCTTAAGGTCGAATCTCTGATATAGAAGATAAAACTTCTGACCTAGAGAAAACCACCAAAAAGATAAAGAAAATAACAAAAAAACCCATGAAGATAGCATACGAGAAATACTAGATTCCATTAGACGTCCTCATATCCGAATAATTGGTATCCCAGAAGATGAAGAAACTAACAAGAGCATGGAAAACCCATTCCATGAAATCTTGGAAGAAAATTTCCCAAGCATAGAGAGGCACTCAAACATCCAGACCAAAGAAATACAAGGGCACCAAATAGAATCAACCCAAGAAGATCTTCCCCAAGGCATATCATAGCCAGACTGGCTATGACCACAGATAAAGATAAGATACTAAAACTGGCAAGAGAGAAACGACAAGTGACTTACAAAGATCACCCCATCAGGCTAACACCGGACTTCTCAACGGAAACAATGCAAGCAAGGAAAGAATGGGAAGATGTATTGAAATTGTTAAGAGAGAAACAATTTCAACTAAGATTATTGTATCCTCCAAGATTATCCTTCATATGGGAAAAAATGATTAAAATCTTCTCAGACAAACAAAGCCTGAAAGAATTTGCCAGCACCAGGCCAGCTCTCCATGAAACCCTGAAGAAAGTACTGTTCCAGGAAAACTAAAGAAGTAACAGCCAGAAACAAAGGAGTAAAAGGCAACTAAGACAATGGCCAACTTAAACGTCAGGACAGATTCATTAACATCGATAATAACATTGAATGTTAATGGATTAAATTCTCCAATCAAGAGACACAGACTGGCTGAATGGATTAAAAAACAAAAACCCTCTATCTGTTGCCTACAGGACTTTTAATACTTTCAAGAGAGTTTTTGATTTCCTGTATTACAGACTTCACCTCTAATAGTTCCATATTATTCTTCCTTAGCATGTCCATTTCTTCATATCGTTGAAGGACTTTCTCATCTCCTGTAGTTCATTGTCTCTTTTCTGTTCCAGCTCATAGTATTTGTTCAACATGAATGTTCTAAACTCTATCTTGGACATTTTGGTAACGTCCACTATTTTTTCAAGAAAAGGAAGGGAGTTACTGTGTTCTTTTGATGGAGACATATTTCCTGCTTTATTCAGACCTGAGGTTCTTCTACTTATAACCATTGGGAGATGTGTTCCCTTTGAAAAACCTTTTAGGAGAACATTTCTTCGAATAGGAGCAAGTGTGTTTCCTTTTTGACGTGGAATGGAGACAGCCAAAGTCTCTCTTCAATTGTGTTTAGTAATGTAATCCAAGAAAACGTATTCTCTTCAGGTGTACAAAGGAATGTATCCTGGCTGAAAGAGGGATGTCTGGCTTGGGGGTCCCGGGGCTGAAGCTACAGGGGACAGTCCTCCTTCGAAGTTCCTGGCCTAGGGGTCAAAAGATGGGATGCTTTTTAAGGTTTTCATAGTTTTCCTCATGGAGGTCTTTGACTTCATTGCTTAGTTTTATCCCTAAGTATCTTATGCGTCTTGTGGCTATGGTAAATGGGATTACTTTCTTCAGTTCTGTCTCTACCTGCTTGTTTTTTTTTTTTTTTTTTTTTTAAT
>NW_006208436.1:151223-154232 GCF_000334495.1 Tupaia belangeri chinensis
TAGGTGGGCAACTTTGTCTTGTACCAGTTTTTAGTGGAAAAGATTTCAGCTTCTCCCCATTCAGTATAATGTTAGCTATAGATTTTTCATAGATGGCTTTTATTATGCTGAGAAATAATCCTTCTATACCAATTTTACTGAGCATCTTAATTATAAAAGAATGTTGTATTTTGTCAAAAGCTTTTTCCGAATTAATTGTAATGATCATGTGGTTTTTATCTTTCTTTCTGTTAATATGGTGTATTACATTTATGTTTTTGCTTATGTTAAACCACCCTTGCATCCCTAGAATAAAGCCTATCTGGTTGTGATGAATAACCTTTTTTATATGCTGTTGAATACAGTGAGCAAGTATCTTGTTGAGAATTTTTGCATCTATATTCATCAGAGATAAAGGTCTGTAGTTTTCCTTTTTTGTCATATCCTTATCCATTTTGGGAATTAGGATAATGGAGGCTTTATAGAAGGAATTTGGAAGGGTTTCTTCCTTTTGGGTCTCTAGAAACAGTGTGAGTAGAATGGGGGTTACCTCTTTAGAAGTTTTGTAAAATTCAGCAGTAAAGCCATTGGGACCAGGACTGTTCTTTGTTGGGAGGTTATTTATTGCTGACTCAATCTCATTGCTTGTTACAGGTTTATTCAGGCTTTTCATATCCTCCTGGATCAATCTTGGTAGATTATATATGTCCAGGAATTTGTCCATCTCATCCAGGTTTTCTTTGTTGACAGTTGCTCATAGTATCCTCTAATGATGTTTGTATTTCTGTTATGTCTGTTGTAATGTTGCCTGATTTTCTGTGAATTTGATTTATCTGGTTCCTTTCTTTCTTCTTCTTAATTAGCCTAGCTAATGGTGTGTCAATCTTGTTTATCTTTTCAGAACTCCAGCTTTTGCTTTCATGTATTTTCTGTAGAGTTCACTTATTTTGTATTTCATTTATTTCTGCTTGAATCTTTATTATTTTTTTTCTTTTGGCATTTTTTGGATTTTTTGTTGTTGTTCTTTTTCCAATTCCCTGAGACATGGTGTTAGGTTGTCCTTTTGTCACCTTTCCATTTTTTCTTGTGCATACTAATTGCTACTCCAGCTTTTGCTTTCATGTATTTTCTGTAGAGTTCACTTATTTTGTATTTCATTTATTTCTGCTTGAATCTTTATTATTTTTTTTCTTTTGGCATTTTTTGGATTTTTTGTTGTTGTTCTTTTTCCAATTCCCTGAGACATGGTGTTAGGTTGTCCTTTTGTCACCTTTCCATTTTTTCTTGTGCATACTAATTGCTATGAATTTCCCTCATATGACTGCTTTTGCAGTGTCCCATAAATTATGGAAACTTATGTACTCATTACCATTTGTTTCTATGAATCTTTTGATTTAAGTCTTAACCTCTTCAATAGACATGAAGTAATTCAGAAGTAGGTTATTTAGTTTCCGTGTATTTGTGTATTTTCAAGGGTTTTCTCTGAGATTAATATAAAATTTAATTCCATCATGGTCAGAGAAGTTGCTGGATATAGTGTCTATACCTTTGAATCTGTAAAGGCTGGTTTTGTGCCCTATCATGTGGTCAATCTTTGAGAAAGTACCATGCAGGGCTGAAAAACATGTATATTTTGTGTCTTTTGGGTGAAAACTTCTATAGAAGTCTATCAAGTTCTTCTAATTTATGGTATCATTTAGGTCCTGAATATCTTGGCTTATTTTTGTCACAGACCTGTGTAAAGGAGATAATGGGGTGTTAAGATCTCCAACAATTATTGTGTTACAGTCTATCTCTCCTTTTAGATCCAGCAGTCTTTCTATTACCTATTTGGGTGGTCCTGAGTTTATTGCATAGACATTTATAAGCATTATATATTCTTGGTGAAATAGCCCTTTTACTACTATATAATGCCCTTCTTTGTCTTTTCTTATGGTTTTTGTCTTAAAGCCTATTTTGTCCAAAATCAGTATAGTGACTCTTCATTTTTGGTTTTCATTTGCATGAAATACCTTTTTCCATTCTTTCACTTTTAGTCTGTGTATGTCTTTATGTATGAGATGGGTTTATTGTAGGCAGCATATGGGGGATTTCTGATTTTTTATTCTAGTCAACCAGTCTGTGTCTCTTGATCAGAGAATTTAATCTATTAACATTCAGTGTTATTATTGATATTTACAGACTTGTCTCCACCATTATGTTGGCTATATTCTTGGTTGATTTTTGTTTTCTTATTGCTGTGTCTCTCATTAGTTTTCTTGGTATAGTACTCCTTTCAGAATTTCTTGAAGAGCTGATCTGGAGTTGGCAAATTATATCAGGTTTTGTTTATCCAAGAAGGTTTTTATTTTCTTTTCCCATATGAAGGATAATATTTCCAGGTATAGTATTTTTGGTTGAAATTGTTTTTCATTTAGCACTTTGAATGTATTTCCCCATTCTTTCCTTGCTTGCATTGTATTCAATGGGACGTTGGTGTTAGCCCTTTGTAAGTGATTTGACATTTCTCTTTTGCCAGTCTTAATATCTTGTCTTTGTCTTTCATTTTGGTCAGTCTAGCTATGATGTGCTCTCAAGAGGATCTACTTGGGTTGATTCTACTCGGAGTTCTTTGTATTTCTTGGGTCTGGATGTTTGAGAGCCTCTCTACACTTGGAAAGTTTTCTTCCAGGATTTTGTGGAATAGATTATCAGTGCCCTTATTAGTTTCTTCACCTTCTGGGATAACAATTATTTGGATCTTTGGGCATTCATGGTATCTAGTATTTCTCGTATATTACCCTCAATTTTCTTGGCTGTTTTCTGAGTATTCTTGATTATTTTTTCTAGGTGAGTTGTTTTGTCTTCTACTTCCAAAACTCCATCTTATGTATAGTCTAACCTGCTTTTGATACTTTTTTTTTTTTTTGGAGAGATTTTCACTGTAGGGTGTGTGCGCTCGCCAGACAGACAGAGAGAGATATAGAGACAGAAAGCGAGAAATCACCCCCCAGGGGGGGATGGTCACGCCGCAATCCCTTCTCCTCCATT
>NW_006208436.1:154242-161238 GCF_000334495.1 Tupaia belangeri chinensis
GCACGTGCAGGTCCGACCCGGAGGGGACAGAAACTCGGCCTGGGGCAGAGATGTCGCTGGCCCACACGAGCTTTTCGTCATGATCTGCAGACCCACAGTGGGGTCCGTTACGCTAACTGCTGGTTCCCATGCTTTTGATACTTTTGAGGGAGGTTTTAATTTCCTGTATTATAGCCTTTATATCTAACAGTTCCATTTGATTCTTTTTTATGGTGTCTAATTCTTTCATATTGTGGAAGGACTTCCTCATTTCTCAGAGTTTATCATCTCTTTTCTCTTGCATCTCATAGAGTTTTGTTACTATGACAGAAAGTGTCCAGGCACCTCTACCTTTGTCTGTGTTGGGCCTCTGGGTTCAGCTTCATAGCTGTGAAGCCCCTGGCAGCCAGGGCCTTCCCCTCTTAACCCCATTGCTAGCCAGGTAGGCAAGTGTCTCCCACTTGTACTTCTCTGTCCCTTCTAACTTTTTTTCTCTTTAAAAACAAACAAACAAACAAACAGAAAAATCCAGCTTTCTGCCCTGTTTGTGCCTTTCTCTTGTTAATTTGTCTCTTCTTCCCTCACCTAGGACAGAAAGCATCCAGGTACCTCCACCTGTGTTGGGCCTTTGCAAGGCATGCTTGTGCACCATGTGCTTTTCCATTTTTAACTCAATTTCATTTTCTGTGATGTGATTTATATTTTTTCATCTCTTGTACTTGTAGTACTTTCCTTCTTTTTTTCTTTGCTTTATCTTTCTATTTCTATTTCCTACTTTCTTTTTCTTTTATCTTACTTCCTGTTTTACTGCTCAGCCCTTACCTATAGCCTAGAGACGACTAGGTGCATAGTAGCTAAACATCTGAACATTGTGAATTTTAGAGAATTCTTTGTTCCTCACTGTAGTGGTTGCAAAAATAGTGAAATTCCCTTTCATAATCTGACTGCAAATCTCCTGTGATCCCTGCATTGGAGGACACAGTAAAAGGGAGAAAATAGCACCAAATTATTTCACAGTGGGGGAAACACATGAACTCACAGTCACAGAATCCTTCTCCAACAAATTGGCCAGGAGTGAATATATTACCAAATGACTAAAAAATTGGAGAAGAGCCTCAAGGGTGAGAGAATCTAGTAATACATCTCCAGGAAGGCAACATTGTTACTTGTTTCCAAGTAGGGAAAAATAAGAGGATATTACTGAAATGTCAAATTCAGTTTCTAGGGACCAGCAGATGGCATAATGGTTACATTGCTGGACCATGGTTCAAGTACCAGACCTGGCAGCGTAAAACTCACACCGGGCACATGTGTGTGGGTACCCAAAATTCCAAGAGGAGAATGGAGGAGAAGGGATTATGGCATGACTATCCCCCCTGGGGGGATGATGTCTTACTTTCTGTCTGTCTGTCTCTGTCTGTCTGGCTAACACATGCTCCCTATTGCAAAAATCTCTGTTAAAAAAAAAAAAAAAAAAAAAAAACAAAAACCAAAACCCCCCCAAAAACACAAACAAAAACAAATTTAGATTCTACTATTTACTTTTATATGTCTGTAGGTAAATCATGAAAATTTCAGTCACTGCCTTTTTTTATGAAATATGGATGTCATTTGCTGTCTCTACCCCACAGATATTTAATTAATTAATTAAATAAATGCAAAAGTACATAAGTGTATGTGAAATTTGTGAAATGCTGTCCAAATTAAAAGTGATAATAATTATAGTAACAGATTATTGATAATATAATTATTATGACAACTGGATAAAAGGATTCCCACTTTAAGATATTTTTTAGTATCATAAAACATGAATAATAATTTCAAATTAGTGGAAATCATAATAACCACATCATGGGACTTACTGTGTGAAATGAATGAGGGAGGGGAGAAAATGTAGGACAGTCACTTAGGAAGGTTTGTGAAGATTTATTGGATCCAGGGAGCAATCTCCAGTCTAGTAAATTGGCATTTGAGGGTTGTCACAAATAATAATGTAGTATATCTTACACTACAATGCACAGGTGTCCAAAGGCTATTACAATCCTAGCACTGAGATCATATAAAAGTAATAGCATGGCCACTATGGGAAGGGTACTCAGAAAAGAACTCATTAAAAAATCTATTTAGTACAATCACTACCTTTAGTTCCATAAAACCCCAGCAACTCAAGAAAGTAAATTCTCTCTTCCCAAATCAGCCACTGTTTCTTTAAGTAATAATTGTAGGATAAAATAATTGTGTATCAGAAGGTTGTCTGAAATGTTTGGTTTATTAGGTTAAACCCATGTATGAGGGATTGTTGAAACCTCCTCTCTGAGGAGCTAGAAGATACTGGACTTCAGTTTTAGGCTATTTTTAGAATGAGTTAGATGAACTCTTTCCAGTAAGAATTTTGGTATGCATATTGTTTTAGAATTCTTGGTTTAGAATATGCTTTTTTAAAAAAATAATTAATTAATTATATCTCATTTTCTTTTATACATTCAATCACATTATTATTTGTCTTACAAAGTGGGTATTTCAACAGGTGAACATTTATCCCTAATACAGTTGATAAAACTACAAAATATCTTCAACAGATAATACCACACCTCTTATGCTTTAGGTCTATAACACAGGCATGAGATGTTTGATACTTATCTTTTGTAGAAAATGTCCTTGCATCAGCTACAGAATTATATTTCTGTATTTAATTGAAGTAGGACAGCTTGATGTTTAGCATGTCTGTAGCCATTTTGAAATTAAGAAAAGCCTCTAATGTGAACAACCTGACCAAGTGCTAAGTCATGGAGAGGTTTGTTCGAGAGAGAAATGGTCAGATGAGAAATCAGGAGTGGGATTTAAGGAAAGCTAGGAATAAGGATAATTGCTCAAAGGAAAGCTATTACTTTGATGGTGGTGAGGAATGATTTGCACATGCTTGTATCTTATATCTACAAATACTGAGCACATACTGAGCTTTTTTGAGACAGTTTGGTGGTGCTGGCTATTTCCCTGTAGACTGGTTGTCATTGATTTCAATTAGAAGCAGATGGACTCAGTTTGCTTATAACAGACTGGCATTGTGGGAAGAATCAATCAGCAGGTGTTACAACTGGAATCTTCTTGTGGCTGGGGGAACCAACTAAGTTCTTGGGAGTTTTCAGGTACTTGATGCTGAGATCTGCTACTGGCTTTCGCTAGAGTAAGAACTGAGGTTGGGAGCAGACATGTTTGCTTTTAGGTAAGTGAATCTGGATCGTAAGCTGTAAAGTAAAAAGTCTTTTTTATTCAAGTTCCGTTTGAGAGAAGGAGCCATTTGGGTGCTGTGGGAAGTGAAACTAGACTCACTTCATTTTGAAGTGCACTTTTGTAATCTGGGCCTTTTGTAGTTGGTAACTTTAATGTTAAAACTTGTGATTTGTGTCTTGTGCAAGTGTTTGTGTGAGTGTTATGTGTGGGAAACAAGTTCAGTGCCTTCAGATGAAATAGACTACCTTTTTCTGATATCTTGGTTTATACGGATGCCTAAGGCATATGATATTAGAAGTGAATTAGATGATTGTAAATTGGATGTTTAAAAACGAACTTTTCAGATAATCTGATAACTTAAAGTTATGAGAACTAATATATATATTTATAAATAAGTCATTTTAGGTAAGTTAAATAGTCTGATTTAATATGAAGTTAACTTTTGACTTTTGACAGAAATGAGATACTGTCAGTTATTAAGATTGCTTTGTTTTAGGTTGTTGGAAAAGTCGTGATGCATTTTTGCATAGCTAAACAAAAAATATTTCATGACTTTCCTGACAACCCAATACATTGAAAAATATGTTGAGAAAGCAAATGGTTTTAAAGATTATAAGATGCACATAAGCTCTTGCTATGTGACAAAGGAAAGTTGCTTGCTTCCTGAGAATTAGGGTTACTAAGAGTTAAAAAATTCTGATTATTTTAAACATGTGATATTAGAGAAAATTAAGGTTCATTTTTGATAAAAATAAATAATAAGCAAGGCATTAAAAATATTTTTTTATTGCGAAATGAAAATAACTTGTTCAAATCAAGGTTACTTAAGGTAAATTCCATAAGTAAATTTATAAAGAGAAATAAAGCAGAAAAGAAACAGTAAGTAGAATAGACATGTGGAAAGTTATAGGTTTATGATGTATTTTTGATAAGAAAGGTTAAAAAGGAAAGAATTTACGAATGTGGCTATTTCGTGTGATAAAAATTTTGTGCTAATGTAAAATGGTTGGACCATATCAAAACGGAAATTAGAGAGTAGACACATGTGGAAAGTGTAAAGCATATTGTTGAAGGCTTGAGATATATTTGAAAGGGTTTTAGAAAGATTTGCAAAGATTGACAAGGATAATTTTATAAAGGATAGTTTATATGTGACAAGTTGGATAAAATTTGAAGAAAATTCTTAAAATTTTCTAAAAGTTAAACCATTGTCCTCTTTAAGAGAACATGGTTTTTCTTAAAGTATTGATCTATTCTGAGAAAAAAGCAATTGTACATTAAAAGTTTTTCCTTTGTGTTTTGGTAGCTTGCCTAAGAAACAAGACTTGTGGGCTTCATATTTATGTTTATTGTGTTTTTTGATTACTTGGGAAAATCAAGCATTTAAAGTTAAACTGTGAACTATTAAGTTATTTGTGGTTATTTTAAGTTTTGGTTATTTCGTTTCAAAATTGTTTCCCATAGAAGACTCTACAAAGTACTCTGGAATACTTTAGTTTCTGACAAGTTTAAGATCAATGGACTTTGGGTAGACTTGACATGAAAAGCACTCCTTCCCAACCTCCTTTGTTGTTCACATGTGTTCGAATGGATTTTGGTACTCTTTCCTGATCAACAATTATTTCATTTCAGTGTGGGGTCAACGATTATTTCATTTCAGTGTGGGATGACTAGACCAACAATTAGAACAGGTCCATCCTGGCACTGAAGGGACGACTGAAGCAGGCCCATAAGACAGATGATCAATGGTGCTTATATAGAGACATCTTGGTCAAGAGGGGGAAATGTGAAAGTTTTCAGAATTAAAATAGTTATTTGTGACAACCCTGACCAAACTGAGCTTGGAAGGCTGTGGAGGAGGTGATTTTTCATGTTAGCATTCCTGATACCAAGAATTATTGGTGAACTCTGCCAGTGAAATGTCTGTAAGCGTGTTTGGAAATTATGCTTTTCTGAGCTGTGCACTGGTGTATTCTCCCTCAGTTTCCTTAGAATTGCTGAATGTTAAGAATCCCTAGGTACAATTGATAGTGGGGCATCATGCTATCAATTCATCACACCAGAGTGAAACTACACCCACTAGAGATGGAGTCCAATGAACATGAAGAGACCCGGGAAGCTGAGCCTCTTGACAATTATTCTGCTTTGTATCCTGGGCTAACTTGGGAAAGTAATGCTTTAGTTAAGATTTCTCACTCTGTAACTTCTTCCACAATTCTGCTGAGACTGAGCACTGGACTAGTACTATAGAACTTTTCACTAGAACTCAGAGGAATTTATGGGTGATGGTGGGGTACATATTTCTTCAGCTATGTTCTACTGCTTGGTAGGAGTTGCAGCCTATCAACGTACGTTATACAGTTTACCTAAGACTGTTAATCATGGCTAATGAAATGTCAACTCTCTAAGTATTTTACAGTTTTCTTTAGATTTTCTAGAAAAAGTAGGATTAGAAAATAGTATGATATTGGATTATATTATAGCCAAATGAGGTGGTGGTTTGTATGACAATTAATATTTCACGTTCCTATGAAAATCCTCTCAAGTAGAGACAAGTGTCGAGATAATCGGCAACAGGCAACCTGACTTCAATCCACTCTAGATCAACATTCCCCATTATGAAAGGAGGCTGCTGATTGGTTTCTAACATATTTTCCCAACTCCCAAATGGACTAAGAAATAAACATGTAAGAGTAAGAAAGTTTTTAATTACTATCCAGTTGATATTACTGTTTGGATATTTGATATTCATTGGATGCCTACACTGTGTTCTGAATATACCAAAGCTTATAACCTGATCATTCCATAGGCCAGAAGAGATTAGAGGGAGGCTTTCAGCTTTTTCATATAAAAATATAACTATGATAGAAATCAAGGATGCATTTAACAGTGGGGATTGAGGCAGGCCAGCTTGAGGTTTGGCAGGACTACAGCCATTTTGAAATGAAAGTTTCTAATGAGAACAACCTGACCAAATCACAGAATCATGTGGAGGTCTGTTTGAAAAATGGTCAGATGAGAAACCAGAAATGGGTATTTAAAGAGAAGCAAATCAGAATAATTGCTCAAAGGAAAGCAATTGACTTTGATTGTAGCGAGGAATGATTTGTGTGTGCTTTTATCTTGTATCTATAAATACTGAGCACATGCTGAGCTTTTGGAGACAGTTTGATGGTGCTTGCTACCTATCTTTCTATAGTGGCTTACGAAATAAGCTCCCTATTCTCCAACCTCTGCCTTTTGTTTTATTGATTGCAACAAGAAGCAGCCAGACTTAGTTTTTCAGTAACAGTTACAGTTCTACTATATGGTCTTTCTTAAATTCGAAATGGTTAAGTCCTGCTAAACTTCAAACTGACTTGTTTCACTACTAACTGATTAATCACACAGTTAAAACTGCCCACAGACATGAGTTAGTTCTGAATACAAAGGAAATGATTACATTGTGATGTGCTTCTATATTACATTGAATTACTTTCATCATATTTTCTACCTTATGCGAAAGATATATTTAGGATTCTTCAGATATTGGGATAGAAAGTTCCTTTTGTGAGCAAAAATTGAGGAACTTGAAGTACATTAAAGATGGAAAAAAAGGGCATCATCACGCCTAACGTGCATTTTAGTTTTCATACAGATTTCAGAATCTGCTGGGAGTTATGCTGAATATTGGAGCCTCAAGGGTGAGCAAGGAAGATATGGCTTCCGATCTGTTATATGTTTGTGACATGTTCAGAAATGTGGAAATATGGCATCTTTATGATATTTCAAGAGTAATTTCTTTCC
>NW_006208436.1:161269-185084 GCF_000334495.1 Tupaia belangeri chinensis
CCCTAATTTTTGAACTCTTAATGCATACTTTCATGGTCATGCATAATTTGAATTCTGTTTCAAGTGGACACACTAATGGGAGGATTTAGTCTAGAGAGAGTTTTCAGATGGTCAGTTTTTAAACTCATCGTGATCTGATGGTTCCAGCCCCTTTCAACATTACAACAGATCCCTGGTAATTATTTTTGTAATTAATTTTTTTCACCTTTATTGAGACAAATAAAATATATATTTAAGGTATACAACATAACGTTTTCATACACATATAGATTCTGAAATGACTACATGGTAACAAGAGTTAACAACACTGTATTGTATACTTGAATTTGCTGGGAGTAGATCCTGAGTGTCCTCACCTTAATCATTTTTGAGCTGAGTCAGTGTGCTTTCCTCTGAGCACCTGTGAGGTCTGAGGTCCTCTTGCTACCCCCTTGCTTCCCTGTCTGTGCTTTCTCCTGCAGAGCTCTGGATAATACACAGATCTTTTAGTCTTCGTGTTTTGTCCAAACCTGCTTACATTTGGGATTGTGGGGTTGCAGATTCATTTTCACCTCTTTTTCTTGCTGATACTGTCTGTGAATTTTGTTTTTTTCAGCTCTAGTTGCTCTCTCTCTCTTTTTACGGAGGATTCCGGGAGATTCAAAAAATGCCACCATTGCCATCTTCCCAGAGTTCAAAACATATATTTTTGAACTTGTCTGGACAAGTAGTGAATCTCTGGGGATGGAATAAAGCTAAGATTTATACACATGCCAGAAGTTATAACTAACAGCACAGCTGGACTGTACACAAGACTGGAAACTGTGAATCAAGCAGTTGTTTATCAATATCAGAATGTTTTTATTCTTGGAAAGCTCTCTTTCAGGCTGTTAAATCTACATGTGCTAACACTCCATGAATATGTATATATACAGACTGTAGACAAAAAAAAACCCTACATAATATTTTGGAACTGAGAACTAAAGAAATGCTACATTACCACCTGTGTCTAATTAAATATTTGTGGTAATTTAATGTAATTAAAAATTAAACAACCATTTGGTACAGGGTAATATATTTTCTACATCAGTTATGTATTTCAGTATGCTCTCTTGTTGATTGTTTTAACTTGGATTTAATGTTAACAGCATTTATTATTGTTCTAGTTTGTTGAATTTTACATTTAACATGCTTTCTGCTTTGTCTTTCTTTTCTCTATTCTTTAACTAGTAAGTTCCTCTTCATTTTAAGATCTTAGCTCTAGTGAAAATTAGAATCTCCTCTAGAAGGAATTGTGGCATGGCTATCTTCTTGGGGGATGATTTCTCACTTTTCCTCTCTATCTCTTTCTCTCTGTGTCTCTAAAATTAAAACAAATTTAGTCTCATCCTTCTATTATAATAATTAGTTCCTTGTGGTACCCTGGAAGTGTCAATGCTTGAATAAACAAATAGCAGAGCATAGCACCTTTTAATGATTTTCAGGTTTTAACTATTATGATTTTTGAAGAATAAGGTAAAACCAACCTTTTTTAAAAGAATTATTTTATTTAACTTATTTGATCAAAGAGGGGCAGAGAGCGAGGAAGGCAGGAAGAGAGGGAGGGAGAGAGGAGAGAGGAGAGAGTGAGGGAAGAAGGGAGGGTAGGAGAAAGGGAGGGAGAGAGGGAGGGCAAGTGAGAAAGCAAGCAGCCAGACCTGGGACTCAAACTGCAGTTGCCATGTAGGAGTTTGGTGCCCTTAACCACCATGCCATCTGCTGGCCCCAAAGCCAACCATTTTTAAAGAAAGTGTTGAGTCAAATAGCAGTAAAAACAGTAAGCATTTGAAGCTCTGTGCAGTATAACTCAATTGGTGATTTTGGTATTAGAATAGAAATCATGGTCCATACTTTTCTTTTAAAGGTTAGAACATCCATTATGTAAAATTTGGTGCTATCATTTTATTATCATTATTAACTCACTTGTTCTATCACACTTTGAACTATTCTCCCCAGATAGTTATTAAGTTTTTGGGAAAGTCATGACTATGTTTATGCAAAAATGTATCAGGACTTTCCCAACAACCCAATATATTTCAATAAACAAACTCAAATCTAAACTTAGAATTGGGCAACTCAGCCAAGTTTGCTCAATCAGAATTTTCATGCAAGGATGGAACCAGCAGATAGTATAATGGTTATGTCGCTGAACTTCCATATGGTAGACTGTGGTTTGAGTCCTGGACCTGGCAACTTAAAACTCACACTGGGGCGCATATGTGTATGTGCCCTAAATCCCAAGAGGAGAATGTAAGAGAAGAGATTGTGGCATGGCCATCCCCCCTGAGGTGGGGGTAATTTCTCACTTTCTGTCTCTTTGTCTCTGTCTCATGCACATGTCCTATAGCAAAATTCTCTCAAAAAAGAAAAAATTCCTTGGAGGAATATGAAATCAGGATGAAGTGTATTACTAGTCTTTTCAACCTTAGAGCTATAAACCCTAGAGATATGGTTATATTCTACCATATGGACTTGTAATAAGGAAAAGTAGATATTCTAGGAGCTAGAATTATAATGAAGTCTTGTAGAGAAGCAGACATGAGATATGAGAGAGTTCTGTTGGCCTTTGTATCTCTGGTTACAGCTTATTTCTAAGGCTTGACTGAATCTGGATCCTTGAAGTATATACATTATTTTTGCATGCTAAAAATAATTTTTCTTTTAGTGTAATTTAATTTAGTGGGTTTTTGCTAGTTGAAATCTGCATAGGCCTAATAACACTAATTACTAACTATTAAGTGAACATATGACAAATCATTTAAGGGCTTTAAATTCATGTAGCTCTCAGTTGAGGAACTGAGCAGTCATTGTGACAAAGAAGGTTCATTCTCCACACAGTGCTTGAGTTATGTTCTATAGGATATATATAACTGTTCAGCATCTGGAACATTAGCAATTAATATCAGAAGCAAAAATGAGATTAATCTAAGTCGTTTAACCATTACTTCAGCATAAACTAGGTACATCATCTTTTAAAAATCAGAAGTTTTTCAATAACAACTAAAGAATTCATCTCAAACAGTGGCATTAATGTGACTGAGACGAACTGGGACCCAACTTAAAATAATTAATGCAGTTGTTTAACTTCCTCCTGGCCTATCATGACACTACTAAGAGATGGGAGTATCAGAGGAGGATTGGGTCTAAATATCAAATACTTATCTCTGCCTCTGGCCATATAAACCAGCTGGGGCAGGAGATAAACCTAACTGTATGTGGCTTCAAGGAGCTCTTTTGCTCTTACTGTTATCATAGGAATCCCTGTGGATATTTTCTCAGGCCAAAGTCACTGATAGAAAATTTGAGCTTGACTGTTATTGAGTCTATGCTCCAATACTTCTAAGTGTTGATTTTCATATTATATGCCTGGAATAGGTGAATTTCTGACAAGACAGGAAAATGTGTAAAACTGTAGCTTTATAAAACTAAGGAAGAACTTTCTTTTTTAAAAATTAAGGATCATTTACTTTTTATTATTTTTAAAAGAATTTATTTAATTTTATTTATTTATTTTAATTTGACCACACACACACACACACACACAGAGAGGGAGAGGGAGGGGGAGGGGGAGAGATGGAAAGTGAGAAAGCAAGCCACCAGGTCTGGGACTTGAACCGTGGTTGGACGTGTGGGAGTGTCCAGCGCCTTAACTACCATGCTACTTGCTAGCCCCTATTATTATTTTTAAATTTGCAATACACATGTGCACTCACTAAGAGGGCTGAGGGGAATAAGAAAGCAATGTACCAGGGCTAAGACTTGAACCACTGTTAACTATGTGGGAGTCCAGTGCTTTAACAACCATGCTGACTTTGGCCTACTTGCAAAAATCAATAAAAACATTTAATTTTCAGGAGTTGGGGATATTTTGATGATATCAGCTTCTTTACTTCCATATATTTACATGTGCAAAACTTTTAGGAAGAAATGACATTTGTAATGACAAAGATCCCCTAGGCTCCAGCAATATGCTAGATGCCGTGATGTATAGACATTGTATGCAAATGGAAAGTCACAAATAAATGCTTTAAAAGGGGAAGCTCAATCACAGAAAAAGACAACTCTAAGTGGAATCAGATTGAGAAATAAGGAAAAGGGTCTTAGTAGGTTGTAACTGCTCAGTAGTTAGAGCAACCCTATATTATGATAGATAATTCTCCTCAGCTGGAGGTAAACAAAAAAACAAAACAAAACAAAAAAACAGAACAAAGTACCAAATGAACAGGTATTTTCAACATTTCGATGCAATTTGTCTCTTTTTGTGGCTGACCCAGAAAAGTTCTAAAGTTGCCCAAGACTACACCACTAATTTTCATTTGAGCTGTTGAATAATATAAGCAATACTGCCTTTTACTCTTTGCTTGTTTGTGCTATTATGGTATCAATACTAAATGAAAACACTCAGGTTTAAAAATAGCTAGTTAGTGTTTAAATCCAGGTCTTGAGGGATATATTATAGCAATCTGCTTCAGTATAGATGGAGTTAAATAACTAAAAAATTCCAAAGTAGCCTGTTTTAACAATCACTGGTTTTTCTAGTGTTTGTGTTTCCATATGTATGAGCACTCAAATGTATTTCAACCATTATGTTATTCTTTTATTCATTTTCATACTTGATAATTCACAACTTCCTTGTTATGTTTACAGTTATGAAGCATGAAGCCTACATGGTTGAAAGTAGAATTGCTGAGTTTTCAAGTGTTCCCTAATTGCTGTTACCATGGGTAATGACACCATAGAAACAATGGTAATCACATACAAAAGAGCAAATTAGGTATTTTCACCACAATAGTATAGATTAAAACAGGACTAACAAGCCTCCTGTGGAAAGCCTATATTTAGATAAGAAATGTTTCCTTTTTATATAAATGAGATTACTCTTTAAAGGCAAGTGTGACTTTCTGCTAGCACAGTGTCTATATACTCCTTTTTATATAAATGAGATTTCTCTTTAAAGGTGTGTGTGACTTTCTGCTAGCACAGTGTCTATATATCATGGCATTTAGCATGTTGTTGGAGCCTAAGGGATCTTTGTCATTACAAATGTCATTTCTTCTTAAAAGTTTTGCACATGTAAATATGTGGAAGTAATGAAGCTGATATCATCAAAATATCCCCGACTCCTGAAAATTAAATGTTTTTATTGATTTTTGCAAGTAGGTCAAAGTCAGCATTTTGTCATAATTTCTTATGGATTTTCCTCTATCCATGGAAATAAAGTTATTAACTCTCATTTCGAGCTTTAACTTTTCAAAAATGTTGTTGAAATTTATAGTACAATGTTAGTTTTCTTGCCAGTCACTAATTTTAAGCCCTATTAATAGTTAATTGCCCTTTTTATCTTAGGTATCAGCTGTTAGGACAAGAGGAGAATTACATGGTATGTGTAAAATTGGAAAACTTATTTTTAGGTTCTCTGCTTCAGTGTATGAGGCAGGAGTTGACCTGATAACCATGTTCTTTAACATAATAGTGAGCAGTTATATAATATAAAATTTGTTTTGTCAGCCCTACTGACACTGAACCATTTTACTATGAGAGAGTAAGTAAGTCTCCTGAGCTTATGTTTGTTCATATAGGCGATGTGTAAAGTAAAGAGCCCTGGAAAGCTTTAAGGTGAATTTAGAATAATTTATATGAAAGAGTTTTTTTTTTATAGGAAATGTGTAAAGTAAAGAGCCCTGGAAAGCCTACCTTTCAAGGGATTTATAAGGTGAAGTTAGAATAATTTATATGAAAGAGTTTTTTTTAATGTGTAAAGTAAAGAGCCCTGGAAAGCCTACCTTTCAAGGGATTTATAAGGTGAAGTTAGAATAATTTATATGAAAGAGTTTTTTTTTTTTTTTTGAGAGGTTTTTCACTATAGGGCGCGTGCACTCACCAGACAGAGAGACACAGAGACAGAAAGCAAGAAATCACCACCCAAGGGGGATGGTCACGCCGCAATCCCTTCTCCTCCATTCTCCTCTCGGGATCTTGGGCACGCATGCACACGCACCCGGCGTGAGCTTTAAGCCACCGGGTCTGGGACGTGAACCGCAATTGATTACGTGGGAGTCCAGCGACATAGCCATTATGCTAACTGCTGGTTCCCTATGAAAGAGTTTTGTAAACTATATATAGTTAAACAAAGATCAGAAACAATTATCATTTCCAAACAAGTAATTAGCAGCATATTTTAATATGGAGCTGGGAAAGTGTTTATTTCTTTGACATAGATACGACAGACCTGGTTCATTCACAGATGATCCCAAGTTCCACGTGAGAATTTTAAGTGTCAGATTTCCTAGAAAGTGGAATTAGAATGGAAGACTTCTAAAAACCTGATTCTTTTGGGCATCCCTTCCCCCTAAAGCAAACAAACAAAAAAACTCCAAGAAGAATGAGCCTTTTATACAGTAGCTCACTAGAGGCAGCCAGTGGTGTAGTGGTTGAAGTGTTGGACTCCTACATGGCTGACCAGGGTTTGAATCCCATGTGCCCTATAGTGAAAGTATCTTAAAAAAAAAAAAAAAAAAAAATCCGACTAATAATAAAAAATAAAAAGACAAATAATTTATATTACTATTGGTATTGAAGTTATTATAGAAATAATTTAGAAGTTTAAGTTTTCAGATAAGTAGAATAATGATCAGGAAACAGCGTTTCTTTATATATGCAAAGTAAGAAAAAGTCATCTATCCCTTTTTTTTCCATTCAAGACTCAATTTTATACAGGAATTCTGGAGTTAAACAGTTGAGTCTTATATAAATTAAGTGTATATGAGTTTTTATCATTGAGTTACAAGTTACACTTAATGTACATATATGGGATTTCAGTATTTATACTTACGCATTAAATATTTTGGATGAAATGGCGAATTCAGGGCTTCTATGCATGAAATTTAGCGGAAGGGAAGGCGTGAATCTGATGTCATGTTAGAGATAATGCATTTGATTAGAAATGCTATTGACATAAAATACATTTTTGGTTTATAACAATTTATACATTTCTGTTATTTTGCTTGCTTTCTTATTTAAACTTAGCTGCTTTTTTGATGACCTTCAAACCTTTAATGCTATAATGAAATGAAAGGATTAACTCTTGAATGGTAAGAGTGCAGATGGACATGGAAATCTCTATTATAAAGTTAAGTATGGCACATGATACTATGACATCTTTGAATTGAATTAGTAAATTCTATTTAAGTGCTGGATTTAGCTCATTAACTCTTTGGATACCATGGGAGGGTGCTGCTGTGGGAGCCAACCAGTCCCGTGCACTTTCTCATGGCTGCTCGGTTACATACTTATAGAATACGTGTGTTTGAACCTTCTCCCTTCTCTCAACACTGGCATCCTTTTCCACCTGGTATTGTTAGGTTAGTTAGTAGATAATTAAGAAGGCAGGAACAGTTTTCTGGTTTTAGCACACGTTAGGATGAGACATAGCCTGGACTGACTTCTGAGGGTATCTTAATTCACCCTTTATATTCCAAGGATTTATTTCCAGGCCTTGTCAAATGATGGTTCAAAAGCTAACTGAGGTTTCTCCAGGAAATGTTTTCCTGACATAGTTGAGGTTGAATCTGACTGGTGGCATTTACTTGTAAAACTCTGAGTGCCAGCAGCTTCTAGACCATATATGAGAAAGGGACTTTGTCGCCTCAACTTCTGATATTTAAGTCTCGACTTCTGATATTTACATTTACTTCAGTATAAATTCTACAGTGATTACTAGACATGTCTAAACTGTCAGATATGAGCAGGACTTGCAGACAGACAGAAAAACAGTTACCCCCGCAGTAGCACAATGAAACTACAACTTCAGTTTTGTAAATACTACTAGAAGAGACACGTCACATTAAATCACAGAATTTATAGATTTTCTGTCGAATGTAGACTTCCCTCGATAGAGATTGTGCTGATTATTGTAGGGAATGCATTTAAACATGGAGGGGGATTTAAAATAAGTCTGTGAATGTTTTTCTGTTTGTGTGATAGGACTATAAAGGAAATAAGTAGAAAATATAAACTTGTGTATAAATTTGCTATACTTTAAATGTCCTTGCTATCTAAAAGTTCACTTCCATACTTAAAAGTTAAGTACAGATGTATGATCCTAAATTGATTTCAAAATAAAAACACGTTTTAATTCAATGCTTTGGATGTACTTTCGTACCTGGAGTATCTTTTATCTATGGAAATGAGGATTTGTCACTTCTTAGTCATCAGTGTTCTGTTTTAATCCTAGCCTGGTTTTCCCTGCACATCTATGGTATATGTGGAATACTTGTTTCTGATTGTTTTCTATTTTTTTCTTTTTTTTTTTTACTCAAACTGAAGTCAACTACATGGAAGCCCAGCGACATAGCCATTACACCAACTGCTGGTCCCTTGTTTTCTATTTTGATCTTGAAAGGAAAATCATGTTTTAGTAAGCACTGAGGAGGTAGCAACATTCTTCTTGAATGCAAACCACAAAACTATCGAGTCTAATAGAGCTTAAAACATGAACTTCATATTTTTTGTGTTCCCAAGTCATGTTTGGTAGCACACTTGCACAGGAAATCTTTCTGTAGAATTCTTTATTGTTTCTTAGTAGCATTCTTTATTTTTTTGGAGGGTGGGCAGGGGAGAAAAAAACACAACAAAAGCAAAGAACTGCTCCTGCCTTCTTATCAAATAGGTTATATTTTCTTAGGAATTAAGATAGTGTGTGTAGATTCAATTTCTGACCTTTACTCAAATCCACCTACTGCAGGAATCTACATGTGTGTGTTGTAGAACTGAGCTGAAATAACTGTCATATCCAATAAAAAAATAACAATGTCCTTTGAAGTACAAAAGAACAAACCTCTATTAAACCCATTCAATTTAGTAGAATTAATTAGTTCTCTATGAACTGTGGGGTTACCTTTACATTATATATAAATTTCCAGACAAAACATGACTATAAAATATTCAGGAAAATCTCGTGCTATTTCACTCACTCTGGATGCCTAACATCAACAAAAGTTTTCCCTCTTGCACAATCCTTTTCAGTTCTCTCTACAGCATAATATTTCTTCTATTTTAGTGTTTGCTGTAGTGTGTGTGTGTGCGCGCGTGTGCCAGCCAGAGTCAGACAGAGGGGAAAAAGTGAGAAATCACCCTTCAGGGAAGATGGCCACCTCCATCTTTTCTCCTCCAGTCTCCTCTGTGAATTTTGGCCATGCACACACAATGTGTATGGCTTGCTTTTCAAGTTTCAGGGTCTGGAATTCAAACCATGTAGTCAGTCGTGGTTTTCAGAGCCTTAGCATCTATGTTGCCTGCTGGTCCAGTGTACATATTTCTTTAAAAATATATATTTGTACACCATTTGATGTGTTCACTTTTATTTTTAGCTTAGCCTTAGAACATATATGATTTCTGGATTGCTAATTACATTTCATACTATTTCTATTGGTCATGGCTGTATAGTTGTCTAATAAAGTATAGTGAGCAATTACTAGTTGATTTAGTCCTATATTGTTTTTATTCTTTGTTACAGATGTTACAGTGATGATACATGCCCGCCTAGGGCCTTTTATAATATATTAGTTTTTATATAGTAATGGAATGTTCTTCTGTAAGTAGTTCTGGCATCTCTGGTGTTCTGACCATCTAGTATTATATTATATACCACTCCACACTTAGGGGTATAAAGCCATGGCAGTCTTCATGCTTCTGTATTTGGTGTCCGGAATTTAGGCAGGACATTGTAGAGATAGAATGAGGTTTGGAGCATCTAATGGAAAGAATGGAATAGGTGGGGCTAGAATCATCTGGAGGCTCCTTTCCTCACAGGTCTGGCACCTGGTCTTTGATGCTTCACAAAGGCTGGACTCGGGTAGGACCATACTGCAGTGCCAACGCACAGCCTTCCACACAGCTTGGACTTCTCAAAGTGTGGCATCTGGGTTCTGAAAAGGAGCACCCTGTAAGGAAGCAGATGGAAGGTAGTGTTCCAGGTATCCAAGCAGACATAGAGGACCTGCAGGAAACTAAATCATGTAGGGCTTTGCAGGAAATAGGAAAGAAATTAAGGACGAAAACAGAGAGGCAAGACATTTCTGGGACACAGAAGTGGATTATTATCTGTTGATGATAACATGTTTTGTATCCTCAACTGGACTGGTGTAAAATATATTCATGTTGGGTAAATCAGTTTGCAGGCTAAGTCACGTGTAGTGATTAAATGTATAAAATAAATAAAAAAAATAGACTTTTTCTACTGAATCTCAGAAGTCACACAGAATTGCTTGCATCCCATCCTGTTGGTTATAGGTAAAGTGGAAGAAAAAATTGAGAGTCAAGGAAGGTAGACTTTCTTTTTATTTTATTTTAAAATGTACTTGTTTCACATTCATTCACTCTATATCATTGCAGCATACAAAATGGGTTTCCCCATCTAGAATATACTGTATATTGGCTCAATCAAAGATGTTCCAATACATATTACTTTCAACAAATAACTTTCCATTTCTTGTTTCTTGTATATTTTACTTCTTCCTCCCCTCCCCTTGATTCACTCTCTCTCACCCTCTGCCATTTCCACCCTCCTCCACACTGTCTCTTGTAACCACAGTTGCCTTCCATGTCTCCCCTACACACACACACACACACACACACACACACACACACACACACGTTATTGATGAACAAAAAATGTTAAACTAAATACTTTCAGTAGTAAATACAGTTGATATAAGCATATCTATGAACACATGTCTGACTTTAGGCATAAAAATCAGTGAGTAGAATGAACATACTATATACAGTAGCACCTAGCTAAGGCTATATAGCTTACTATGGTCATTAAATAGGTATGTTTTTTCACTTCTTTTTTTTGGAGAGGTTTTTCACTATAGGGCACGTGCGCTCACCAGATAGAGACAGAGACAGAAACGAGAAATCACCCCCCGGGGGGATGGTCACACCGCAATCCCTTCTCCTCCATTCTCCTCTCGGGATCTTGGGCACTCACGCACATGCGCCCGGTGTGAGTTTTAAGCCACCCGGTCCGGGACGCGAACCGCGGTTGACTACGTGGGAGTCCAGCAACATAGCCATTACGCTAACTGCTGGTTCCCTGTTTTTTCACTTCTTAAGGGGAGAGTGGCAAGGTCACATTGCAGAAGAGCACATGAGATAATAGATATTTGCAGCCATCTTGGTTAAATAGTCTGTGATACTGGAGTAGGATTTTCTGGTGTATAGACTTAAGTGTGTATGTTATTTACTTTGTTGAATTGTGGGAATAAAGTTCCATTTGAATAGGGGATTTCTACAAACTGCTTTTCCAAACCAGAGAACTACATGACTTTAACTTTACTCACCAATCCAAACAGGATAGAGGTCCTTGCCATTCAAATCTCAAACACCTTCTGAGCTTGTCCATAGCATTTTTAATTCACCTTCTTTGTTTTGACTTGAAGCCAGATCTTTTTCCAATCCTCAGTTCTTTTTTCTAATTATAAAAGTAAACATGTCCTGAAATATATATTTTTATTATCTTTTCTATAGGAAACTTGTTAGCTAAGATTATACAAAAATGCCTGATTTACTTGATGAAATTAGGTTTTTTATTATTGCATGAATATCCATTTAGCAAAAACTACCCAATAAACATTTGTTAACTATATTGTGAATAAAAGTATGCTCCTTACCCTTATGAGACTTAATGGATTCTGGGTGTGAGGCTGAGAAGATATGAAAAATGTGTATCATAGAATGCATACAATAACATTGTGATGAATTCTATGAAAAGCGATGCCACTAATGTGTGAAGAATGACAGGGAACTAGGTTAGCTAAACACACACACACACATTGAAGTAAGCATTTAGATAGAGCAAACAGCAGGTGAAAAGAGAATTTGTGGTTAAGAATGAAAGGGGGGAGCAGCAGTTAGTGTAATGGCTATGTCGCTGGACTCCCATGTAGTCGACTGCAGTTTGTGTCCCGGACCCAGTGGCTTAAAACTCACGCCAGGCTGGTGTGTGTGCATGCCCAAGATCCCAAGAGGAGAACAGAGGAGAAGGGATTGCGGCGTGGCTATCCCCCTGGGGGGTGATATCTCACTTTCTGTCTCTCTGTTTCTCTCTGTCTGGTGAGCGCATGTGCCCTATAGCAAAAACCTCTCCAAAAAAAAAGAATTAAAGGGAAGCTGGCTTCACTAGTGTGGTAAGTGAAGACAGGAATAGTGAATTTAGTGAGTCAGGCAATAGTTTGGTTCAACAAGGTCCTGTAGGTAGTTGAATAGTCTCACTTTTATTCTCTGTATAAAATGAAACTATTAAATGTCCGTAAGGGAGAAGTGTCATGATTTGATTTATTCTTTAAGAATTTTTTTGGATACCAGCATATGGTGTAGTGGTTACGTCGCTGGACTCACGCATGGACACGCACATGGTTCTAGTCCCAGACTGGTGGCTTGAAAATCATGTTGGGCATGTGTGTGTGCATGCCTAAGATCCAGGGAGGAGAAGAGGTTACAACATGGCCATCCCTCCTGGGGGGTGATTTCCCTTTCCCTCTCACCGTATGTTTGTGTCTCTTTCTCCAGCAAGTGTGTGTGCCCTAAGGCAAAAACCTCAACAACAACAACAACAACAACAAAACTTTTTGGATGGAGAATAATTTGAAGGAGGCCAGAGGAATACCATAGAGGTTATTTATATACCACCAGCTCAACAATTGGGGTGAGATATAATCATGAAGGTGAAGAGAATTTGGGGGAAAAGGTGCCCAGAGTAACTTCTGTGGTGTACCCAGCTGTTAATCCTTAATGACACACAAAGCTATAGAATGATGAATCACCCTCTGCAGTAGGCAAATGACTAGTGGCAAAGAAATGGCTTGAAAAAGCAGTTCCAGTATGGGAAGGAAGAGACCCGACTGGCTGAAGTTTAAAAATTACCGCCAGCTCTTTAAATGATTCCAAAAGCATGAGGGCTATTTTGGCTGCAGGAAATTGGTAATGGTTAAGTAGTGAAGGCAAGGTCAGATAGCTAATGGAGAACCACATTGTGTCAGATGTTAAGTCACAATAAGATTTCACTGAGTAAATACGGAGGGGTGTTGTGCAGAAAGTAGAAATTGTTTTATAATGTTTTAAAAGAATTACATCATGTCAGTAAGAGTAAGGTCTGATGTAGGGAGATGAATCAGGACATGCATATGGTAATCAGGGAGACATGGTCATAGCTCGTGCCAGGATGTTATTCTTGGAGGTGGAAAGCAATGATCAAGGACTGTAGAACCTTCGAAAATCATTTATTTTAGGAAGAACACTGCCTTGGTAATTATAATTCCTTGTACTGTCTAGAAAATAATAGTTTAGAATGACATTCTGCATTTTAGCAGTGCAGAGGTTAACTATTTGAAAGAGTAATCATGCTTTGAGGTATCATGTCAAAGGATGACACTCTACCACATCTAGTCTGGGTGCGAAAGTTAATTTCTTTATGGAAACACTGAAAGCACCAAAACAAATGTAGCTTTCACATTGTGTTATTTTCACAATACAAATTTTGTATGTGTATCCGCTTCAAAGTCTAAAGGCAAATTATTAGTTATATTATTATAAGCATTTCCCTCATTTGAAAAATAACACAAATTTCATAGTGTTTTTATCTAAAATGCTTAGAAATTCTATAAATAAGGTATATATCTTGTTAGATTTGATTGAAACAAACTAACTGAAAAAAAAAGGTTGAGAAATGTGAGCATCTAATGGATATTTGACAATCTTAATGAATTATGGTAATTATTTTATATATATATGTGTATATACATATATATATATACACACCAGGGGGGATGGTCACGCCACAATCCTTCTCCTCCGTTCTCCTCTCAGGATCTTGGGCACACACGCACACACGCCCAGCGTGAGTTTAAGCCACCGGGTCCAGGACGCAAACCGCAGTCAACTACATGGGAGTCCAGCGACATAGCCATTACACTAACTGCTGGTCCCTCATTATTGTATTTTTAAATGTTCTTATCCTTACGGGGCATTCTGAAATATTGATGATGAAATTATAGAATCTTTGGGATTTGTTTCCAAAAGATACCTGTGTGTGTGTATGTTCAGAGATGATAAAGTGAAGATATATATAAAACAATTCTGGCCTTGTTTGACAATAGAGGAAATTGTATTCCTAAATCTTCATTATACTATTTGATCTTACCTTGGAGATTTTGCCTGTTTAAAATATCTTTAAAATGAGCTGTTACAGGTGATGTGATAAAGAAATCATATGGACAGGTGAGTGTGGGCACCCAGGTAGCATCTGAGTGTGATTATAATCAAAGGTTATTAACTCAGACAGGGTGTGACCCTTAGGTTGAAAAATTCCATTTTCTAAGGCACCTAGAATTGAAGTGATATGATGGATTCATATGAATAGAATCCAAACATTGAATTAAAATTGGGGATACTTTTTCCTTATGATCAGTATTCTTGGTTCTTCTATCACATGCATCCCTTACATAGTATCAGAGTGAGTTACTGAAGTTCCGTGAGTCAGGGGAGGTACACTATTTTGAGGGATATATCATCCGTTTCATTGCCCTGGTGAGGCCTGATGAGCCTCCCCCACTCCTGCTCCTCGGCAAAAGAGACCTCTCCATGAGGATGTGTGTGGTGGTCTCACCTGGGCTGGACTGAAGTGTATATTATGCCGGATAAAGTATTTTCATAATCTAAATGATGTATAACGATTTAGTGTATGAATAATAATAAAAAATAAATTAAAAAAAGGACAGTGTTATTTTTCCAAATCCACTTGAGCTGTCCTTGACATTTCTAAGGTCTCAAATCTTTTGCTTTTGTATCCTATTCTGTCAGGGCAACCTCTACTCATATTCTGTGTTAAGTTATCTAAGCGGTAGTTTCAGACAGAGTCACTAACTTGGTGACTGTGGTTCAGGAAACATGTCAGCAGTGTGTTCATTTCCAAGTGTTTCTTCTATAAATATAATTCATTAATTATTGAATTAATGTAACTACTATGCTGAAGTGGTTACCAAGACCTTTGGTCATACCTTGCTATTGTCTCAGAGGATGGGAAACCAGTGCATAGATACCCTTGCCCTTGCAAGTTACTTAAAGATCTTATTGGCAGAAATGTTGAATTAGGTACATGGTAGTGACAGATATATTTTTTGTGGTAATTTTTTTTCAAGGTTTTTTTTTTTTTTTTTTAAAGTTTTTTTTTTTTTTTTTTTTTCATAGAGGAGTGCATATGCCATAGAAAGACAGACAGACAGAGAGAGAAAAGGTGAGAAATCACGCCCCCCCGGGGGGGGGTTAGCCATACCCCAATCCCTTATCCTCCATTCTCCTCATGGGATTTTGGGCACACACACAAGTGCCCCCATTATTTTCAAGCTGCTGCGTCTGGGGCTTGAACCATGGTTGGCCATGTGGCCTGCCCTTTCACCACCATGTCATATGCTGGCCACTCTGGCAATATTTGAATGGCAGTTTTTTCAATGCAGATGTGAGAGGGCATCAGTTACCCGATTAGTGATTATCTTAGATTCCTATTGCAGCATTATAGATCACTGCAAATTTAGTAACTTAAAACAGTAGCAATTTATTATCTCTCAATTCTGTAAGTCTGAATTCTGAGATGGTGTAGTTGGGTTCTCTGCTCAGGGTATCACAAGATTGAGTCACATTGTCAGATAACTATTTTCTAATCTGAAGTTTAGGCTTGTCTTCAAGCTCTCTTCTGCTGTTGGCAGAAATCAGTTCCTTGAGGTTGTTAGGAATCAGGTCCCTATTTCCTCACTGAATCAAACTGAACTGAGGATGAGCTCAACCTCTTGATCCACATCCCATTCCTTACATAGGGCCCTTTTTATCTCTATGAAGACTATAATATCTGTTTGTATACAGGATGCATAATCTTTCTGTTAACATTTCTTATTTCTCATGCCCTATTTATATTTATTTCTCATCTCCTATTTATATTTATTTTACATTAAAATAAAAATCTCATTTTTTACTATTTCTCATTATTTGATGATAATATAACATAACCAACCTTTAAAATTTCCTTTATATTCTTTATTTTAAAAATGAGCAGCAATGCCATGTTAAATATTTCTTGTGCTTTAAACTGATTTTTTCCTTCTGTTACTAGATAATTTTTTTTTTCTTTTAAAAGGGCTTGTATGATAAAATCACCAGATAACCTCCATATTAGAGACCAACTGTGCTGTGTAACATAAAAATCATGGGAGTGAACTCTGATATTCAGACTTCGTAAATGGAGGTGTGGGACATCTTTGGGAGACCATCTGTCTACCATAGTAATCCTACTTTACAGCCCAGCATGTATGTCTAAAATCCTACTCCTGAATTTAGCATGCAGTGATTTTATCAATGTATAAAATCTCATCTCTGTATGTTTATAAAATATCATTCTCAATGCAAAAGGAAAAGTTGACATAGTGGTAATTTATAAATATGGATTTTTGACTATAAACCACACAAATTTAGTTATACTGTTATTGTTTTCAAAAATACATATTATTTACTAAACAATTGTATATTGTAAAAAAATTGTAAAATTTATTGTATATATAATTTACTATGTAATTAGAAGAGAACTGTATGTAAATTCCATAAGTGTTTAAATATTGTCAAAACTCTTATTCATTTCCAGTTCCACTTCCTAGTTCACTTTTTTGTAACCTCAGTATAAGACTAAATTTATCACTCCCAATATCAAATAGAAAAAAATGTACACTTGAGCAACCAAGACAACTCATCTACATAACAGATCTCTACATGTATGTGTGTATCATCATTACATATGATTTTGGGGGAACCCAAGTAATATTTGCTCTTTATAAAACTTATAGAAATAATTTAGAAAGAGAATGAACTCCATAACTCAAAATCCTGTGATAAATATTAATAAAATTTTGTTTGAATTTCTCAGGATTTTTTTTTCTCATGCATATATTAGCATATCGATTTATATACCATAGCAGATGTACTTTCATATTTTTAAAGAAGAATGCCTTTTTAACTTATTGAGGTAAAATTCACGAAACATAAAAAGTGAGTAACTTCCATGTCACATAGTACATTCACAATGTCATACACTTCTAGCTAGTTCGAAAACTTTTCCATGACTCCAAAATGTAACCCCACATGGGAACCAGCACATAGCATAATGGTTACTTTGCTGGACTCCCACGTAGTTGATGATGGTTTGAGTCCCAGGCCCAGCTGCTTAAAACTCACACCAGGCACGTGTGCATGTGTGCCCAAAATTCTGAGAAGGGAATGGAGGAGAAGGGATTGCGGCATGGCCAAACTCCCTACAAGGTGATTTCTTGCTTTCTGTCTCTCTGTCTCTCTGGCAAGTGTACATGCCCTATAGAAAAAGTCTTTCTAAAAAGACAAAACAAAAAAATCCACATGCATTAAGTGCTTTTCTCTCATTCTCCTCTCCTTTCAGTCCCTGGCAACTACCAACATCTATTCTAAGGATTTATGTATTGTACATATTCTATTAAATGTAATCATATAATATGTCTGTGTGTGTCTGCTTTCTTTCACTTAACATAATGTTCTTGAGATTCATCTCCAGAGTAGTGTCAGTACCTCATTCCTTCTCATGGATGAATACTATTTCATTGTATGTATATAGAATAATTTGCTTATTTATTCATCCATTTATAGACATTTTGGCTGTTTCTACTGTTGACTATTGTGAATAGTACTGCAGGTGTAATGTACACCAAATCCAACCATGGCATGTTAACCTTCAGTGGGAGTTCTTTCATGTTGGCTTGATGTAAACATGCATTCATAGCAATCTTGGCATCTGTATGTTGAGTATAGGTGAAGTCAAAATATAAAGAAAAGGAAGCAAGGTGCTGATTTTCCACTTAGAGATTGTTTCCTGATATTTAATTCTGTCTCTTTCTCTCTCTCTGCACACACACATATATGTATATACGAATTTGTATATATGAATTTCTACAAATTTGTGTAACTTATTCTCTGAATGACAGCATAAAGAGAGCCAGAGAAATGTACTTTTTTAGAGAGTTTTTTTCTGCTATAGGGTGTATGTACTCAGCAGAGAGAGACAGCGAGATCACCCCACCATGGGGTCTGGCCACATTGCAATGCCCTCTCCTTGATTATCCTCTCGGGATCTTGGACATGCATGCATATTCACCTGGCATGAGTTTTAAGATGCCATGTCTAGGACTAGAACTGTGATAAACTATGTGGAAGTCCAGCCATGGAACTATTACACCATCTGCTGGTCCTGAAATTTACTTTTTAAAATTTTTTCCTTTTGGCTAGAATCACCATCTTCCAGTAATTCAACAGAATGATGAATACAAGGAGAAAGAGGAGAGGCACCCAATATGTTCTCAAGGCCTTGTAGAAAACATGGAATGGTTCCTTTGGCAACATATATGCAAATCTACAAGAAAGGTGATATTGTAGACATCAAGGGAATAGGTACTTTCAAAAAGGAATGTCCCACAAATGTTACCATGGTAAAGCTGAAGGTCTCCATGTTACCCAGCATGCCGTTGGCATTGTTACAAACAAACAAGTTAAGGGCAAGATTTTTGCCAAGAGAATTAATGTGTATATTGAGCATATTAAGCATTCCAAGAGCAGAGAGAGCTTCCTAAAATGTGTGAAGGAAAATGATCCTCCCCAGCTTCAGCCACCCTAGAACAAGAGCACAAAAGAAAGAAGTCAAAGAGAAAGGTACCTGAGTTCAACTGAAGTGCCAACCTGCTCCATCCAGAGAAGCACACTTTGTGAGAACCAATGGAAAGGAGCTTGAGGTTGGGAACCCATTCCCTATGAATTCACGGAATGGTGAGTGTTAAAAGTAAACTAATCTATGGTCTATAAAAAAATAACTTTTTCTTGTTCAAAATTTAAACTATCTAAAGTGCAAGAGTGAGACACAATTAGCAGACAATGAAACATAAACTTTCTGTTATATTTCTCTAAATTGTACCAAACTTGACCAGAAATGCTTAAAGTCCAATTTTTTAATCAGTGTAACCAAGAATTGAACTCTGATTTGAACTGAATAATGAGCAGATGTTAAAGTCTTGAAATGAATTGCCTTTTAGTAAAAGGAATCAATGCAATGATCAGGGTTATTGGGTCATTGGAAAAGTCATGATGCATTTTTGCATAGAAAAAATACACCATGACTTTTCTGACAACTCAATACAAACAATAGAAAATACCCAGGATATTCTTCATGATTGTGTCAATTTTTAGTTAAATGGGCATTACACCTGTTTTTAGAGATTGGAAAAGTTGTAAGTATGGTCAAATATAAATATTTTTCAAACCAAGGTAAATTAGATTTCAGAAGCTGAAAACAAAATCTCTTGGCATTGATTTATGTTAACACTCTAAAATAAATTAAGCCAGTGGTTTGAGTGTGCCTAGAAAAGAAAATACTAACCATTAGCTAACATCTTTAGCAAAGTAAAATCTTACCAACTTAACCTGCTATCCTGTTTTTAAAGGCTAATGTAACTGACTGATGAGAAAATTGGCAAATTTTCATATAACCTGATGTAAGCTAAACATGTCAAAGAGATTTCTTATGCACAAGAAAAAAATCACATGCTCTATATCGCTCTTAAGTAAATTTGTGGTCAATTTATAAGTGAATGTGGAGGTGGTTAGTGCAAGGATTACTAAACATTTTTAAGTTCCTCTAGCCAAGAAAAACATTTCTTTGTTTTTCCACTAATGTGAAATAACCATTTTTATTCCATTAGTAAAATAAAATATGATTATATTCATGAATTAATATTACAAAGTAATGCCTGAGAAAATTAACAATTACTCAATAATTTGAATTAACTGTACTTTGCAACATACTTGTTTTTTAAATTTGTATTTCTAATTTTATTCCATGAATGGCAGCTAGAGTCAAAGAGTTAGCGAGTACCCTGACAAGATCCTGACACAAGATCCTCCCCAGCTTCAGCCACCCTAGAACAAGAGCACAAGCATGCCCAGTATATTAAGGGAGATCTCTGGATGTGAACCAAAATGCTTTTATGTGAGTCTGCTTTGCAGTGTCATGTTTTACACTGTGTCACTGTCCAGCCCCTGCAGCTTATTTAAACAGCGAAATTTACAGTGGCAAAATAAACTTGCCATTGCAGAAGTTAACTTTGGTAAAATTAAATATATACCTGTTAAAACAATTTAACAAATGGTATGACATGGGGCCAACAGGTGGTGTAGTAGTAGTTGTTAAGGCAGTGGACTCTTACGTGGTCAACTGCAGTTCAAGTCCCAGATCTAGCAGCTTAAAATTCATGCCAGATGCATATATGCATGCCTAAAATCCTGAGAGGAAAATAGAGGAGAAGGGATTGTAGCATGGCCATCCCTCTAGGAAGTGAGTTCTCACTTTCTTTCTCTCTGGGGAGCAAACATGCTCTAAAATCTCTCAAAAAAAAAAAAAAAAACCCTGAAAATTATATGACTTATGAGTAAGACAAGACATAAACATACTTTGTGATATAATTAGAAAGTCTATGTACTAAAGTGTACAAAAAGATTCTACTACACATTTTAGAGATAAAAACAATTTTACCTAGTAATTTAATAGTAATGAAGCAAAATTAACCCCTTTTTAAAATGGAAAAAAAAGAATAGCAGCAAATGAAAATTCTGATGATAAACAATTCAGGACAATAGTGATATTAATAAAACCTAGTAAAGAGAACATTCTTGTAGAACGTTTCCAGGTTTCCACATGAAGTATCAACATCTAAGCTGGCTATCTATTATGATATAGCAAATCACTCACACTTATTGGCACAAATCAGCTGACTCTTTTATACTTATGAACCCTCTTTTGGATATTTAGACAAGACCTTTATTAGTTTTCTAAAATACCATACCCAGTTACCAAAAGTGAAGTGGCTTAAGACAACAGAATTATTATTATTCTGTCACAGTTTGGGCCAGAGATCCAAAATTGAAGGGTCTGCAGGGCTATGAAATCAATAACCTTGAAGATAGATCAATAGAAATAATCTGATTCGAATGGGGAAAAAAGCAAAAGCACAATGAACAGAATCTCAAGCAGTGTCCAGAAGTATATCACATGTTATTTATTATATAGAATCCCAGAAGAAGAAGAGAAAGTAAAAGGAACAGAAAAATATTTTGGCCCAAACATCCTAAATATAATAATAATAATGAAAGAGATTAACTTGCAGATACTAGAAGCTAATAAACTTTAGGTAGTTTACATATTAATATAAGGAGCTGTTTTATCTCTCAGGTACTAATTCATTTCTTGTATTATAAATATTTACTGGTTGCTATGAATACAATCCAAATTTCTTGCATATGCCAGTGAACATCATATTTGTCCAATTTTTAAAATTACTTTTATTTAAATTACAAGTTTGGTTTATATTTTTGGTATTTATATTTAGTAAAATTATTACTTGCGTATTAAGTTTTAGTTCTTTCCTATTCTCATATGGGTAGCAGGGATGGGCAAACTTTTTTCTGTAAAGTTCCTGAGAGTAAATATTTTCAGCTTTGTAGGCTCAATAGTTTGTAATACTGAACTCTGCCACTTTAGTGAAAAACATGCTATAAAAAATAAGTTAATGAATGAGTGGCTTGTTCCATTATGATATTTGCAAAATGGGAAGTAGGTCAAATTTGGCCTGAAGGCTACAGTTTTCTGAATCTTAGTCTGTTATAAAAATGAATGACTACTTGGGCAATTAAAAGAGAAAATATGAGCCCTGAAATTACAGGGTTCTGTCACAAAACCAAATTGTGATGCAAATAGTTTTGAAAATAAATTTGCTTATTATGCTTTCATGTAATTAGAGAAAATAAACTTTTTATGAAAGAAAAATACTCAAATCTGAGGAATAATGACCTGTAGGAAGATCTTTAGTAGTGAATTACAAACTTAACTACTCGTTAAAGATGATAAAACAGTTAAAGATAGTAAGATCTCAATTTTAGACATAATCTGTTATTGGTCCTCCTATATTATCAATAGTATAGGGGACCAGCAGTTAGCCTAATGGCTATGTCGCTGGACTCCCACATAGTCGACCGCGGTTCGCATCCCGGACCCGGTGGCTTAAAACTCACACCGGGCGCGTGTGCATGCCCAAGATCCCGAGAGGAGAATGGAGGAGAAGGGATTGCGGCGTGGCCATCCCCCCTGGGGGGTGATTTCTCGCTTTCTGTCTTTATGTGTCTCTGTCTGTCTGGCGAGCACACGCGCCCTATAGCGAAAACCCCCCTCCAAAAAATATAGTATAGATTATATCTGGGTAATAACATTTAATTTTGTAAAGGTTAATTATGTAATCTTCTCTGTGTTAAGCAATATTCATATATTTAAAAAATTTTATTTTACATGTTTAATCACTATATATTAGCATTTGAATTGAATCTGCCCAACATGAATACACTTCACCTCAGTCCAGTTGAGGAAAAAGAACACATTGTCAACATAATACGTCGCCAGAAATGTCTTCTCTGTTTTCCTCCTCAGTTTCTTTCCTTACACTCTCCCCCTTCTCCCCTCCTCTTCCCACATTGTCTACAGTATCCATAACCATTTTTCAATGCTTCTATGACCACTCATCTTTCAGTTTATTTTTCCTCAAGGTTCATATGCAGTAATTTAAAGAGCTAGATTTGAGTTCACTTTTGTCTGTAAAGGCAGTGCTCTAAATGTGCCAGTATTAAATGGTGAGTTTGCAGTTGGATTTAATTTTATTCCATATGATTTTACATCTTTTGTATTATCTACATTGAAAATGTATTTTAATAGTGATAAAGTAAACCATTGGTACATTAGAAAGGAAATAAAGATAGTAATGTTGATAATAGCAAACTGACATTTTAGTCACATTAATGTGTGACTATTACCAAATTTACAAATTTATGCTTTCAAAAGAGATTCATTTTACAGACCAGCTGGAATAACAGCTTAATCAGTGTTCATGTGAATTTAGTTGACAGATTTTGATTGACTTCAGTGAAAGTATTTACACTTTAATACTTCCAAATATGGGCTACATAAACTGTAGTACAGAATGTTTTACCTGGAAAATATCACTCAAAATACAGCTGGCGAATTTGTGGCAGACTACAACTCTGTTACTGGTTTATGGTGAGATAAGAAATTGAGAGAAAACAATTGTCTGAGTTGTTTTACATTAGGTGACTCTAATAATAATCAGGGTTTAAACTTTGTATCTTTTTTTAACTCACCCATTTCTGAAATAAATGCTTAAGCCCCAATAGATAAGAAGAGATGAAAGAACAGGAGAGTGCTATATAGAGTTTGGAAATCACTGACCTTGGAGATAATCTGTGATGTTCTCACTGGTTATGCAATGGCAGTGGCATTATTCACACCTAGGTGTAAAATTTTAGAGGAACCTTTAGAGAAAAGAAATTAAACTAATGAAGTACTTGGAAGCAATACCACAAAATACAACATAGTAGAATGGAGAATTGGAAACAGGTGCTCTGATTATTTTGGAATTTAAAGTTACAAAAAAGGCGCATGTGTTCATTAGAACTAGAAACAACAGGGAGAAATTAGAAGATAGATTTTGGCTCAATAATCAGGAAGAAGTCTAATCACTAGAACAGTAACAAAAGATAGTGTTCTGGTTATCATATGAAAAAGTCCATAGATTAAAACTATTTAAATAGTTTTCCAGATACTTGAAACACCTTTGGTGTAAAA